>NC_058058.1:11283174-11883174 GCF_020085105.1 Siniperca chuatsi | reverse complement strand
TGATTTGTTATGTTTCTGTCTGACATATCATAAAGCTCAGGATAGAGAGACACGGCCAGAACAAGCTTCTCCTCCATTTTCTTGGTTACTAATATATGATTGGTTGCCTGAAAAGGAGTGACAGTAATGACACCAGCACCTTTCTGAAAAGTTCAGAGATTTTCAGCTGGAAGCGCTTGGAGTGGTCGCACAAAAAAGTGGGAGTACTCTTTTCTACGCATTTTCTCTAGGCGGCCGCATATGCTCCATCCTTATTGGGAACAACTGAAAAAACACGTTGGCGCTCACACACAGAAAACAGCTATTTGGACACAAGCCCTAAGGAAGTTTCTTCCAGTTGTTTTGGAGAAATGTCCTTGTCTTTTTAGCTAGCTTGGGCCTAATCTCTATAAACAGATATCTGCATATGAATGCAGAATCTGTAGGCAAGGGACAAGATTTTGGTAACGGAAGGGTTCTGGTTTCTATTTGTAGTCCGTTTGTAGTGCGAGTAGTACTGACCACTCACGTCTGAGCGGGCTTTGGTTGCATGCAGGTAAACAGTACGTGTGGAGAGCAAAAGAAGCGGAACGCACTGGCTGAAATGCAACCCATCAGCTATCGTCTGATTACGATTTCGTTTTTTCAATCTTGGGACCCTAGAGATTAGCTTTTTATTAGCTTTTTAAAAATGTATCTTCATTCAAATTGTTGTCAGACGATAGCCGATGGGTTCCGAGATTGCTAATCGGACTGTAAACAATGACCGGCGCACAGAAGAGGAAGTCTTGGCCCGAATATCCGGATATCCGCTGACTACACCGGAAGCCACCGAAACAAACTAAATCGCTGTCAGATGATAGCCGATGGGTTACGAGATTGGCTTGGGCCTGGTTGGGAACCATTACTGCTGAGGGCCTGTAAAGCCCAGTGAGACATTGTTGTGTATGTGTGATGACAATTAACTTAACTTGACATCTTTTTTTTGTGGCAATGCAGTGTCAGTATGAACAGTTACATCTGAATTCTCACCATAATTCAGCACTGGTGGTCTAGCAGACACAAAGTTGGAGGTATAGCTGAATACTTGATCTGTCAAGGATTTGAAGTGATGCTTCCGTAGCAAAACTTGAGGCACATTTTGGAACCAGTCTGCATTTCAAACATGAACGTAAATAGAAAGGGCCAAACAGGGAGCCCAAAACTGGATTTATTGTGGAGAATTTGAGTGTGTTTATTTACAGTTTTCAATCTCAACTTTAAGTATGTCATTATCTCAAGATTTTAAACTGTTTATGTAATCACAACTTAATTATATCCTTGTGTCAAGATATTAAATTACAACTTTGTGGTTCATATTTATTCTATCGATTATCCCATCCAAGATAACAATGCACACAATGTTTTTGTGTGTGTTTATGTATGAGATGTTAGGAAATTAAGCACTTCTGAATTGTGCTGTTGAGGTAAATTACACAGTTTCTCATATCTGTTCTCCAGAGGCAGCTGCAATACTGTCACAATAGCCTAGCTAGCTTATTACAGCTATAGCTGTATTGATCCACACACACTGACACACACACATACACGTATGTGCTTGCACCTTGCACTCAGAGTCACAACACCTGCATGCAACAAAGTTATGCTCAGGAGAACACAACGCTATGTGTGACATGTGGAAATGCAGATACAAAAATTGTTTGTGTCCACACATTCTCTGTCACACACACACACACACACACACACACACACACAGCGCTATATTACTGGTCCACCAGGGAACTAAACTGCTTACAGGACACACTGGTAGGAGTCCTTAATGACCCAAGGTGTGTGTGTGCATGTGTGTGTGTGTCGTTGTGTCAGCTGTTTTGTGCCTATTAAGCCAGAGTTACAGTTTTTAGTTGGCTTGGGAACACTTTGTTAGCTAGCTTAGGGACGAGGACGTCCTGAAAAATCATTACACAGGAAATTGGTTAAAGTGAGAGTTCAGGTTTGGGTAAGATTTTGTCATTCTTTACTTCCTGCTTTTACTGTTTTCTACTTTAATAGTCATTTGTTTATACTGCTTTAGATTATTCTACTGATTCCTTAATCAAATTTAATTATTTTTTTATTATAGGCTACTTTCAGTCTCACCTTTATTTTATAGTAATTCTGCAGAGCTATATTTATCCTAATCTACTGCTAATCTATGGTTCTTCTTCTTGTGTGCTTGTGGTTACCGGTTTCATAAATCCTAATTCGACTAATGTTGTTACTATAATTCACTAAGCAGCATAATTTACTAAATACTTGAAGTAAATACTGTAAAATTTATTTGAACTCTCAATTTGTCCCAGCAGTACTGAAACAAATGTTTTTCTTTTTGTTTTTTGCAGCTGTTTGGTTCTATAAAAGCAAGAGCACGCTACTCACCATAAAACAAGCAAGCAAACAAACAAACTTTATTAATACGTTATTTTACTAAATCAAAGTTTCAAAGTGCCTCATAAAAAGAAGAAAGATAAAAGAAACAGAAGAGAGAATATAGACTGTTAGACTGTTTCACAGTAAAGAAGCAACAACAGCAAAACCATTATAGCCTTCAGTCTTCAGCTCTGACCTTGGAACAACCAGAAATCCCAATAAATGCTATTGTCACCTCAGTTTGGCCACGATGACTGATTTCTAACATTATGTAGAGACTGCACAGTTGACATGTTTATTAAACATTTTAGAACATTTTGGAATCTGCACAAATCTGAATGTGATCCGACTGTCTAATGACAGTCTGAACACAGATTACTGTAATGTGCAAAAATTGGTTGTCAAATGTCTCTTCCCAATCTGCCAAGTCCTTTTAAAAGTTCCCTAGTGTGTTTCAGGCTTCAACATTTAGAATTTTTACAACTGAAACGTTGACAAATCTGAATGTGATCCTGCTGTCTGAGTTGGTTAATAACAAATGAATGAAGATGACTGTTTATAAATGTTTTTTTTTCCAGTTTGCAAAAAAGAAAAAGAGAAAAGCCTGCTATGCTGCTGTGTTCCAATGTGTTTCTAGCTTTAGGATGAAAAGGTCAAATTTAGTTTTCCTGAGGCATGGAAATGATCAGTGCCATGTTCTATACACAGAATCACTGTAAACAGGCTTCCAGTTGCACTATAGCATCTGAGATCAATGACTAAAACATTAACTGGTGCTCTTTTTTGTTTATAGGAGAAAATGTTATGTAGATTATTTTTCAGACTGTTGTGGCTCTTCCTTTTAAATCAAGGAGAGAGAAGATGAAGAGCAATGTGGATGAAAGGAAGAGAGAAGAGAAAGAAAGGAAGAGAGGGAGATACTGCAAGAGGGCGAAAGAGAAAGGACAGGAGGAGGCGGGAGAAGCTCTGCAGCAGCTGGAATTGATTTTTTAGGAAGCGACGAAGAGAAGCAGGAAACTGCTGCTACATCCCCTCGAGCCTCCTCTGACACACATACACACACACACACACACACCTGTGAAAACACACCTGCACATACACACTTTGCTGATTCTGCACATAACACACACACTCTCACACACACACCTCTGCTTCTCCAGAAATCAGAAGAGATCACTGTTGAAAAGTTTCTTTGTTTTCTTTGTTTTTTGTCGCTTAATTAGCTCTCTGGTAGACACTGTTACACTTCAAAAAGCCAGACGGAGCGGAAGTAATGAAAAATACCTGTGTGTGTGTTTGAGTACAAATCATTACAATGAAAAGCTCTGACATTACTGCTGCCACTGTTTCCTTTGGAGGCCACGACAGCATTATGATTTATGACAAGTCAGCTGGAATTCATTTGGCTATGAGCTTCAGAAAAGAATAACTGGCTGCATGTTTTGTATGTTTAAGCAGCATTTCTGTAAAATTGAGCAAAATATGTATGTGAATCATGTATTTTGGCATGTAGCTGCCACATTAACGCTAATTAAAATGTTAAAGTTGTCATGGTTTTGGGTTTGTGTTTGGTTATTTCCTGTTTTATTTAGAAATATTCTCCCTCCCTCTTGTGTCTGTTAGATTTGCTTCCTGTTTCTGATTGGTGTGATTGTTCTCACCTGTGTCTCGTTGGCTCCCCTACCTGAGTGTATTTAAGTCTGTGTCGTCCTCTGTTCTGTGTCAGATTATTGTTGTATGTGTCCTGAGGTTTTTGGATGTATGCTGTTTACCTTTGTTTATGGACTTTTTGGTATTTGTTGGCTCCTTGTTGGACTTGTTTACTTATTTTTTTTACTGCTTAGTCAACTGTTTCCTGGCTTGATACTCAAACATGATAAAAGTCACATTTCCCTATTCATCAGACAGCAGTGAGTTTTCTCCACATGTTGAAGTGGTATGGGGCTGAAGGAGCGTGGTATACACTGCCTGTATCTATTTATTTATTTATTTATTTATTGTTACGAATACCAAAACACCAAAGCAAAAGTGTAAGGAAATATACTAAACACTGTTTATCTGCTCTAACATAGGATGCAATCATTAGCATGTCTGGCTTACTACCTACAGGTTTGACCTAGAGTTACTTTAAAGGCAAAGGGACAGATCATTAACAAGTTGCACTAGCTTGAAGGTTTATGTTATACTAGGAAAGCCCTGTTCACAGTGAGCACATTTAGAGTTTAGGCTAATGTTAGCGGCTCTATCCTGCTCTTTATTAGATTTGGGGAAGTTTACACTTCAGCGACCCTAGCAATGTTACCGGAGAAAGCATCACGTTTGCTGAACACACCCTAAAAGCCTTTCCTCTCGTAACGTTAAAAATGAGAATGTACTCTTAAAATACAGGTACCCTATGTTCATGTATGTAAGGACTAACAAGCTTTATAAGGCAATACAAGAACAATGTGTCTTTATTTAGCCTTACATGTTTTCAACATGAGTCATTAACTGCTGTGGATGCTGACGTTTTGCCTTGGACATGTAGCTTTAGCCCCTTTCATAAGATTGTTTTAAAACGAGTCAACTGGAGATGGTATTTTAACCACCTAATAGTGCTAACATTAGCTTAATTGGTTGGCTGGCTAGCTACAACCGACAAAATATGGCTAGAAATTACCTGTTAAAAAAATGATGGTAAATCTGCCACCGTTACTGTTGAAAACTTCATATGTGCTGTATAAGGACAGAAAGCTTCAGGTGTCATATCATGGTTTTTAAATGTTGTTTCAAAACATTAGGACTGTCTGTGCAAAGTTTTCTTTAAAGGAATGGCATGTAAACTAATTAAACTCAGGAGAAAGCAGGAAAAATCACCAGCTACTGGTTGCCCCAATAATTGGTTTAATAGCTTTAAGGGTAAGAACTCCAATGCTTGGTTGTTGGAAATTAACTTGTGCTTTGAGGTTGAAGTGTGTGGATGCTTTCAGTATTTTCAAATAAAATCTAGAGCTGCAGTTCATCTGCTAAAGTCACCAAATTCACCATCAACTGGTTTTATGTGTTTTAGACTTCCTAAAAGACTAAACTTGAAAATAAATTAACTGTTGCTTGAAATGTCTGAAGGTTTTCTTTTAGCAAGGCTCACCAGTGTGACTGTGTGTGAACAGAAAGTAATGAAAAACAGCACGTTTGCTTAACCAGCTTAACCCAGACAAATAAAGGTTAATGAAAAATGAGCCCTTAAACTGAATGTGTAATTGCTACAGGAGGCTATAGAGCGTGTGTGTGTGTGTGTGTGTAGTACAGTAAAGACACATCACCTGTAGGTGTGTGTGTGTTTCTACGCAAGCCACACACTCACACAGCCACAGGAAAACCCTGTAAAGTAACTGTATAATTATGCAAAGAAAACCAACCGCACATGCTCCTGAAAACGAACAAGTGATTCTTCAAAGTGAATCAACAGTTGTAGAGAGTTTTCAGTAAAATGAATAGAAATATGAATATGGATCAGAGTGCTGCCTTTTCTGCACTGTCAGCTGTTCTTTTTTTTTTTAAGAAGCATTGCAGCACCGCAGACCTACTTTTCCTCATACCCCTGCATATTGCACCAGAGTCTTTTAAACGCATGTAAAACTGCTCTAAGCAGAGAGAAACTCATAGAAAGTAAACATTTCTGTCACTGTTTGTTCTGCTGCTTTTCGGTGCACTTTCAGGTCACTGTCACCTAAATAAAATTACAAAATTGTGACGCCTTGAAGCAGAAATGCACTTAAGAGGCTACTAATTTATATAAATTTATGTACTTTATGTGTTATTTGTTTTTGATATGAAGTATGGTATCCACAAAAAAAGCAGAAAGTACAGTTTTTGGACATTTTTGCAGCCTTAACTCGAGTCAAATTCTTCACACAGCAGCCCTGACTGCGTGACTGGTTTAATAAAGTTATCACACGATGGTTTTCTTGCCTTGTTCCTTGTTCAGTGCTTTCGTTTACATCTCTGTGCCAAAATATCATGGTTAAGCCTGGAGTGGAAAATTTTGTCTCCCCTTCTGGCAGTGAACTTAATTACACAAACACTGTTGACGCGCGCTTATGATGTGTGCTCTCCAACAAGGAAAAGCTACACCAGTGGTTATCTGTGTTTGTCCTCGCTGTCGATCACTTTCTTTTTTTGACAGTTAATTCTTCCTCTGAATGCCAAGTTTCTTTTTCATCTAGTGCATCAGACATTTCTCTTGGACACTTGGTTTTACTCCTAGCTACTGTAGCCGTCTTTGTCGCTACGGTTGCTCCAGAGCCATGTAGAGAGAGAGTTGTATCATCTCTGTTTAATGTCAGTTCAAGTGGATTTATTGGTGTGACTGCATAGAATACAACTTTGCCAAAGCATATTAACACAAACTATACAATCATAATAAACAATACTCAATAATAAACATTTTCTCCAATGGACTTATTTTAATTTTTTTTTTTTTACAGCAATGGCGGATCACGGAGCTCCCTACATGGCTCTGGGTTGCTCCCTGCTTCTGCTTTGACAAACCAATCATTGCTGGTTGGTGTAAAATGCATCATTACTAGTGCACCAGTGCAGGAATGTCGCTACAGACACCAGATTTACAATACAGTTTAATGCGAAATACAGAGATTTACCTAGTGGTGATAAGCTTAATCAGCATTGTGTGAACTTATTTGGCAAGGGCTTGAATGTAACAGACATTCGTTTATATGTAAAAGTCATGCACTGTAGCTTTAATGTAATGAGGCTCATTCTAATGAACTCTTTAAAAGAGCACTCCTATAACATTGTTGGACTCCCGATGGACAGTTTAAAACAAAAAAGTATTAAAATCGATGCAACAGAACTAGAGATCCTCTCCCTTGTCAAAACCTGGCACCTGACCCACAATGCAATTCAATCATCTACGGTTCAGTCGCAGATTCAGGTGTGTTATGCTAATAGCGGCTAGTGTAGCTTCGAGCCGCTAGCCTCAAGCAGAGATGAGGTGTGGGCTACATGAGATGAAGACTGTTAAGCTCACTTCTTTCCAACTCCACACCTCCAGATTTTTTTCATTTTCAAACTTGTCATCTTTAGACCCAACTGACACTGACTCAAGTGACATCACTTGAGGCAGTTTATCAGATTTTGTGCAGCTCAATCTGGAGCCACTAAAGGCTTTATACAACTTTTTTCACATATGCAGCAGTAGGCTGCTCTTTCAAACCTGTAAAAAGACTTTGACATGTAAAATCTTTGGAGTTCCCCTTCAAGGCCCTTTTGCACTGTGCGACTTTGGGCTGTTGTGGACAATTGTGACAGAACCGTGGTGAGATCTTTAGTTATCAATCAAAAACAGTCCTAGATTGCAATGTCAGTCCACAGACGGCCAATTTAGAGCTTCGGTGACTGCGTTAAAAGTCTGATACAATTCTTATAATGTGACTACTGTCTACAAACTACCCAATCAAAATATGACATGAAATGGCACAGAAAACACAGGCAAGACAGCGTATTGTTACTGCTAAAAACATATTTAACCTAAACTTACTCTGCAAAATATGTATTTCATGTTGGCCTCTTCTCAGTGGCCGCGACCGGCTTTACACTCTTCTCCTACTCCTCTTTTTGGGATGAGAGTTAAATTGATGACACGAGTTGATGACCTATCACTCTTTGCATCTCTTTTTATCCTATTTACACGGCTCATGATTTGTGTGGATTGATGAGGAGACTGTAACATTCCTCAAATTGACGTGAAACAAATAACATAAATGCAATATTTCAGTCATGTTTTCTAAATTATTTTCATTCGTTTGAGGTTTGAATGGCGCTCTTTTAATTATGTCATCTCATTACACCCTCTTCTTCTGCAATGGTTTAATGGCATACAACTGGAGAATTACTACCACCAACTGTTTATCCTGATGCACCACCTCCTAATATTTGCATAACAGTAGTGGAACGAGCATTAATTCACATTTTCTTTTGCCACTTTTCTGGAAATTGGGTTCACATTTGCGCTACATTTGAAATGAAACTTGACCTTTGTTTGAACTTTCTGTTGCTACGGTTTCTGATTTTGTTCGGTAACAGTTGTTATTTAAATCCTCCATTTAAGGCATAAAAAACAACAATACAAATATCTGACAACATGTTTGACCGTGTTTCTATTTAAGTCTGACTTTGCTGCAGACAGACAGCCTAAGAGTCAAGTCCTGCTGCAGGCTTGAACAAAGGTCAGAGGTCATGAGAGCTTGTTTATCTGTGTCCAAATGTTTGTGATAGGCAGAGACTCATGTTCTGTTTGGCACATTTGATTTATTTCATTTAAACACACTTTAAAACCATAGTGGCATAGCAAAGTGATAAGGGAAAATAATTTATGAATCAGTAGGATGTGGTTATAGCAGACAGATTCACAGACATGGCATGGATGATAGAGCAATAGAGTTTTTATTGTTTGCATAAATTGTAACTGACAAGTGTAATTTATTTTTTTTCTACTTGCATTTATCAAGCTATTTTAGAGGCAATTTAGATCCCAATGGAGTCCATTCTCACAAAGCAGACACAAACACACACACACACAGTTTTGTGTATTGGCAACATACATCTTCATTAGTGTCCAGTCATATCTCTGTTCTTCTCACACTTTGTGGCTCCAGTTTCTTTGTTTCTCCCTCTCTCATGTATTAACACTCTGTCATATTTAGGCATAATGACTGAAAGACACTCAGAGGATTGTTTAGTCAAATTTCCAGTTAATCAGTGATATGCTTGCTTAACCTCACGCAGGAAACATTCTCGAGAGGGAGAAAGAGAAAGGCACGAATGAATGAGAAATATGACTTGTTCCATTTTATTGCAATGAGTAAAATTTATGGCAACAATTTTTCCTGACTGTTGCAGAGTTTGAAGGCAGATAGCTCAGGCACAAATGAAAGATGATTTCTGTAAATATGATCTTTCAAATGGTCTGCGAAGATGACAAAAATATCTTTTCACCTCTAAGAAAATAATGTTTTAGTTGTTTATAAGGTACTGGAGGTTCAGGATAAGCTTCTAGAAAAACATTATCACATAATGCCTTTTATGGAAAGTTCGAATTTCTTGAGAAACACTTTTCATCTTTATTGCCATAGTCCACTGTCAATCCCCATTTTGAGATTTTAAGCAGTTTTCCCAACCAAATAGTTCTCCACAGAGTGCAATAACTGAGTCAAATCATTACAATGATGCTAACCTCAGGGATCCAACAAAAATACTTTAATTATAATATTAATAGTTTGAAATGAGCCAGTCACACACTAGTTGCTCCATCAGTGATCTGTCAGCAATTCAAAATGCAAATAGACTGAAGCAAATTTTTTACTCAAAAATTGGAAACTGAGTTTTCATTGAGTTATTGGTGTTGATGAATAACTCTGTCAGCTCCATTCAGTTGTTTATAGTTTCAGTTTTTTGCTTTTGGGGCTGTGAAAACTTATTTCCCCTTTAAATAATCAGCTCACGCTGTGTGTCTGAATGTTTTGACATCTCACTCCTGAGTTGTTTTGGCTTCAAGACAGATTAGCAGACCAGTGATTTGAAGAAAAGCACTATGACCCCAGTAAATAAGTTCAAGAAGTTTGATGAAATCTGTTTGATTACAGTCATTCTTCTCCACTGCCTCTTTGTTTTTATGAGTACCTCCTCAGATACTGTTAAATCAGAAGCTGCTGTATTTAGCAGCCATTCATCAACACAATGCTCTCTCCTACTGTTCACTGCCGCACACATTTCCTCTTTATCACAGCAAAATGTCATGAACTGAGCTCAGATTTCTCTTGGATAGGGTCTTTACTCACTCAACCAAAGGCTAACTAGCTAATTAGATCTCAGGCTACCTGCTGTGTTTGCCCTTGAGGAAGGCAGCACTTTAATACCAGAGAGTGAGTGCAGATTTTTTGGCAGCGAATGTGTGTTTGACTCTGTGCAAGTGTGTCCATGTGTACGTGAATGCCTTCCTGCATGGATGCATGTATAGATGCATGTACATGTGGTTGGGAGAATGTGTTTTTGTGCATGTCAGGGTAAGTGTTGTTTATTTCAAACAAATGGATGAAGTTTTTTTTCATGTGTTTCTGTTTAGAAATTTCTAAACTTGTGAACTTTTGATAATGCCTGACACAAATGTGACAGTAAAATATCTGACCAGTTGTGGCTTTCTGCTCTTTCTACTTTCCCATTTTGAATATGAGTCGCCTGAAGCTCCCTCATAAATGGTTTAATGTCTTGAAGTGGTGACTGCAAGTTTTTTTTATAATGTCCAATGATCAGCTTTGAAGGCTTTTTAAGGAACGGTCTTGGACTTTTATTTAACAGCTTCAACAGCTAATTTTTTGGGGGCTTCCGATAATGGGTATCCGGGCCAAGATTTCCTCTTCTGTGTGCCGGTCGTTGTTTACAGTCCGATTAGCAATCTCTGAACCCATCGCCTAAAAAAGCTAATAAAAAGCTAATCTCTAGGGTTCCGAGATTGATAAAAAAGCTAAATCGTCATCTGAAGGTAGCCGATGGGTTCTGAGATTGCATCTTAACCAAAGCATTCCACCTATTTTGCTCTCCCCACAGAGATGAGTGATTGGTCAATACTACTCGGTCTACAAACGGACTATAAATGGAAACCAAAATGCTTCCGATACCAAATTCTTGTCCCTTGCCTACAGTTTCTGCATTCATATGCAGATATCTGTTTATAGAGATTATGGGTGAATACACTTGAAGTTCCACTTTTGTAAATTTCAGTAAAGCAGCAACACTTTAGTAGACTATACTATTTTCACCACTGGATGAATATAATTGGTACAGAACTGAGCTGTATGCAGTATGTTACATGCACTTAGTGGCCACTTTATTAGGTACACCTGTAAAACCAAATGCCATCCAATACTACAGCTCGGCCATAAATTCTACTTTTAAGGTTAAATATATGTTTATTATTGAGGCTGTAGTTTGCAGGGGTGCTGAACTACACAAAATTATATTGAGCGGTGTTTCTAATGCTCTGATAATAAACATATTAACACCTTTCTGAAAGTTTTAACAAAAGCTGCTCATTACCATCTTCATAAATGTAGAATTTGTGGCAGATCTGTTGTATTGACTTGCATTACATTGTATAGGTGTACCTAATAAAGTGGCCAGGGAGTGTAAATGAATAGTAAGTGAGTTGCTTATTTGACTGATTGTGGTTGCTTTATTTTGTAACTGGGAGAGGACATGAAGGAATGAAGTGAAGAAAACCATAATGTGCATCATTCTATGAAATAGCTTATAAAACTTATAATATTCATCATATACATTGTAGTTATGGTTCTTTTACCTTTTTGTATGTGTTAATGGGCAATATTCAGTGTGGGTTAGCATATATACAAAACGTAGCCACATTTCTAATGTTTTTTGTGAACTTCCTTCAATCCACAAATGGAGCCAGTTTGGTAAAACATCATCTACCTACTATCGGGCTTCCCCCAGCCAACAAGTCGACGTGTCCTTGGGCAAGACACTGAACCCCAAATTGCTCCGAGGGCTGTGCCTTCGGTGTGTGTGTGTGTGAATGCTTAGTTAGTTTCTTTGAACTGATGAGCAGTTAGCATCTGCCATCAGTGTATGAATGTGTGTAAATGTGATATATAATGTGTAGCGCTTTCAGTAGTCAGAAGACTAGAAAGGCGCTATACAAGTACAATCCATTTACCATTACATAAAAACTCAATTATAACAAGAAATAATGAATAAGTTAATGTTTTTATGTAAATATAATTGTCTACAGGTTGAATTGGGTGTTGTCAGTTTACTGGTCATTATGATGTAATAAGATTCCGTTCTAGAATCCCACCATGATGAATGAGAGTTCACATTCTCTCTTCACTGAACAAACCTGTTGAGACTCTTGAGATGAACCAACAAACTGAGAAAAAGTTCTCATATCAAGAAAAAATCAAGATGAGTGACCAAGGCAAATCTTCACACAAGTCAAGCTCAGTGTTCAATGAGCTCCGTCTGGATGGAGACTTTTGCGATGCAGTCATCAAAGTCGAGGATGTGGAGTTTCAAATCCACAAGGTCATCCTCTGTAAATGCAGCCCGTACTTCCGGTGAGTTGGTTATCTGTTATAAGGAAGGAAGCTGATGAATTAATATCCTTCAACTGAGCAGAAAAACAAAACAATAGCAAATTAATGATCTTAGTCATGAGTTACAGTGATTCATGGAGCATTAAGAGAGGATATTAAAGACCAGATGGACACCCAAAAGAATATACAAAACATGTTTTAAAGGATAGTTCAAAAGTTAATTAATGGTGCAGGTTCCCTGTCTGTATGCACACAGTCAGTATAGTTTCAAATATCAGTTCAAATAAAGGTTTTTGCTGCCATTCAGTTGTGTACAACTAAAATGTGAACATGATGTGAAATATGGGAGTATTGTTCATTGATTGCAGATTGGTTTTTAAATTTAAGTTGGGTTTAAGATATAGTTTTAGGTAGATTTAGTTTAATTAGTTTGAGTATGAAGTGTGTTCAGAAAAGTGGCCAAATTAAATATGCTCAAAAAAGTCATTATGCACACTTGAAACAGTTAATTGTCCAACAATTCAGTACAGAGGAAATGAACAAGCTATTCACAGCTGTCAAAACCTGAAATTAATTGTGGATGTTGGTGAAACAGTTCCAGAAAGATCACAAAAGAAAAAAAAAAGAAAAAAAATCGCAATATCAAATATTTGTTCAAAAAAAGTTCATTTGGCAGTGATATTCTTACAGGAAGTTACACTCTGAATGATGTCCGGCTGTATTGTAACATTTTCTTCTATTACAAAATGGCAAATTATGTTGATTTCTTGTATATTTACTGTAAAAAAAAATAGTGTACTATAAACATTAGTATATTAGTATATACAATGAGTATGCAGTATGAAATAGACTATTCCAGGCTACTCTGGCTTTTAAAACCCTAAATGTACCCAGACTATTATAATATTTGTGCCTTAGGAGTGCCATTCAGTGCATTGGGTTCATCAGTGCTGTGGTTTAAAGCTACTGTTTATTTTCAATCCTCTGCTGTGTTTTCATCCCAACCCACAGAGCTCTCTTCAGACGCTGGTCAACCCCTGACAAAAAGGTATTTGACATACCCGGCCTGTCTCCTGACATAATGCAGCTCATCATTGAGTTTGCATACACCGGCTCTGTTTCTGTGACGAAGGACAATGTACAGGAGCTGCTGCTGGCAGCCGATCAGCTCAATGTAATGGACATTGTACAAACTTGCTGCGAGTTCCTGGGGGAGCAGCTCTGCCCGGAGAACTGCATCGGCATCTGGCAGTTCACCAACATCTGCTTCTCCTCCGAACTGCAGCGCAAGGCATACCGCTATATCATTGATCACTTTGAGGAGGTTGTGTCCTGTGAAGAGTTCCTGCAGCTCTCTGTGCAGGAACTCACTGACATCCTTGACAGAGACGACTTGAATGTGAGAAAGGAGAGTACTGTGTATGAGGCAATCCTTTACTGGATCGCCCATGTACCTGAAGAACGAAAAGGACACATCACTGTACTCTTGTCTAAGGTACGATAACTTTCTATCACTGCATTTAGTTTAGATTTACATCTTCAGCATTTGACTGATGGTGTTATCCTGACTGCAACAATAATAATAAGTCTGTAAGGCCACCTTAGTCAAATATAAGTCAATACCAAGACCAAGTCCAGCAGGTTTAAGGGTGATTTCACACCTGTAGTTCTATTAATTTGGTCCGGACCAATGACAAAACAATTGCCCTTTAGTTCTGGTCCGGTTCGTGTTCAGACTGACTTATTACAAACAAAGAGTCCTGTAAATGCTGGCAATTTAGTACTTTGAGTCAATCCCACATACATCGTCCAGGTACCATAAATACTCACTAGTGCACCAAATCTGTGGCTGAAATAGTCCTCAACAAATGCACTATTTGCTGCTACTTTAGTAATGTTTGTTTAAATCTACAGTGCCCTGCTGTTTTAGGAAATTATTTAAGACTTTTTAAAAAAAAAGGTATTAGGTAATATATTCATGGTCATGAATATATATATTCCTGACTTCAGTGGGAACAAATGGGCTCGGTGCCACAGTCAGGCTGGGAAGTACTAAGAGACAGACTAACATTGTTGGTTTTGAGTTTTGTAAGGAATTTGTTGACAATAACGAAAATTTAGAATATCACCATTCTTATGCTTTAATTATGAAATTTCAGTTTTGAATATGTAAGAGTTCGGTAGGCAGGATAAATGAATGAAACCAATATCAGTCTCAGTTAAAATAATTATAAAATGGCAACAGTCGGGACACCACAATTGTCAAGTACTACAGTCCATTAAGTTCAATTCAAAGATTCTGTCCTGTTTTCTCTGTGTAGGTCCGGCTGGCCTTGACGAGTGCCGAGTACATCAGGATCAATGTGATGTCCAATGAGCTGGTGGAGAACAACGCTGAGTGCTGGCCCATGTTCAAAGATGCCATACAAACCATATGTGACATGATTACAAACAAACCCTCTGTGTCTGGTCTCTATAACCCTCTCGCCCGTCCTCGCCTGCCTAATGCCATCCTGTTGGCTATTGGAGGATGGAGCGGTGGCGATCCAACTAACGGCATTGAGGCCTATGATGTCCGTGCTGACCGTTGGATAAATGTGACGAACACTCTGGAGCGCCCTCGTGCCTATCACGGCACTGCCTTCCTCAATGGGTATGTCTACTGTGTTGGTGGCTTTGACAGGGTGGAGCATTTCAACAGCGTGCGCCGGCTTGACTTGAGCACACACACCTGGCATGAGGCGGCACCAATGTACTGCCGCCGCTGCTATGTAAGTGTTACTGTGCTGAACGGATGCATCTATGCTCTGGGAGGTTATGACGGGCACACACGACTCAGCACTGCAGAGCGCTACAGGCCCGAGACTAACCAGTGGAGTCTCATTGCACCCATGCACGAGCAGAGGAGTGATGCCAGCTGCACAACACTCCACAACAAGGTGGGTGAAGTGGAAGAGCAGCTGGGAACAATTCAGAGTAACAGAGTAGTATGATAGTGACTGGAACATTGCTAATTTGATTTTCTACCTGTTTGAAACAAGACTTAGAGTCCCTTAAGGCTCCAAATCAAACTATTAGATAAAAGTCGAGGTTCACAATTAGTTTTTGACCTTTTGCAGTTGTGTTGAGGTAAGTGGAATAATTGGTCAGAGGGTAGTGTCAGACTAAATGTCTTTAGCAACGAGATCTGTGTTGCAGTATTACATACTGTAGTTCCTTTGTGTGAGGATGGTGTAAGCAGTCAACATGTTAAACATTTACACATGAACTATTTATTATATGTATAGCACTGGTTGTCATTTCTCTGTTGAGAAATAATACAAAGAACATAAACCTATAACTAGTTGATTTCATTTAATCAAATTTTAAAAGGTTTAAATATAGCTTGAACATTTAAAAATATTGTAACATTTAATAATCTCGTGTTATCAGCCGACACTTCAACTTATTGCGACAACATTGGCAGATAATATCAGCCGTCCAATTTCTTTTTCAGTTGGACTAATAGATTCTTCACTAGATGTTGGGTCTGAGCTGTAATTCATTAATTATCTTACAATGGTGTAGAAATATTTTTGTACTATTTGCATTAATACAGGAAACATAGTCACCAGTTGAGGCCAAGAAAAGTGCTAAATTACTTAAAGTGGTCATATTATGCTTTTTGGCTTTTCCCTTTCCTTTATTGTGTTATATATCTTTTTTGTGCATGTAAGGGAGTTACCCTCCTGAACTGCCTGAAAACAGCTTGATTGTAGTCTAGCCTTTACTTCCGTAACTTATCTACGTCACTATATAACACACGCCATAATGTACAAATTGAGCAGTTTCCACAAGTACACTTAAATATGAAATTAAAATAATGTTAGATACCATCCAGGCAGTCAATAAAGTTGTTACTGTGATGTAGAGACAGTGCACAGTTAAAACATTATGTATGAAAGATAAATTAGTTACAAATTAATAACTTACCACTCTTGAAACTCTGAAACGTCTTGCTCCAGTCTCGGTTGTGAAGCTAGTTCGGGTTGTTGGAACATGTATGGCTGAACTGAAGCCATAGTTACCCTGAAGCAGCTTTGTTTTGGATCACACTACCTTGCTCGTGAAGACCCGCCCTACTGTGCTTCTGATTGGCTAGTAGTCCTTCCCTAGGTACTGCATAAGTGCAACTCCCAACAAAGATCAAAAAGAAGTGAGATGCCTCACTCGGTAGCTAAAACGGAGCGTTCAAGACATGAAAAGAGGTGCTGCAGCAATGTGCAGTATGAGTAAAAATACGGTGTTTCTTGAAAATTAAACCATGTAAGCCTATTCTGGTACAACCCCAAAATAAAATTATGAACCTGAAAATGAGCATAATATGACCACTTTAATGGCCCTCCTCCCCAGGTTTACATTTGTGGTGGTTTCAACGGGAACGAGTGCCTGCAAACATGTGAATATTACAGCCCAGAGACCAACCAGTGGACAATGATCACCCCCATGAACAGCAGGCGCAGTGGAATTGGCGTCATTGCATATGCAGAACATGTCTATGCAGTAAGTACATTAAACACTGCTGACACTCACATAACACATAGTGTGAAGTTTGGGAACTTATTCCCAACGTATTAATTATCAGATTTGTATTCTGACCACAGCCACAGGAAAAAAAACATCTTACACATTTTAATCGATTCATTTAATTAATTAGTGATGTAACTGTTATTTTTCATTCAGTGGTACAAATGTAGAGATCTTTTGTTACAAACTCTGCGGAAGAATAACCAACCCTGGACCCTCTAATTCCCCATTCAATACGCAGAAAATGTACATATTCACATTACTCCAACTGCCTTCTACTACTACTTTATATGTAGTGAATAACTCAGAGACACATTGAGAGTATGTGTTCTTTCTTGCAAATGTTGAGAAACTCTTTAAACTCTTGGCCCTTTAATTACTTTTCCTCTCATAGGTTGGTGGCTTTGATGGCAACGCCCGTCTGCGCAGCACTGAGTCCTACAACCCCCGGACCAACACCTGGCACACAGTGTCCTCCATGTTGACTCCACGCAGCAACTTCGGCATTGAAGTCATCGATGATCAGCTGTTTGTTGTCGGGGGCTTCAACGGCTTCACCACTTCCTATAACGTTGAGTACTACGACGCAACTACTGATGAGTGGTCTGAGGCCTGTGACATGGAGATTTTCCGCAGTGCCCTGAGCTGCTGTGTGGTGTCCGGGATCCCCAACATGGCCAAGTACGCTGTCCCTCGTGATTCCCTGGAGGATGAGTCTGTGGAGTCAGGAGACTCTGTCTAACACTCCTGAACTGTTTTCAGCACAGTCCTGCCCTGTGCCACCATCCACCCTGGCAAGACTTTAAAATGAAATAAATTTCCTTCTGCATCAAACTGCTGTTACTCCAGAAATTCCTTTAACTTTTAAGTTTGTGTGAGAACTGGTAAGTTTTATGCTATGTGAGAAGACACAGGGTTTGATCCAGAGTGCGCCATCGCAACAATAACCCCTAGATAAGATCAAATGTCCCACACCCTTCCTGCACCCAATTGTACCCCATAAAATCAAAGACAGAACCAATTCTGTTTGTAGGTTTCTTGTTTTTAGATTTTTTAAGCTATAACACTATTTATTTTGTGAGGTAAATGAAACTGTTGGCTGTTATCTGGTAAATGTGTACGCAAGCCTGTCTGTTTGTCTGCCCTGCCTAAGATGTAGTGCAAATGCCACTACAGTTTTTGTCATTTTGATATTTAAAAAGTTAGCAAGGATTACGTGTTTGAGTGATGAGTCTGATGGTCAGTAAAGAAAATGTAACAGTAGCTGCCTGTGCACGTCATTTTCAAGCCCCATACATTGTAGCTAGTACTTTTCTCACTCAATTTTTCACCTCTATGATTTTAGCATTTCTAAAAAAATATAAATTCTTTGGTGTTATCGAAAACTAAATTTTTGTTATATCAAATATCGGTTTTCATATAATTCTAATATTCTTTTGTAGCACTCACCAGGTGTTCAGCTTTCACAGTATTATTTATTGTCCCCCTTGGATGGAGCAGTGGCACCCTAAAGTACTAATGGGCCTAATTTGAACTCTTCCCAGACAATTCTGGCTCCAACACTGAGACATATGCATAATATTGCATCAGTGACTGACACAGAGAGTAAAAGAAATAGGGAGGGAGAGCCCTGCAGAGGGAAACATGGACAGAAAAATTACAGAGAGATTCAGTCAGAGTACAAGTTGGTGCCGTTACATGACTTTCTGGCTGATGTCAAGGACTGGATGTTCCACAATCTCCTCCGACTAAATTTGGACAAAACTGGGATTATTCAGGGGGAAGAAAAGCTTGAATGACTTCAGTCTGTCCTTCTCTTTTTTGCCGCATGCACCCACCCCCCTCTCTTAATCTCTCTCTTTCCCTCCTCTCTACTCTCTCTTTTTGTCTTTCCCTTCATCTCTCAGACAAAGCATTGGTTGCTCGTTTTTGGGCAGAGTCACCTTGAGGCAAAGAGTGCTGTGAGTTTTCTTTGTGTTTGGGTACATCCGCATAGGAATATATAGTAGGAATGTGGACATTGTGGACATATCTATAAATTTGTTTTTATATCAGGAGAGGGGAATAAACAGGTTTCCACTTCATTCACTTAAAGGAGAGCAAAGGGGAGAGCCAAGGAGAGCAGTACAGGCGTTGCCCTCGTAGTGTCGTCATGACTCGGCAGTATCCACCCTGACGAGCCTCACAGGCAAAGCAGAGGGACGGCAGAGACACAGACTTTAAAATGTTTATCAGGTTTAATGCTTGAATGTCTTTCTCGAGGAACAGAGCAAAAAGTATGAAATGTGGAATTTAACATATATCAATAGATAAGCTCTCACTCTTTGTCTGTCTGTTTGTCGACTCATCTCCTTCTTCCCGGCACCATATCCCTCATTTCTCCAGTTTAATATCTTTGTGTGTTTTGTGTGTTGGTGTTTGTGCCTCAGATATAGAAACTAACATTTCTTTGTTTATCTCTCTATTGTAGTAATGGCTTTTTTGGCTTTTACTCTTTTGCACACTCTGTTGTGGGAAAGTTAATTTTTTTTTCAATCACAGTTTCAATTTCAATTTACTTTTTTGGCATACCATTTCTAAAGGCATTTGTGTGAAAGCCTATAAAACATTGTCAATGGATGTACAATAGTCTAAAATGGGCTATGCTGGAACAACCCTTTTGCGAATAATAATGTCAATATTGGATGATTCTGAAAAATCCTGGATTACAATGACAATGTAATCTATAGTATGTCGCTGTGATTGTGGTTAAAAAGGCAGATATCAATTGCAGGTCGGTGACGGGTCACAAAAACTAATTGTATACCAGTGGATATAAATGGTCAGCTCTGTGACATGCAGTGTTGTGCAAATTCACACTTCACAAAGGTGGCTCAAAGTTCAGTTCACACAGATTAAAATTAACTAGTTCACGTTCATAGTTCACAATTTGAATTTTGGACTAAGTTCACAGTACCAAATGAATTAGTTCATGTTCATTTTTGACACTTTTTTTCTTTAGAAAATGCTGTGAGTTTGACTTGAGTGGAGGGACTTTGTGACTGTTGGCTCGTGGTCTTACCCATTAATGATTTCTTGTGATCATCATTCACCCGCAGATATTTCCCAAGATTGGTCGGATGATTCAGCGCGATGTGTTGTTTCAAAAATCTGTGACCCATCAGATTCTCTAAACCCAAAACACCTGCATGCTGGCTGCCATAAAACAGTGTGTGAGCGTTGTTAACTCTCATAGAAGTGACTGCCGCTCACGTTCACGTTCATTAGTTGCAAACGGATACGTTCAGTTCACCGTTGATGAACATGAGCACATTCATTCATTCAGGCACAACATCGGTGACATGAGTGTCTCTGACTGAACTATGGTTAGGGCTAAAATACTGTAAACTTGTAAAATTTGCGAAGCATTAACAGACCACAGTACATGTCTGAGGAGGAGGAGCTAATGTGTGCATACGGGTGTCCCCAGAAGATAAGACGAGCAGTCTTATACAAATACAGGCCGACAATCCAAACTGTTACACCGCCCACACACAAACACACACACACACTTTGGGAAGAAGCCCTGACATGCACAAAGCACAGAGGTTTTTAAAAAATTATTAGCTAAAGTTGCCTGGCTGATGGTCGATGTTCTAAAAGCCCTGTGCAATACAACTTTAATAGCACTGGCAACAGGGTACACACACACACACACAGAGCCATTTTCTCCTGACTTATTTGCAATGTCTGGTTTCTCTGTCTCCTCCACTTTCTGTCTCTGTTTCTCCTTCATTTGTCTGCCTGCTCTGTAGCCGAGGGCTAAAATACAGCTTCTCGCTCATAAAACCAGTGAAAAACACACAGCTAGTTATTGTTCTGTGTGAGCAACTGTCTGCGAACTGACAAACAACACAGAATTAGTGCTTCACTGATACAGTTAGATCATGACATCAACAGTGTGGCGCCTGTGTGTGTATTTATGCATTTAAGTAGATGTATGTTTGAGAGTGTGTTCTGTTAATATTAAACCAAACATATTGTACTATACTTGTTTTAGCATGTATCATGTGTAAATGTGTATGTATGTGAGGTAAAAAGAGGGAGTATGTGTGTGTGTGTGTGTGTGTGTGCAGCACCTGAGGGCTTTGTTCTGTACTAGTGCAATAAAAGACACATTAGAGAAAGGGAGAGATTACAGAAAAAAAAAACATGATCGCCCATTTTCTCTCTCGCAGAAAACCCCCCCAATAAATCTGTGTGGGTGTGAGAAGCAACAGAGCAGAGTTTCACATGATGCATCTGCCTGGAAATCCTGCAAATGCAACGATTTACAGCAACATGCTTTTTTTAAGGAATTTGACATCCAGTTTCTTGTAACATACTGAGGCAAAAAAATTATAAATATTTTCCAGGCTCAAGTATAACAAACTGGCTGTGACACGCTGTCGGCCGCATCATAAAAGAAAAATATATATCAGAGCAAGTCTGGAGAGAAGAATCTGGAGGATGAAGAAAGAGAGAAGAAGAGGACGGTAGCTTAAAGATAAGGAGGGAGTACATAGTGGAGGAGAGAAAGAGAGGGTTAGTGGTGTGTGTATGTATTGAGTAGAGGGTGGAATCAATTTCCCCTGTCATGCCTAACACCTATCTAAACCATACAGTGTGTGTGAGGCAGGTGTGTGTGTGTTCGTGTGTTTTAGAGGGGATGAACAGACATTAGCTTGCCAATTGGAAAGGATTCAATTTATACCCAATCTATCCTCTTCCTCCTCTCTCTCTCTCTCTCTCTCTCTCTCTCTCTCTCTCTCTCTCACACACACACACACACACACACACACACTATAAGACAGCTCTTACACTCCCTCTTGACCTCTGTATGACCTCTGGCTGTTTCCTCTTACCTGTGTGTCATATGACATCAGACTAAAAGATGCTGCTCTGCTCGTTAGCTCACAGTTACTGTCCTGTTCACCAGCCAACAGCTACATTGGAGGATAAGCTATTTCCCCACAAGTGCTTTGTGAAGTATTACAGTCCGAGCTGAGACGATTACTGAGGAGTTTCCCAATAAAGTCAGACTGAGGATGAACATCACAGGCAGGCGAACAGAGATGGTCCTTGGAGAAGAATTCTGGTTTATTACAACTTATTTTTATGGTTTTGACCATCATTTCCTGTTAATAATAATATCATTGTGCTTACCAGTTGTTGGGATCTGGGAACATGGCAACATCACTATAAAGAAGTCAGACATGACAAGAAACTCGAGCAGTCAGATTATTAGACAGGTTTTAAAGAAACCTACAGGTTAGACAAACTTATTTAGAGGAGAAAACAAGGGCAGATAGTCAAATTTGTACCCAAAGTATCTGTTGTAACCATCCATCACATTACAATAGATTTATTACGAAAACTGGATACTGGCTGCCCAGTCATTTCCAATGAAAATTGTTCTTTTTTACTGGTTTGCTTGTGTTGTCCAGCCCACTGCACATGTGCATTAGTGTCTTTTACTTTGAACCTGTCAGCTCGTTCCATAGACTTTACATTGCGATGACGTCACACACATAAATCTATAGGTTTCATAGGCTTTTGGACAGTCTTACAAATATTAAACCTTCGTGGTTTAAAAATAAATGATACAAAGAGTAATGATTGGTTTTTTGAGGTTCAAGGTGTTGACAGTCATACAGGCTGCAGGGGATTCTTTAGTTGCAATACTGGGTTTGGTCACTGGGAAAATTGGAAGCAAGGCTGACTCGGCACGTTGTACAATAAATACATCCATGTAGACATCAGACTTAGACCTACTGACTTGCTGTAGTTGTCACCTCACACAAGGTTTTCTTGCAGAATGAGGAATTAATCTAACATGTTCGACTCTGGAACTTTTCTGTTTAACCTCAAAATAAAGTGGTTTAGACTATTGGCTTGTTTCTGTCTAATCGTTTGACTGCTCATTTCTTCTTCTATTACTGCTACTTCTGTCTACTCTGGACATACGACACCTATTGCACGTCCGTCTGTTAAGGGGAGGAATCCCTCCTTTGTTGCTCCCTGAAGTTTCTCCCTTTCCCCCCATTTTTCATCAAAGTGAGGGTCTAAGAACAGAGGGTGTCATGTGATGTCAAAACTTTATTGTGTGATATGTTATGTCTGCCTATATGTTGTGCTGCTGTGTAGTGAGCATTTTTTTCCCATGCTGTACTCAAAACAAATTCCACCGACTCTTGTCATGTGGCTATTAAAGTGAACTGACCTGTGAAGCCCACTGAGACTGTGATTTTGGGCTATATAAATAAAATTGACTTGACTTGACTTAACTTATTTTGCTCCGTTGTAGCAATCTCACCATGTTCCCAGATCTCAACAGTTACTTTGGTTAGTACAATGTTGTAACCAACAGAACTGATGGCCCAGTCTATGAAAAATAAGACTCAAATTAAAATAACCAAATTGTCCTTTCACAATACGTTAATATTACTCAACTTTAGAGACAAATGATCTTGCAAAGCTGCCCTACTGTGGTGTTAGGGTTGTACGTACACTGTTTGCCTGGTAGGAGAGGTGACTGCAGGATTTCCTCTTCCTTCACCCCTCAGCAGACTTGTACACAGGGAAAGATTCCTCTATTCAGGCCGTCTGTGCAACAGCCTCCCCTGACAACCCTGGAGGTCAAACCACTGTCACTCACAGTGATATGGAGAGAAAGACAGAGAGAGAGAGAGCAAAGTGAATATACAGAGGAGAGATAAGTAGAGGAAGAGGGAGAGTGAAAAGAAAGGGCACACAAGAAGGGAAGTGGTAGGAGAAGAGATGAGAATCCAAATGAATCTTCTTCACCCAATGGACAGCCTGTCAAGCTGTGTGTGTGTGTGTGTGTGTGTGTGTGTGTGTGTGTGTGTGTGTGTGTGTGTGTGTGTGTGTGTGTGAGTGAGTGTGTGTCTGTCTTACCTACTAATTGAAATGCGATGAGGTGTGAAACAGCCCTTTAAAAGACCTATCAGCGTGTGTGAAGCTAAATGTGTGTTTGGGGGGTTATATGTGCGTGTGTGTGCAATGCATATCAACTCCCTTCTGACCATAGATACAATAAAGTGTGTGTGAGTGTGTGTGAGTGCCATACTCAAGTAGGGATGGACCAGCTTGCATTCAACATGTTTGTTGCAATTAAATTCATGCATGAGGGTGATTTGAGCATAAGGACACCATGCAATATAAACAAGTGTGTGTTTGTGTGTGTGCAACAAAATATGTATCACACACAAGTGAATTTGCATGTTTGTCCACATGCACACAATAATAAAGCGCGAAAGCTTGGCACTCCTGTGGATGTCTCTGTGTGTGTGTGGGTGTGTGTGTGTGTGTGAATGTGAATCTGTGATGGTGTATAATTTAATTTTGCTGTCTCAGCCTCTTGTTAAGGAGCCATTTAGAGCTCAGGTTGAGTTTCTCCTGACACTTCTTTCCTCCTCACTGCCTCTCTGGCTTCCACCATCTTTCCTCCATCTCTTTCTCATTATCGCTGTCTCTTTTCTCTGTTTGTCTTCTCTCCCCCTCTCCTCCTCTATTCTCTCTTTCCCTCCTCTCAGTATTTGGTTACTGCACTACACAACATTTTACCAGTTAATCAGTGGGTTGCTTTGTTGGTAATAGTAAAATGTTTAAGTTGGAAATGGACACAAGCTCACCCATGAAACACACTGATCTTCTGGCTAAATTATGCAGTATATTAAATATGGTAGAAATATCACAAGTGAGTGCAGGTTTTGATTATGCAGCCTGTACGAGTTTTTTACTTAACAGTGGGAATATTTTGGTTAATTACTAAAGCTTTTTTTTCCATGGTAATTGATGATATTCAGTTGCAGCACAGTCCTCTAGGAGCATGTACTGTACGTGTGTTTATGTGTGTGTGTTTGTGTGCTATTGCTATAACAAACACTAACATCTATCTAAATGTGTGTTTGGTGTGTGTGAACGTGTCTGCATTGCTTAAAATGCAATTTAATCTGTGTGTTTTTGAGTATGTCCATTCTCACCAATGTACAGCCTTTGTGCTGCAGATGTTTGCATATAGATGTTCATGTGTGTGTGTGTGTGTGTGTGTGTGTGTGTGTGTGTGTGTGTGTGTATTAGAAGCCCTCTATATGTTCCCTATCAGATTGGTGAACCATGATATTACACTCTAAGCTCATATACATATTCATCCATTTGCACACACACATAAACTGAAAGTCACTTGCCCTCTAAGGCCCTATTAAAACTACACTGTGATATTATCAGGCATAAATATCCATATTTTTAAAAATAAAATGTACGTGCACATTTTTTTTAGAGAGGTAAACATGTCCCAGGGCTGGAAGGTGTTACAGCAGTTGTGCCTGCACAAATTGCAACCAACTCAACTGAAAGACGTTTTTATCTCTGCACTTTTAATCAAATAATTATCAAAGGTTATACCCTGAAATCTTAAATTATGTGCATACATACCTGCAGTCATATCATTCTTCTGTCAAAATAGTTGCAACAAATTAAATGTGATACTGAAAATAGCCTCTGTATAATGATGCTTACGCAGGATTCAAGAAGCGTAAACATTGGTTTGAAAAGAGCAGGGACATACAAATGACAATGGGTAGGACTTATTTGTAGCCAACCTAAAAACAAAACTTCCAGAATGACACATATAAGCATTTTCTGATCTGATGCCCCCATTTGCAGGACGACATCATTTGTCAGTGCCGTCCAAAACTGTTAAAATCACTGTTGATCTGATACCACTATATTTAAGGTTTGGTTAGGTTTAGGCACAGGAAAGGGTTAGGGTTAAGGTCTAGGTAGGAAACGGGAAACTCAGACATTTTGTTGATCCATCCATCCACCCTAACCCCTTCCCTCTGTGGCTCTATAATAACATCACCCAACCTCCTCCTTTGCTCCTGATGGACAAGGGTCATTCCTACGGCCACTAAAAGGCTTTGTTACTTGAACATCAACATATGTTGTTTTGGGGGCATTTGCTGAAAAAACTGTTGCTGTTGTTTTTCTTGAGAGTACAGTCTCAAAGTTTCTGGGTTTTTACAGCATCTCTGTATATCAATTTTTTGACAAGATTTTCTCCAAACCTCTGTGAGTCTGACAAGATCAAGGGCCAGATTTGTAAGATTACTGAAAATGTAATGTGACTCTTACTACAAATTACTTTTAGACTCCAGTGAACTGTGAAAGAGTTTTACAAGCCACATAATCTAATCCACAGGATCCACTGGGAAATCCTCATTTGTTAAAGAAGATGGAAAATACAACAGTTTTAATTAAGATTCCAAGGTATCCCCATGAACTGTACTCAAGCATCCGCTCCCATTATGGCAGACTGGACAGATCATGAAGGATGTGCCCTTTTCCCATTCCTTTACAGCTCAGCATGTGATATCAGATATGAATAAATATGAAACAAATCACCTAAGAGCATCTGAAACCCATTTCACTGTAGAATGAGCTTTCAGTTTTTAACCACAGGGGATCTTGCAGGTGTGAAGGCACATCTTAGTCAGTGATAGTAAAATCAAAAATTGCTTTGGGACAAGATACTGACTCGTAAAAGTGAAGGGAAGAATATTTTCCAGACACAAAATGAAGCAATGATTTATCTTGAAAATAGCTCATGTTCAGTTTTGTCATCTTATTTTCAAAAGCAAAACTCTTCTCAGTCCACATTATTTGCTATAACAGTTCAGAAATATAGTGTAGGGCTGTCTTATCAGTAATGGCGCTCACTGTGTAGGTTTGAGTTTCACAGCCCTTCTGCTTTATGAATGATTTAAGATGAAAACTACATAGGGACTGTGTCTAAACTATTTAAAACCCTTCACCTGCTGAAGGCTACAAGGTCAGACATCATGGGAAACATGAATTAGCATATTTAAATGCTTTGGAGCAATAAATAAAATATTCTCTATATGTGGCTGTTTTCATTTTTCTGTCTGTTTCACAGTCTTTGCCTTTCTTTGATCTCTCTTATGCATACAGATAAAGTCCTTTTTTTAGAATTACTTGTAATTTTGTTTGTTTATTAGGTTTCTTATGAGTTATTGTGTCACAGCAGCTTCCTGTTGTCCAGGAATTTAACAATTTGTGAAATCAGGTCAATTGATGACATTTTAAGACGATACAATACAGAACACTTACAATAATGTTAGAATTCACCTTACATTGGTATGGCATTTAACATCACACTCGTTCATTCATTCATCCTTTATTTATAAAGGGCCGTCATTGTTAACATGTTAACAAGACCACTAAAACACTGGACTCATACTGCAGCTGTGAGTTGGATGAAATTTGTTCAACATTTGGGAAATATAAAATGCTCTTCTCCAATGTGTCTTGTAAAATAGCTGTGTTTATAGGATAAATATATGAGATCATAATATGATATTTCTAATAACATGACTATGAGTCTACAGCCATGCTAGCAGCTCAGTAAGACTGCACAGTGGTGTTTTGAGCTAAATGCTAACATCAGCATTCTAACATGCTCACAGTGACAATGCTAACATGCTGTTCAGAAGGTATAATGTTTACCATGTTCACCATCTTAGTTTAGCATGTTAGCATGCTAACATTTGCTAATTTGCACTAAACACAAAGTACAGTTATGGGTGAGGGGAATGCCATTAGCTTTGTAGGTATTTGTAGGTATTAGACAAATTAATATTTAGACCTGATGATGGCACTAGAGGAAAAAGTTAGGAGATCACCAAAATGATTACAATTTATCGTGAGGAGGACATAAATATCTGTGCCAGATTTCATGGCCATCAGTCTGGTAGTTGTTGAGATATTTCATTCAAAACTATAAATGTCCACCTGCTGGTGGTGCTAGAGGAAAAGTCAGGGGATCATTAAAGTCCGTAGGATTCATCCACAGGGGAACATGAATGTCTGTGCAAGATTTCATGGCAATCCATCCTATAGTTGTTGAGATGGGCCATAGACACTGCTATCCCTGGAGCCACGCCACTAGCAAAATATTTTTTACAAATACAGTGATATTTGATTCAGACACGTTCAAGCATAACAACGTATCCATTCAACCACTGATGTCAAGACAATTTAAAGATGTAGTGAAACCTCAGCTGTAAATATCAACAAGTACTGGTTGCATAGGAACAACTCTGTGTTCACAACATTTATTTTTTTAATATATTTCATCTTCGATTAAAGCAAACTGTGATGCTCCATCTCTTGCAGCGGATCCATACTGGTTCAGACTGGGGTAATGTATTGTAGAGTATAACACAGTAAGTAAAATAATGCTAGTATGGATTTCATAGATGTTTGTACAAAATACACACACACATTGACAGTAGCTATTATAGCTAGGAAGCCTTTTTTTCAGGTCCAGTGAATGTTAGAATTAATATCATTAGTGGACCAAAGGCAATATAAGAAAATCAATAGTTTTAGTAGCAACAGGAGAAAATCAATTACCTTTTAATAGAAGGTCATTTGTCTTTAGAGGTAAAGTACTGGCAGATGGTAGCCAATATCAGTCAATGAGATCCTCCATGTGGCCAATAGTGATCTAAGTTATTGTGTTATAGAGACTCTCTCTAATACAAATCATTGGAATTCAGTGAGAGTCATGCTAGATTTACCCTGGAGCTAAAGCTAATGTGGTGTTGGTAAACTGTCAAGCCTATAATGAATGGATTTAACACTTACAAATAAATATCTGACAAAAGATGATAGGATTTAAATCTAATGCATGCTAAAATGCTAAACTAAGACAGTCAACATGGTAAAAAAATATACTTGCTAAACATCAGAATGTTAGCATGCTGATATTAGCATTTAGCTCAAAGTACAGCATCACAGAGCAGCTAACATGGCTTTAGACTCTTCGTTTTGTTTACAACAGCAGCATAGACTGAAAAAACAGATCAGAAGTTTAAAACCACCAGATGATATTAATACAAAGGCTTTGAAAAATTGGAAATCACAAAACCAACCTGTGCTGCACTTCCACAACCTTAGTTTTCATACAGACACACAAACATCACATGCAAAAACACACACAATCACATTCACGTACCTTTGAAGAAACAAATGTTGTGTCTCATATGAACATGCAGCAACAGCGTGTGTGGCAGAAAACACAGGGAATGTGGGGTTCACAAGTGGCTTTAAACCAAAATATCCTGGTTTTTCATATTGTAGCCTATTTGAAAAATGTTGACTCTTAGCCAAATTTAGTTTGGGAAAACAAGCTGTTCGTTCTAAAGAAATTACAATAAATCAAGACAAACTACACCTGGGAATGGCTGCAGTCTCCAGTGTCTTACTCCTTTTTTTCTTTTATACAATCTAATTGATTGCAACCACACTTGTACTTCAAGAAAACATGCATACACTTAATTAAATTGAAAGTCCAGTTAAAATGCTGTATCCAGAATGGCCTTCATGTCCACATTTACAACCTTAAAGCCTTTTTCACCAAAACATTGAACTGCATGATATAATTGATACAAATATTCACATTCACACATTGTGTCACAGTGTGGTCAAGGTTAAAGACATTGCCCTGACATCAGCTTCCCTGTTCATGTATGAGATCCCATGCAAACAATTAAAATCACTCTCTCACACACACACACACACACACACACACACACACACTTGGAGATTTGACCTCTGCACAGTTGCCACAGGGCAAAACAACTGAGGGAGGGAGAGTGAGGGAGGGATGGAGCATTGTAAACAATAATCAGTGGCAATTTTTTGTACTGGAGGCAAATCATCTTAATGAATGTTTTACAAAACACTAATTAACCGTTTACTGAGTAATGAAAGCACAGGGTCCAAAAACAACATTTATTAAACTTTTACAAATTATTTACAATAATTTTATTATTACCATTAACTACATGATTCTTTACATGACGACTTACAGTTTTATTATATAGTACTAAATATAGCACCATTATAATTAATGACATAGTCCTTGTTACCTCACAGCTCACCAGGTCAAGTATAGACGCTGTAAAGATCATTCTGAAGGACTGCTAACATACACATAATCATAAATTCTTTCTTTAAAGGGTCACTGCTCTCATTTTACACATGAAAGTTAGTGTACACATCCTGAATTGTAGAACTCAGAGGATGAATTCTTCTTACTTTGGTGATCCCCTGAATTTTCATCTAGCACCACAAGCAAGTTGACATTGTTGTTTTTTAGTGAAACGTCTTGACAACTATTGGATGGACTGATGAAATTTTGGTACAGATGTCCATGGTGCCCAGAGGATGAAACTTAATGACTTTGGTAATCCGCAGATTTTTCATGCAGCACCACCGGTTTTCACATATCCTGTGAATAATCTCAACATCTTCTGGATGGATTGGCACAAGATTTTGTACAGACATTCATGGTCCCTCGAGGATGGATCCTAACAACTTTGGTGATCCTGATAAAACTAATGACATTCCCATCAGCTTCAGCTATAGTTTGTGTTTGGTGCTAATTAGCAAATGTCAGCATGCTAACATGCTAAACTAAGATGGTAACATGGTAAATGTTACACCTTTTAATATAAGACTTTTTTTGTATTACAATACTAAATCACTAGCTTACCCCTTTAAAGAAGTGTAGTCATTTAGAAAATGTAAACAGAGGGAAAGCTCTCTAACTAGGTCCCTAGTTACCAGCAAAGTTGGCATAGCAACCTTTTCTTTGTCTAATCAGATTGTTTAGCTAAAACTATAGTCATTAATAACAATAAGAAATGGACAAGTGCATATTTGTTACCTACTAAAAATTGCAGAAATATTAATCATCATTCACATTATTTGAGTGTTTTTCATGTAACATGTTCAGTAAAGAAAAAATAAAACACTGTGACACAACTTTTTTAAACTAGTTTTTATTTAGGAAGTGAAACAAAATGCCCAGTGTTGTCTTTGTGCTTTACATTGGAGCCACTGGAGGTCCCAAAAAAAACCTCAGAGGAAGAACTCAAAACAAAGCAGGAAGCTCCAGAAAAATTCATCACCATCATCATCATCATCATCATCATCATCATTATCATCATCACTGTCACTCTATACAGATCTGTAGAAATAATCGGACTCCAAAGTCACATCAGTGCTTATTTACAAGGCCTCTTGCCACAAAATAGTCGAGTTTTCATTTGCTCTTAAAAAAGGTGTGGTGAAGATGCTCTCACACAAATATGTTGAAAAATGACACATGTAATAAAGGTGTCGATTCATACCATGTGTCATTTTTAAGCATATTTTCATGTGTTATTTAAGAACAACACAGCCTGTATTATTTCAGCATCTTGTTTTGCTGTTGTTTTTACCTTTGATTCATCATAGTAGAAAAAGGAGAAAGAGGTTGTTATTTCTACATACAAGGCATTATCTACCTGAATCTAAACTCTTTCATTGTGCTACTATCTTTGAACAAAAAACGTTGTAAGTTATAATTCGTAAGAGGAAGTGCTTTTATATAAGAATAGGTAAACTAGCTTGTGGCTATAGTAGGCTACGGTAGTTCATAGTAGAATCTAAGTGTTTGTCGGTGCACTCTGGTGCTGAAATATTGACCAAATGTCTTCTCTTTCTCAACAATCCTTATAACTGGGGATCACCACAACAACCTCACAACAGCCAGAGAGAAAAACAACCTGAAATTGTGCAGGGGGTTTAATGAGTGTTGTTAGCGCTAGAGTCCTCACATGGAGTTTGTGAATGAATGTCTTATGCCAATGAGTAAAACTGAGTGAAAATTTGGATGGGATTTAAACTGAGGAGAGAGCTCACTGATTTTGACCAACTCATAGGAGTACATTTCTTCTTCATCGCTGATTAAAATGTCACAAGGGACCAGCTCAAGGACTACTGAGGGTCAAAGAGCCCCACGTTCAGTCCCACAACTGTCTTTACAACTGTAAAGTTGTGTTTCACCTGTTTCAACAATGAAAACCAGGAACATACAAAGTACCAAAACTCTCAATCGTTGTTGTTCTGGGTTTATGTTTCATCCATGTTTCAGCACCAGAGGCCTATAGTAGTACCTTCTACTTTCTACAATATTTTAGAATAATAATACGAGGCAGGCAGTGCATAAACCATGTACAAAAAGACCCGTCCCAACCCAACCCAGAGCACTCCACCTAAAGGAGTTGTGCCATCTGTGTGAATCCCTGGAAGCCCCAACAGCTCCTAATGCTTATACAGACATAATTGTCAACAAGCTAATGATGCCAAGATAGAATTATAACTAGGAGGCAATTCTTTTGGATAATATTACATACTAAATCAGCAGAGGTTGGAAAATTGGAAAACTGACTCTCTGCTCTCGCTAATTTGATCTGTTCAAACACTTTACAACCACAAAAGTCATTGGAGAAAGCCTCAAAGAACCACAACAGTGTCACAATCCCTCTAAATACAGAGCTCTTAACCCAACCCTCCATATTTAACACTAACTTGGCTTGCTAACTCCCTGAAATTTCATTTCTCATAACTACATAGAATAGTGGTACTTGAAAAAATCAAGATGTTACAAGCAGTTATGACTCACGTCTCTTCAAAAATATCATGCATTATTGCTCTATTGGATATGAATGAAATATTGCCCAAGACAGAAATTTGCTTAATTTGCCTGTTATCTAAGAGGTTTGGCAAAATATCCCAAAGATTCATAAAATTGGCATAGATTCCATTATTAGGCTATTGTTATTTTTTGCATGCAGTAGTTTTTATAATTAAAGTGGCGGACAAAGTAAAAATGTATTCGGTAATTAGAAAGTGTCAAATGCTTTGGCATATTTGTAACAAAGGCAAAACATAACAAAGTAAAGTGCAAAATCAATACATCTACAAAACATAAGAATAAATACATAAATTAGGCAATAAATAGATACATAAAAAAGACGTAAACCTCAAAGCTGAATACTGTGTGGCCCGCTGGCAACAAACACACTATTATACAACACTTGAGAAAGGGTTGACCTTTCGAGGAAAATTCTGACATTTTTAATGTATGGCTCCTCGTCTGACATTGGCAAGTAAAAACAAATAACATCAGATTTAGGTTGTAGGAAAACACTGTTTGTTAAGGAATACCCTGGTGGCTCAGTGGGAGTTTTCAGCCATGGAAGTCCAGTTTGGCTCCCTAATTCCCTCTCACGTTCCACTGTTTACTGTCAAGTAAAGTACAAATGCCAGAACTAATAATAAAAAAGAAAACAGCTTCCATGTCTGTGTCAATTTAAGATATTGGTTTAAAGAAAAAGCACAAAAAATTTCCCCACTACAAAGGTGTACTTTGCCATACCTCCCATGTTATTGCAGGTTTGTACATCATAGTTCCTTCACAGTTCTCACAGTTCAGTGTGGATGTGTCAGTAGCCATAGCAGACACAGTATACAGTAAGCAAAGCATGTGACTAGTGTAAAGGAAAAACTTAAGTATTTTGTTTACTTGCAGAGAACAAATGCCATGTGCTTTCTTTGTTTTGATGCTTTATCTTCTTATAAGTTCAGTCCAAGGTCAGTTTCACCAGAAGCAGGATACCAGATGTATCCTTAGATTATGAATGTTTGTTTTTAAAAAAAGCATTAAATATGAAAGTTCATTGAATCTCTTTGCAAGAAAACTGAAGATGTGATTCATGCTTTAAACTCCTGTGATATTCCTGTCATAGAAAGACAGAGATGGGAGAGGAATTGTGCTTCAGTGTCGTTTTGTCATGGGTTGAAAAAAAAGAGGGACGAGGATAGATATGGACATAAATAGATCTAGGTATCTTCAAAAATGATGAGCTAGATGTGCTGTGCTTTATTTATCTTCACAGATACTCAAAACAGCTTCAGAAGGGGACATATCTTATCGATGCAGGTGACAATCTAAATCAAGCATCGAGGGATTGGAGGGTCTTGATATAAATGGGCATGTCCTCAATCTCTTTTTGTCATTTGCCTCGTGATCCTGGCAGAGAAAACACTACTCCCTCGTAGTGCTCAGGTATACTGGTCTTCTTGTTGGGGAAAGCAAGAAAAGTAGGGCGTGAGGCCAGTAAAATCTGATTTAAATAAAGAAAATAAAACCCTAGTCAACCTTTCTGCATCCATCATTCTCCCAGTGAGCTCATAGGTGAGAAAGCCCCCTTGAAGCATGCCGACTCGTAGTGCTTGTTCAGGTAACTCTTGAGTGCAAACGTCTTGTCACACCGTTTACACTTGTAGTGCTTGAAGGCTGAGTGCGTCTGCATGTGGGCGCGCAGGTTTGACCGGTCAGCAAATGCTTTGCCACAGTGCGCACACCCAAACGGCTTCTCGCCTGTGTGCGAGCGCATGTGGCCCTGCAGCAGCCACGGCCGGCTGAACGCTTTGCCGCACACGTCGCACTTGTGCTTGAGGTCGTGGGTCAGCAGGTGCATGGCCATCGCAGGCATGGAAACGTAGACTTTACCACATGTGGGGCACTTCTTGGCCATCTTGCTGTCTATGCTCCTGTGCGTCTGCTTGTGCCGGCTGAGGTTGGAGGACGTGGCATAGGTTTTGCCGCATTCGCTGCAGGTGTGCCTCTGGGTGGTTCCTTTGGGAATTCCTGTGGCTTTCCTCCGTGAACGTCCGTCCATGATGAAAAACGCATCCACTGTGTATCCCTCACTCACAGCTGCGTCCCCGTTGATGTATCCGCCAGCTGATGACGACACCTCAGACCGTGGGCTGTCCGGCTGGTCCGAATCGCCATGGATATCACCATGGATACCAGAATAGGTGTCATTGATGCGGCCATAGATGATTGATGGATGGTCAGGGGAGGGTACTTTAGAGATGACAGATGAGTCACTTCCCACCACATCATCATAAGGAGATGGACTCAGATAATCGCTGACGTAGCCTGAAGAGAGAGAAGAAGAGGTTAATCATTTGACCGTGACAGGGGGATTGATTGGAAATAAGAAACTGAACTGGTTTGAAAATCTTTACAGGGAATCTATGAGTGCAACAAAAGTGATACAGAAACCAGAAAGGGAAACAAACAAGGACTCATCCTTTCCTTCCTTTGATATTTAAGCCTCTCCATAACAAAAAATGCAAGCTGTTTTTCACAGTGTCACTATTTGAATATCCTGTGGTCCCGAAAAATTATACTTTTATCACTTCCACTGCACAAGTTAGTACTTATGTTGTGTTGCCTCTGTTTATCCAGGTCCGAACCTTTAAATAAGCGTTTTCGAGTACATACAAACTTGTGCACAGTGACTTACTGAATGAGTTACATGAGTTAGTATCATCCTGAGGATCTTGGGGGCTGCTACCCTAACAATTAAAAAGATTTCATATAATTGTAAAAACACAGGGCACAAATCAAACTCATTCACCGAAGTTAATTCATTATTCAGAGAGCTGCTTCACATGTTGTCTCCTGATAATATTACTGATTACAGTCTGGCGTCTCTGGTTTCTAAATATCAATTGGACCGCCCAGGATCACATTAAGAACATGTGCATTATGATGAACTTTTGTTTTCCTATTAACACATGCATCCATATGAGACAAAAGCGGGCGCAGGAGACTCAAGTCCATTCTTAAGATATACCCACACACTGAGAGGGTTGTCTAAAACACAACCATTTTTGGAGGTGGTATAAAGCAGAGAAGAAGGAGAAGGAAAGAGATGAGGTATTTATAGTGGCAGTAAAGTGCTTTATGTCTTTGCCAGCAAGGAGGAGACACTACCCCCTCAGTGGGAAATCTTTATTTTTCATGGGAGAGTTCAGTAAGCAGACTTTTTCCTCATCAACTTCACCTTGACAGGTCTACAACTGCACACAGTCACACCTCTGAGCTGTCAAAACGTCAACTGCTGTACACAGAGCATCTCTATTACAGCAGCTGGGAGTCTAGTGTTTTGCTCAAGGGTACCCTGACACTGACTGCATTTAACTGTGTATTGGCCATAACCCTTCAGTCTTCCTCTTCAGCTAAACAGTAAGTATATTTGCCTGAGACTCACACATTCCTAAGCAACCTGCATATTTTTGCAAAGCTCCTGACTAAGCTGATGAATTATTTGTTGCCCTGTTATGATCTCAGCTGCTTCATCATTTCTATTATTGGCTTCTACACTCAACAGGCTGAACTCCGACAGACACAAGGAGAGACTGGTAGCTAGTACCCCACAGCCATGACTCCTGTGGATCTATGCCGATCAATAGCTCTCCATTTCAATTAGCACTCTGTGAGCATTTAGACACAGGCAGCAGAGGAGATACTATTGCTGGTAATATAATTTCATGATGCAGTTCTGAGAAAGGCTCAGAAGTTGGTCGATAATATGATGAGAACAAGAGACAGAGATAGATGGGGGGGGGAAGAAGTATAGTGAGATGAGAGATGGTAAGAAAGAAAAAAAAGAAAGAAATGGGGAAGGAAAAAAAGAGTTGTAGGAGAGTGAAAGTGTTGTTATGTCCAATATGGTAATTGTGGTTAGGTGGTCTGGTTATGCTGTTTACAGCTCTCATGCTGATTTAACGCTTTGAAATAAATTAAGACGGAGCAACAGAGGAAGACAGAAAGGGGGGAGGCAAGAGAGAGGGAGTCAGAAAGAGGTGGAGAGAGAAAAAAATCATGAATCATGAATATTCAATCATTGCACTTTGGAACAAAGTACTGTGTTTGTGTGTGTGTGTGTGTGTGTGTGTGTGTGTGTGTGTGTGTGTGTGTATGCCTGCATACGTGTGTGTCTTGTTTTATAGAGCATGAGTAAAGCTTTGAAACATCACCAAGTGTTCATTTTTAACCCTTATTTAACCAGGTGAGTTGACTAAGAACAGCTCTAGTGTTGGAGATGTTGCAGAGCTTCATCGTCACACAAATTGGCAGCTTCCCAGTAGAACTACAGACCTGTACTGGTGGACAAGTCTGTAGTTCTACTGGGAAGTCAAGTCTGTAGTCTGTAGCTCCTCCAGTGGAGCTCTCCAGTGGACAGCTGGAGGGTCACTGGGAAAGGGGACTTTCACAGAAGACATTGCTTAAGTAATTTTTGAATTTTTATAAAAAAAACCTATTACTTATTGAAATGTCTTTTTATTTTTCAATGCGAAAACCAGTAGTGAAACAAGTGTTCAGATTCTTTACTTAAGTAAAAGCCATATGAAATACCATAGTCTAAAAATACTCCATTGCAAGTAAAAGTCCTGCATAAAAATGTTGCTTAAGTAAAAGTACAAAAGTACAATCAGCAAAATGTACTTAAAGTATCAAAAGTAAAAGCACTCATGCAGAAACACTCCTATCAGTGTATTATTAATAATACATTGTATTATTGGACATTATTACTTAATGTAATTTGTCAATGTGTAGCCAACTTCAGGTACTTTATACACAACTGGTTAGTTTAATATTGAACCACTGCATCATTATTTATAAGCTCCTCGTGTTTTGCATGTAAAATCATAATCTGAAAAGTAATTAGTAACTAAGGTTGTCAAATAAATGTAGTGGAATATTTCTCTCTGAAATGTAGTGTAGTAGAAGTATAAAGTAACATAAAATGAAAATACTCAATTAAAAGTACCTCAAAATTGTACTTATACAGCACTTAAGTAAATGTACTTGGCACCACTGGCTAAATCTGCTGTTGGCAAATATAGAAAAATGAACAAGAAAGTTTAAAAAGCACAAATAAACCACCTACATTTGCTTCCCTCCCTCCTCTAACTACTCACTCCAGTTGAGGCTGAGTTAGTAAAGATGGCAAATTCTTATAAATTCTAAAACAAGGTACTACCTCAGTCTTAACTAGTCTTAACATTTACCAGAAAAACTAACTTTTGTCAGCCTTTCTCAAACCTGGTGATACATTTTATATTTATTAAAAATACACACAATAAATCTAATTTAAGTGCTGCTTTTTCACTTTCCCCACCCAGATGTATCCTGTCGGTCCAGCGATTAAACCGACAACTTCCTGGTCACAAGCTTGCTTCTCTAACCTTCAGGCCCCCACACTGAAGATTTTGAAGTTTCTCCTAAGGAAATGTTTCGTTCGCAAAACTGAAATTTTGGCCTGAAGGTTGTTCAAAAGGGAAGTGTCCAAAATAGAAAGGGTTAATTTATTTGAAGATATAAGTGTGCTCAGTAAAATATGGCAATGTGCCTGATACATTTAGATATTTCTTGTGTACAAGAAGAAATTTTGCTGGAGTAAAGAAAGGGTCACCAAAAACAGCCTCGTAGGAACCACTATGATCTATATTTAATTGATATCTGCTCAATAGTTGACACGACATAATGCTTAAGACCAGCGTGTTGGATGGATGGAAGGACAGACTCAATAAGGACTGACTTACTGACCTGGTGAAAATGTCTTGTGCAGTGAGAGAAAATAACTGTATTTCCTTCCAGTATGTATCATGTCACCTCTTAGCTATATTTGTTTACTCTGCTGTGAAGGTACTAAGGACCAGACTGAGTTGTGCACATGTGACAGGATGCCAGATTTTAAGGTATAAACACAGTGTGTAGTGCTGGTTTCTCTCACAGAAGCTTCTTCCATTATCCCTGCCAATTAAACATGATCGTTCCTCAGTATCCTCTTTTTAAAAAATTGTTTCGTGAACCGTGATTGCTGTATGTCTCAACGTCTGTGTACTGTCTCTGTTTGTTTGTCTTTGTCTCTCTCCAACTGTCTCCGTCTCTGTCTCGCTTTGTCAACTCTGTATTCATTCCAAAGCACTTTAGCAGCATTAGAGCTGATAGCTGTTCTAAATGCTTATTAAAGATTAAAATACTCTGCCAAACCAAAGCCATCTCTCTTTTATGTGTCTTTGAAATACAGGGAATTAGAAAGAGAAAGAAAGATGGAGAGGCACTGAGAGACAGAAATAGGAAGAGAGAGAAAAGCTGCAAGCTACAATTTAATTTTTGATCCAAACCAGCAGTAACTGACACACACTTGTGTGCTTTGGACACTTGTAGGTCACTGACTGCTTCTCCTGTGTGTGTGTGTGTGTGTGTGTGTGTGTGTGTGTGTGTGTGCGTGTGTGTGTGCGTGTGTGTGCAATGCTGTGCACTCAGCTGTGCAAGCTGCCTGGGAAATGTGCCGAGTTGACAGAAACACAGCAGTGCGTGTATGTACGTGTGTGTGTGTGTGTGTGTGTGTGTGTGTGTGTGTGTGCAACAAGCTGCAGTTGCTTCAGTCAAACCATTGTTATATTTATAACAAGGGATAGCAGTCTCAGTCTTTACATGCTCACCACACTGCTGCTGCTGCTGCATGTTTCTCTGTTCGCTCTGACATCAGAACACCTGGGATCTCTTCATCTCACATTTGACCTTGGTACAATGTGAAAACCACCAGGCTGCAGTGTTACACACTTCTCCCTCTGCTGTGACAGACACAGTTTTTCCTCTAGTTCTTTAAAGCTGCATTAATCTACATTTTTCACCACTAGGGGGTAGAAACAGACACACACCACTGGCAAATTATTGCCTTAGAAAGGTGTTGTGACCAATGTGTTACAATTTCCTATTTACACGTTTAGTAGACAGAAGCCAACATAATCATCCCACTGGAGTCGTGTTTTTTTTTTTTTTTTTTTTTTTTTGGCCACTATTTTTGATTTCTTCACCAGATAGTCGTTAAACTTTCATCCATCTGATGTTTGCTGCTGCTGAAAAACAGGGTTGATGTAAAAGTGCCAAAACAATGTGCCAAAAGAGGCTAAAAAGCTTCATAAAGCTGCACAGTTGGACAGCCTTTCTCTGTGGATTTGTGACTGCAAGCAACCCCTTTTACAGTGCATATACTCATTTGATCTAAGCGTTAATTCTTAGATATTAATGCAGCTTTAACATAAACAAAGGCTGCTATTTGTTAAAGTCCTAACCTCTAAGTGCATGAAGCTCCAGTTGCTGTGGTTGTCACATATGTTTAAACACCACCAGAACAAGAAACAACAACCTTTAGGAGCCAATATAAAACTGTCATCTTCTGTTTAGAAATGCTAGGCAAGTATTTTATCAATGCTTGAAAATTTCCACTGAATGTTTGACCCAATATTGCCCATTCTCACTGACTCTGTATTGTATTTTGCCTGTGTATCCAGGATTATACAGTGTGTGGGAACCATTTAGCATCAATGTAGTGATATTGTTGAAATCTTGGAGAGACTCACAGCTGCTGGAAACAACCTGATTTGAATAATTTACTGGGCAACAGAACAACAGAAAATCCCACTGCATGTGTGCTTGTGACATAGTGTTTCAACATAATGATTTAGCATGGTTTTCTGCAAAAAATCTCAGCTCTCTGGCTCCCTGTTGCTTTTCAGCAGCCTTCATCTTTTCTAAGGAAAAAAATTGATTTTTAACTTGTTAATATCAGCAGCTATGTGTTCATTGTACTGTATACAGTGGCGGAGCAGTACAAGCTAATAAGATTAAAAACCAGGAGTACTTTTTCTATTCATGTTGCATTAAAATTCATTTCAGGATGATAAGTGTGTGGGAAAGCCAATATGTGAAATGGTACAGTTAAATTGAAAGACTAATGGAGTTTTATTTGCTGTTTTATAAGATGTTGCACATGCTGGCACAGCATGAAACATGGAATTTAACCAGAGAGCCTGCCCTTGCCCAAAGTTTACATTTCAGAATTTCATTAACAAATTCCCACATTTTGACCACATGTCATACATGTTTTCAGATGTTAAATGTAATTTCTTATTTAAAAAAAACAAACATATTCAATGGAGTGTATATGTCGACTTTATATGAGAAGTGAGAAATTTCACATTTTCACATATAGATTGGGTTTGTTTAACCACTGAGTCATCAAGGATCCACCCTGATGAGGTACCTTTGAGAAAGACCCCTGTGCTCTGCCCTGACCTCTGACCTGGCTGTGGAAAGGGTCAATGTGTATCACTCATGTATTAAATTACATTACTTAAACAATGTTTGTCCCTTTTGCAGCTCTGAGTTCTGTGAGGTTCTCAGTAGGATGCTAAAACTAAAGATTTTCTCACTCAATGCCATCTCTTTGATATGTTTCTCCTCATAACACTGTTTCATGGAAATAATCTTTGCAAGAAAACGAAAATTTCAGTGCGTGGGATTGGTATATTTTTGGGTTGTGACCGGAGTTTGACCCTGTAATTCCTTTTTCCACATCTTCTGAAACAGTCATGATTAATGCTTTCAATCTGGGTATAAGGAAATACCCTGGATGATGTACGGCAGATAGGTGTATGTGTTTGTGTGTAGGTGGGAGGGTGACTAACCTTTGTCATGATGATTGAATCGCAGACTGAGTTGTTCTCTTCTGCTGTGACCATATGAGCTCTCCAGCTCTGCAGCCGAAAAATCGTCCAGTTTCACTTTCTTCACCAAGAAAGACCGAGGCATGATGGGACAGTAGTTGCTCCTTTACTCATACAATAAACACACACTCTCCCTCTGTCTTCCAACCCACTTCAAACTTGACCAAAACCTATAGGTGAAACCCTTAATCGCCTGATTTGAGCTATAATGTACTCCCTAGTTTCAGCTACTAAAGGTGCGTTTGCTCCCTCCAATCAAACAGCCTCGAAAGTGGAGAGGAGACATGGCTTTTAAAGATCAGACAAACCAAGCGCTCCTCATGTGCCTTTTTAGCATACGTAATATTTATTTTTGCTCAGGTTTGTCAAATACAGACTGTAATTTTTTCGGTCCTGGGGTAAAATGAGTCTGTTTTACTCCGACAACTCACCACTGGGAGACCTGTGGAGCTCTGAAAGGTCAAAAACAAAAAAATTAATAAATCAATTCCTGTATTGGCTATTGCCCCGACAACATGGAAGATGAGAAACGCAGTAAAAACGCCCCCTTTTCTTGTTTACTTTGTTCATTTGTTTTATTCCGTTGCTTCAAAAAGAAAGACGACCGTTTTATTGTTCTCGTTCCAAACCGTTGGTCTTCAGCACGCGGTCAGCTCCCAGAACAGTTCTTCTCGTGCCCCTAGCCGGTCTCGTGGTTTCAGTACCGGACAGCTCCCCCTCGGCACGAGACTCCTGTTCACTCCCCTTTCTCCGCGTGCCACAGCCAACCGCCACTGTCCGTTCAGCACCAGAGGAAAAAGAGAGAAGAAGAAGTTTCCGCTGGTTTTAAAATAGCTCAGCTCGGAGCGAAACACACACCGGTGAAAATTCCCATGCAGGTGAGTCAACTCAATCTGGATGTTTGTCGAAAACAAACCGTTAGATGTAGCCTAACAGTGAAGAAGTGGAAAGGTAAAGAGTCGTAACGGTAGGCTAACGGTCAGAGAGAAACGAAGGTTAAAGGGGTTCAAAAAGTCAACCGCTGAGTCCAGAAAACGTCTCGAGAACAAGACTTCAGCTTCTCTGGAAACAAACTCGTCACAGTTCCTTAAAAATATTGCTCAAAAAATGTTCTTTTAAAAACAGTAGTTGGAAGACCAGAACAGCTCATCTCACCATCGCTAACTCTCTCTTTCACTCTCTCCTCCTCTCCTCCACTCTGTCTCTCTCCTCTCCTCTGCTCGGCGCGTGCGGAGCTGCGGCTCTTTCTGATGCACGAGATCAGCTGTTGCGGCTTTATAGGCCGCGAGAGAGCTAGAGAAAGGGAAAGAGAGAGAGAGAGAGAGAGAGAGAGAGAGAGAGAGAGAGAGAGAGAGAGAGAGATGGAAGTGCTTAATTTTATTCATCAGAAGAAGAAAAAAGAGCATCTTGTCTTGTGGGACCAGCAGCGGCGCACGGTGATGGCCGGGCAAGGATTTAATGAGGCAGGTTTAAGTGCACGCTCAAGCTGATTTTTATGACAATGAAATTAAAACGCAGGCTGTGGTTTTTGGTTCCTAAACAGATCCCTGTAGGAATGATGAACGTGGCAAATGATAAATTAGATGTAAACAGGTACATCAACAAATAATCAGCTAAATTTGTAACCCTGATGCCAAAAATGGTTGCCTCTGTGACCTGTTTGCAGGAATTCACCAATTGTTATTTTACAGTAGCATACTTTTTATTATCATTATTAATTTTTGCCCCCTCAATTTTTTTTGTTTACATTTGAAACATATGTATGAGCTATATTCACACTATAACAGTTACCAACCAGATTAAGATTGGATTAAAGCATAACATGTTTCTTTCTATCCATGATTTGTTTGATTTATGTTATATCCACATGGATGGAAGATAATTAAACACGTTAGTAAAAGCCACAGAGCAAGAAATACAAAATAGATGAATTGATGAAATTATTTTTTCTTACTTTGCATCTGACATGTTCATAATGAAACACATGATCCAAAAATTGACAATCCACCTCAGTTAATGTTAATTGGTTGATGTTTGCATGGCAGTCTCACTAAGTGGAAAATTGCATGATAATCTATTTATATCATATTTATTATTGTGAATGCAAAGGTACAGTACTAACTGTTGGTTTATGGGGAAAAAAATCAGCCTCCCGCTTAATGATTCTAGCCCTTCTCAGGGACTGAGAACCATCAAATCAACCACTGAAAACCAACTTCTTGTGGCACAGAACACAGGTCAATGCGTTTACACTGCAGTCGACCAATTGAGTTCCCTTTATGCAAATCAGCGCTCCCCCTGGGCCAATCAGATCTCTTGTGCGTAAATCCAGACTCAGTATTAGCCAATGAGTTTAAGTTAATGTAACTGAGGTGAAGGTGTTTTTACTGAATGGTCATTCACATGGCCAGAGAGGGCGACAATGTTAGACCTCCTAGGACTTTGCCTTACAGTGTTCATTTGTGTATGCGTGTGTCAGAGGAAAGAGGCATGGTGCAGAGTGATGATGCACTGTTTTGGTGTTTACACACTCAAACAAACAGACTTCTCCCTCCAGCCAGACAGCGATGCACACAGTCACACACACTCATGCAAAGCCCTACCCCCATTCATACACATGCAGGCGGGCAGGATGATGGCGTGTGATGTAATACAGTGACGTGTGCATTTATGTAAGTTCTATTCACCGAGGTCCTTGGAGTTAACCTATTTTTATAGTTCATTGATAAATGTTTGAGAGAGACAAAGAAAGTCTGTCTATGAGTGTATGCCTTTTTTAAAACTCATATGTGTGTGTGTGTGTGTGTGTGTGTGTGTGTCTTGGGGGGGGGGGGCACATTTTTGTTAGCTATTCGGGACCTTTTCCGGTATAAACACTGACCTTGTCGGGACCAGTAGTCCTCATGGGGACCAAAGCCCGGTCCTAATGAGGCAAAACGTCATTTCTCAGGTCCTGGTTAAGGTAAGGGTAAGGGTTTGGGTTAGGCTGTCCACAGTGGTTGTTACTTACCATTGTTGCTTTATTTATGTGTTGATGCATTGTATTGAAGGGGTTTCTTGTTCACTCTCAGATGGACTGTATGATATTAGAAATAGGAGCTAACAGTACGTATTTGAAAATGTAGTCTGAGGCTCTAAAAATGGCTAAAAAAGTAAAGGGAGCTTCCTAAATGCGATCAGTTCATCACATTTCTATTGGACATTGATTTCTAGTTCAACCTGTCCTATTTTAAACCCCGTTTTTCTCTGAGTATGGTGAAAGGTATTGTTTGTAGTACCAAACCCACTGAGACTGAACATCCAACTCTGCATCCTTATGCAGCTTTCAGCCCCTTTTAGTTGTTTTTAGCTCACTGTTTTGGTTTTCCGGCCCACACATATACTGTATAGTCGAGTCTTGGTGCTTTCATCAGCCCTCTATTTGGACGGTGGGGCAGCCATTTCCAACAAGCCTTTTGTACGCTACCTGCATGAAACAAAAAGGCGAGACTGTCCTGTCAAGAAAAACAACAGCATGAGTTGATCCAGCAAGTGCCCCACAATGACATTTGTAAGTTGAAAAAAGCCCTCTAGCGGCTGTGGAAATTATGACGAGAGCAAAGGAGGAAGTCAGGTGACGTAATTACAAAGTCTGCATAGCGAGAAGGTTGGGGTGGATGGATGGGTCAACAAAACAGTGGGCTTTAACATGGGAGACAGTCGTTCATTTTCCGTTTCCAACTGACAGTCAATGTTTTTTAAAACATCATCAACACATTATTATTGTAACCATGATGACAAAGCTCCCCTAACCTTAACAAACTGGTTATTCTAACCCATACCAATGTAAAAGGGGTCGCTCATAGTGATGAACCTACAGAGAATTGTCACCTGAATCTGCAATCTCACCGTTCTCATCAGTGTCATTTTCAGACGCAGTAGGCAGCTGTTTTCAGTGACAAACCTCTAAAACCCCATTGCACACTACCTGTCCAGCACCAAACAGCAAACAGACACAATTAGAGACTAGCTGATGACCACAGTGGAACATTTAGTAAGAAAAGAGCCAGATATTTCCCCCAGGTTTTAGTGGAGACCAAAAACAGAGCTAAAACAGAGTGGATATTGGACTTATATTCATCAGGTGGATGCAGGCATGACTCCAAATGACTGATAATATTGCTACTCCGTAACTGCTGGATGTGTAAATAAGCAATTCACCATTAAAATGTGTTAAAATGAATTTATTTAAAATTAGAGCCATAAAATAATGTACTATACTGTGCTTTTATAAAAGAAAAAAGTGTTAAAAAAAGATTATGCCTTTCACCTTAACTCACTGACGTGACATCTATGGTATCAACTATTCACCTGAATATTTGTTGAATGAAATTAACACACTCAGTGCAATTTATATGCATCGTTTTTTTGACTGCAGACAAAGATGAATGCAAGAAAGAGCAACAAGGCTGATATTAAAAGGCATCTGTCGGTGGGGGTTGAGTGTGATTCTCTCACTGATTGTTTTTCTGTGCCGATCAATGACACACCAGGAAATAACAATTCTATCTGGTCTATTTCTATGATGGTGAAATTGTCCACTCCTCGTTATTTTTCTATACTCAGCTATACTGCTGAGCTCAGCGAAATACATCTCTGTGTGTGTGTGTGTGTGTGTGTGTGTGTGTGTGTGTGTGTGTGTGTGTTAGCGTGTGTGCAGAGGCTGTGGGGACATGTGGAGACTGGAGATCCATTAGCATAATAATAGACTCGGATGCATGTAGACAGGCAAGCGGTGTGCGAGTGTGTCCGTGTTTGTGTGTGTGTGTGAGAGTGTGTGTGTGTGTGTGTGTGTGTGTGTGTGTGTGTGTGTGTGTGTGTGTGTGTGTGAGTGCTGTCAGGAAACACAATCGAAGGGTCCTTGTTGACTTTTCATTCCTCTGTCTTTCAAAGAGCTATTTAAATGACAGGGTTTTAAATAAAACTCCATTCAAATAGAAGGGTTTTACATATAAAGCAATATCCAGATGAAAGGGTTTGTAAACAAAAACTGACAGAGAGAGATATACAGAGCAGGAGGGAAGAGGAGAGAAAACAGAAGGAGGGGGAAATACAGACAGAAAAACAAAGAGAGGGAGCGAAGCAGAAAAATAAGGAGACAAACCACTTATAAAGGACAAATGGAAGGTCAAACAGGGGTTTGAATGTAAGGAGAGATAGAGAAGCAGCTCACAGTAACATAACTGTCACAGTGGACCCTGACTTTGATTTCAGCCAATACCAATTACTTATATTAGTTTGTTGTCTATAAATGAGACTCAGTGGGAAAAAACACTAAAGACATACATTTTTATTCTAATTATGCATCTTCTTGTCTAGTACTTACAATACTTTATAGTGAGGCAGTTACATGTTGGTATGATGTTGTTGATGGTTTATCATGGAACTGTTACAGATGGGTAACAAATTGAAGTAAAAACCAACATCAAGTGTCTTATTAAGTCTCTCAAATTTAACAACAAAATATGTCTTTAGTCATTCCCTTTCAAAACAACCTGTTTTCTGATCTGACGGCCATATGGCGGGACAACATTGTTCGTCAGTGCCTTCTAAAAAAAAGATTCATTTGACCATTTTCCGATCTGTAACTGCTATGGTTAGGTTTAGGTTTGGTTAGGTTTAAGCACAAAAACTTGCGTGACGTCAGAGAAAGCTCCAAAAGGAAAACAATACTGACTTTTGTAAGGAAGCAGAAGGCAACAGTGCTCTCTAATGTCAAAGTCACCAGCTTTGTTGACCCAACCACCATGACCTCATCCCTACGGCATTTTCCAGGTCTAAAACAACTTTCGTCTTTGCTCCAGACAAACAGAAGTTGTGATTCACATGGCTGTTAGCGATCCTTGTCAGAGGAAATTTAAAAAAGAATGCATTGTATTAGGTTGTATTGGCGTTTTTCTTGGAAGGACAGTCTCTCAATGCTCTTTGTCATAGATTCAAAATATCTGGTGGTCTACTAGAGGGATGTATGCCATTTTCACAAAAGATTTTTTTTTAAGGTGGTGAAGAGTGCTGTCTAAAGGCTGGCACATGCTCTGGGCTGCGTAGGCAAACAAGAGCAACGTTGTTCGGAGATGTGTGTGTTTCTTTTATACTTGTACAGATTCTAAGTATAATGTTTTCGTGCTTTTTCTTTTCCACTTCAAACCTGCCTCCAAAGGAGCTGGTTCAACTTATAACCTTGCTTGATTTTTATAACTTCAGGCCTGTAAAAATCTTTAAAATAAAACAATTTGAGGAGAAATAAATCACTGGTTGAACTGTCTACATAAGTCGACATTGCTTGGTTTTAAGAGCTCACGAGCCAAAAGGGTTAAGAACAACTGCCTTTATTCAAAGTAATGTAATTCAGTGTAACCCCATGCACTACAAGGCAACTCAGTAAAATAGTGGCCAGGGATATGTCATGTCCAGTGCATTAACATGTGAACAGTGCAGGACATGATGAAACAAAATACAACAGGACAGAACTGAAAAAGCAACACACAGCTGGCCACAATAAAACAAAACAGAGAAGAACAGATCAGAATATCACCAGTAAACCCGTCATGTCCATGTCATTAATGTTATATTACATATATGACCCTGCGTGCGTGCTATGAATATGTATGTTGTATGTATAAGATGTGACCCTGAACATTAATATGTATTGGGTGGTAATGAGGCGAATGGGCAGATCAGATGGGTCCTTTTTAACGGGTCACATGTGGCTCATTAGGATAGGGCCACACAGAGCACCTGATACCCTCAAGATGACTTCTGTACCCCAAGAATTATTTTATGTAATTTCTGTTTTATTAGGCAAGGCAGCGAGACAGAAGAGATGAGAGACAAAAGTCTACATTTGGATCTGAACTCATTTGACAGGTATGTGGTAACTCACTAAACTGACAGGAAGGGTACAAGGAGGTAGAGTGAAGTTCAAACGTCAATGATAGTGTCCTGGAGAAAGACTTTCAAGTCTCTACCGTTTGAGGGGGAGCTGCTCTTGTAGCTGACCCTGACCTCTGACCTTTTTGTGGAAATCAAAAGCAGAACTTGTCCAACAAGAGTCATCATCACACATCATCGCCATAACCCTGGACCTGAGGTGAAGATACACAGGCAACATTTGGGGCTCTGGAAAAGGGACAATATACCTTTATCAATAATGGAAATAAGCACTAGACAAAATCTTTGTGGACAAAATATTCTCATCATATTGGCTGAAATCTTAGGTAGACAAACAAAATGTATTCCAGGAGAGAGGCAGATAGAGAGCAGCAAGACAGATAGTTGGGTCCATGTTAACTAGGCACATGTGTGTCATTATAGTAGGTTGATATAAGACAGCTGATACCCATATATCACTGAAACCTAGTGTCTCTCAGTGCACCTTAAGATGTGTTTTCTTTTCTTACTGCAAAACTAAAGGCCATACGTGACACATGGCCAGATTTTAGAGGCAGTACATTTTTTTCTTTCCACATTGTTTGGATCTGTTTGTCTTAATTTTAGGGCTTTAAGATGGCCAGGCATGTAGATGAGCAGAGACAGTAAAAATGCTATAAAAGTCAGACAGATAATTAGGTCCATATAAATGGAGCCACCTGATACCCAGCAACCTCAAACAAGGGATGATACATAAACCATTTACAGTAAATGTTTAACATGTTGACATTGTGAATAAAAGAGTTATAGCAAGTACAATAATATTCCCTGAACATTTTTAAAATTGGAACCATCTCTAAGTCATCCTGTAATAGCTAATTTAATTACATTGCAATTTTTCTATCTATGACAATGAAACACCAGTCCAATCAAAATCCAGGAAATGCTTCTTTGCCTTGATTGTGCAAGGACTGATATTAAACTGGGAGCACATGAGTCATAATGAATCCCCAGCACTGCTTGAAAACTTTCTAATACTTGAGAATTATCTAACATGTTGGCGAAATCTCTTTAGTCTTCACTACAAGGACAGAAAGCTGTGCTCTTCAGTGATGCTTTTAAACACTAACAGTGCTTCAAATCTCTGCTCTTTACCACGGTTCAAACACCTCAGTCAATCCAAATCCACTCTGGCAGAGTTGTTTGCAGACATATTCCCTTGTTATATCTTTAATGTTACCATGGTACAACATTTTTGCGAGAAGTTCAGTAATTGTAAATCAGTCTGATGATGATGGATGTTGAATATGACCATAAGATTAAATAATCAACAAGAGCATCCACGGCTTATATGAGTAAGAAAAGTGTCTGTGACAGTGTAATGCCACCTCCATGTCCTTCTCTTAAGATTTTAAAACTTGGCAATTAAAGAAGGTAAAGCATAGCTCGCTGTCAGAGTAAAGAATGAACAGCAGCAAATTTGATCACTCTAAACTGTATGAAAGTATTCTAACAGCAGTAAGGATTCATTTCGAACAATCTTTTCACATTTTAATGATTAAAGTCTTAGTATCATATAGGATAAATGTTTCTTGGCTTTTGTGTTTCTCAGCTCTCTGCAGTTTTATTTTATTTCTTTTCCCTAAATTGAATTTGCCATTACACAGTGATCTGAACACCTTATGACATCACTGATGTATTCCTCTCCCAGTACAATATACTGTAGGTGCCAGGGAATTTTTTCATATATATATTAAGTTCTTGCTATTGTAAAAATGATTATGACATCAAAATTTTACATTTAAAACAAATTAAATACCAAAGTTTTGTGCAAATTTTGGACTCCAACATACTAAGTCTGTGTGCAGGGTGACATTATATGAACAAAGCTTATCAGCAATCAAATGTACTGATGTTTATTATTCCTTTCTGGGTGTGAAAACTGCCATTATGAACCCAAGTCTGGGGCAACACATGTTCACCGACAGATAGACAGATAGATAGATAGATAGACAGGTTTATGAGTCATTAATTCAAACAAAGATGGCTTATTAACCAGTCTGTGTTCACAGCTGGCTCACACCTGATACCTTCAATATCCCCTAGACTCCTTTATGTGTGTGTGTGTGTGTGTGTTTGTGTGTGTGTGTGTGCATGGTCCCATGGTGTTATAAAATGATAAGAAATGCTCTTACTGTTTCCTCATTGGTTTGCCCTGCCCTCCACCTTACTCCTCTAGAGGACAGCTTACAGTATCAAAGTACTCCAACACCTGTAAGTATCATATATAAAAAACATTTACTTTTTTACATTAGGGACTGAGTTACATTGGAGACAGTACATGAGGCTAGAGACACAAGTAGAAAAAACCAAGAGGACCAAAACAGCAAATCTGACAATGCACAAAGTGATCACACAGAGCCAACATGCTTACAACATGCATACCCACCCATGGTTCACATCACATGGTTTCCAGTATATTACAAATGGATGTATTAAGAGAACAGGATTACATGCTCCGAGATGGTATTTCACTCATTCCAATGAAAGTTTCTCAATGGATGCAAACCTGGGCATCTGTTTTGGGACCCATGGAATAATTTGGAATAAAGAGTGTTTGTGATGTTCAGAAAACTACATTCATCATTTTACCGCAGTTCTTTTGTTATAATTGTGTATAGACAGCCCATTCTCATTCCCAGGGCGTCAAATACCGACGTTTTGTCACGCCCCTCGGCATTAGCAGCCCTGTGCTACATTACATGTCACGTGACTTACGTGACTTTTGTCACATGACTTCCTACTGCCTAACCAAGTGTTTTTTTCCCCTAAACCTAACCACACTTTTAAGTGACGTTACATCATTTCTGAAGGTGTCTCCTACTAACGCCAAAGGGTACCTTGTGCGTGTTTATACAACGCTGAGGGGCATGACAAAATGTCAGTATTTGACGGCCTAGGAATGAGAACGCGTTGGTATGGACGTGCTTTATGTGTCTTGCAATTCTGACTGTGGCCACTACGTCAGAAAAGCCCAGCGCTGTTCCTCGGGGCTTGATGCTACATCTAAACACACTGAAGATATTAGAATATTTGTCAAAACCCCTTTAAAATTCTCACTGTGTAATTCACAACAAAGACGGGGCAGTTCAACTGACTCTATTAGCTTGAAACACTTAGTTAATAGTTCATTACTTGCAGGTTGTGTATGCTCATGTGGTGAATTCAAGTGTCGTATGAAGTCAGCTCAGACTGCCTGACAATCTTAAATTGGTCTTTTTTACTTTAAAATGTGTGCAGCGTACAATTACGTAAACAGGAGGTTTTTTTCCCAAAGCAGGGAGTGTTTTCTTTCATGCTAACTCAAATCAATGAATGTAGCCTGTGAAACCATGTAGGTACAGTACAGAAAATGACAATACAGAACATAAATACAAACATGCTTTAATAATCCAGCAAGGACTTTGAAGAAAAGTTATTAGGAGCTGCATTCAGACTCAATAAGAAAAGCCTGAACGTCTCTATTACGAGATAAACATTTTGAAAATTTGTATGTAAAACATTACAAAAGACAGTGATTTCATTTCCTATTAAACCAATATTCCTGTACTGATAATAATTTATTGCTCTACTGAGATTTAATGCATATTTCCTTCATTATTTTCAACAGGAGTTCTTCTGGTTGAATATATGCACTTAAATAATATTTCCAATTTCCAATTGTGTTTGTCTATTTTCTAATTGGAATGAATGAATTGTGTAAATTAAGACATCTTCAGAGGCTGCTTTTCACAAAGTTGGTCAAGTGTAGTCGACGACACCTTCTCAAAATTCAAAGGGAACAAGATGAATAACTGCAAATCTGCTAAAATTAGAGAAGTAACGAGCAAAGCAAAGCCAGTTTTGATTGGCAGTGATGTTCTTGTGATGAAAAGATATCAAACTGTGATATCTGTAATCCAATCCACCTCTGATTTGAAGCCACATGCAGATCTATTTTAGCTCAGGTCTCAGCTGTGTCAACATGTTGATCTTCATATGAGGTAAAGACAGTTGACATGATGCTCCTCCTGTGATCTCGGACAATTAAGCCTCCATTTGCAAACATGAAAACGTCACACCTAAAGCTGGTTATTTAAATTGTCTCTCATTTTGTGCAACAACTCAGCAGAGAGAAGAGATTCAGGGGGTTAATTGGGTCTAGGGACACAGCACACACACACACCACCAAATCCTCTTAGCTTTATAATGAAGGAAGTAGAGATGGGTAAAGGAAAAGAGAAACATGGTGAAAGAGGGAAGAAGAGAAAGAGGGCGAGGATGGAGAGATGAGAGAAATAAGGAAAGAGAAGGAGACAGAGACAGAGATGCAGGTCAAGATAAAAGGATAAACACTGAGGGATAAAAAAGGAGGGGATGCTGTGATGGAAGGAACAGAGAAACAGGAGACAGAAAAAGTTGAAGGGGTGACAGTTGAGAGTGGATTGTAAAATAACAATGCTTTGTTGCCATGGAAACAAACATTTTTATCAGCCCAAGAGGCAAGGAAGTAACCTGCTTGTTAAACCTCCTGTGCTATCTTGTTAAGCTGTTGTTGTGTTTGTGTGAGCAACAAAACAACAAAACAGTGTGTTTGCAGTCGTGGCATTCCCTAATGAAACACTGTGGGCACACGTCTGGCTTTGTTCTGGTTTGGGTTTTTTATTCTCCCTAGATTTTTAGATTAATTACTATCTTCTCTCTCAAATGAATGCATGATGTTATGATATGTCAGTCATGAGTAAAGTTTGGATATTTGTATTTAGGCCACAGTGAATTAGGGAAGTTGAAAATGTTTCATTAAAAATTGGACTCTTCAGCCTCATTTTAAGCTTCGTTACTATGCTTTTCAAAGGTTTCAAGTGGTTTTTCAAAGGCTGTTATAATCCAACTAAGGTTGGAGAATTTTCTAAATTCACAAAGGAGCATGTAGTTTTTCTACAGTACTTATCTGATAGAAAGTTTTCACATGACAGCAACAAAATAAACTGAGGATCCGATACTATAATCTGTGTTGTTTGGGACCAAAACAAGCAACCAGATGTAGTCAGGCCTGTAGTGAGATCAGTTTGGATAATAGAGATCATTTGTATTCAAGCAAAGTGAAGAAACGTAGAGCATTAAAAAGGAATGCTGCTACAGAGTTAACACAAATACCACCCATTTTACAAAGAAAAATGTCTTTCGGAACCCTCCGGGGAGCTCTGCGATCACAGACAAAATGCTCAAATCAGGTCAGTTCATATCAGCAGCTCACATACCTCCTCGCATGCTAATTTGGCACATCCCTTTTCTGCACAAAGCACTGTCAATAAAAAGATCAGATCTAAGTCCTGCACCTGATGATTTGAAAGCAGACCGACAGCTTATTTGATGGCCTCCAAAATGAGAGATTAGGCCATTTTCTGGTCATGTGTGAACATACAGTGATGTAAAAACCAAATCTATCAAAAACCTATTCCTCCAGACACTCTGTTCCCAATCTTTGTGCTGCTGAGTGTTACATCTCTTACCTTTACATGTTTGATTAAAGTTAGAATTGTTAAGATTTTCACGTTTTGGATATTATTTATTTTAGCCATTTAATGTATTTACATTCAATAATTATCTCTCTATGTAATAGTTTTCTTTGTAAGTGGCACCGTCAGCCATTTATGTAGTGGATTCAAATTGCTCACCTACACACAAGGGATTCACAGCAAATGACGCATACATGTAACAACGTTACTATTTGTAATTTTATCTCATTGCCTCACTGAATGAGAGCTGTATTAAGTTACAGTAGCAGTGACTTAATACAGCTCTGATACAGCTGTAGGAGAACATTTCCTACTGCTGCAAGCTCAAATTAAAAGCATTCAACTGCTAAAACACGGGGTGGCTTTTATTGTGAAGTAGTGACAGGAATTGCAATGTATTTGCCACAGAGGTTAGTGCTGTCAACGACTGCACATTAAAAATGTATCTACAAAACAAGACAACGGCCTTTGGCTTTTTTCCTCATTTGTAAATCCTGAATTGGAGCTTTGAGTTCATCACACCAATAAACCTCAGACAAAACAAACTAAAGATTTGAAAAGATAAAGCAAAGGAAGAATTACTATGCACTCCCTGTACAATCTGCCTATTCACTGACATATTAATAAGTGACACAGCTACAATAAGCAGCAGATTTATCAACAGCTATTGGCTGAATTAAAGCATTTCTCAAAGTTCTGCCATTTTCAGGCCCAAAAACTTAAAGACAGGATGTCATGGGACAGGATAGAAGACCATAAAATAATTTTGGGTCCTGCATAGTGCTTGAAAAGTGACTCATCCACACATAGTGATATGACGCAGATGATGGAGCTGTATTATATTCTGTCATTGTCAATGTCAATTTATTTATATAGAATTTTAATCTTATATGCTCCATAGTGGGCGGATTATTGCACAGGAATTTCTTGGTCAGCTAAGACAGTAAACGGATCAGGGGAGAATATCATATAGAAGTTTGGCACAAATACACAAACACATGCACTGGCCAATCCTTCTACATCACTTTTTCCTCATTACCAGTGAACCTCTCTCTCCCTCTCTCTGATACTGCTGATTCCAGTGTCACAGAGTTGCAGAGCCATGCAGTTATTCCATTGAGTTATACTGTATCTACTCTAGTGGAGGAGAACAGGATCATATGTTGGTTGCCTTTCGTCTGAGACAAAGATGAAAGGCAGAAGTTGTGTGTGTAATTGCCAAAAACCACATAGACCACACTGAAGGGTTTTCAAAAACGACCAAATTAATGATAAGGGATAAAAGGCTTTGATGTCATTATTAAATAAAAAATTATCTTTTATCTTTATTTTTTATCATTATGTTTTTTTCATCAGGGTTTTAAATTAAATTTCTTTGGCCATGAAAAGAAGAAAGAATTACATGGTAGTAAGATATTTCTGACTATTATTTTTATTAACTTACTTTTTTATTAACCGTAATGAGTCTAGTAAGATATTTGTGTTTTTTTTTTATTTAGATATGTCCCTGCTCACTTTCCTAATTTGTCAGAAAACTCTCCAACAAAAGACAATCATTGTTCGATAAATGTTGAGATTGCTGAAATAGACTGACTCACCCCATCTGTGTTCATGTGTGTATGCATGTGTTATAGGATGCCGGGGGAACAAAGGATTTCCATGACACAAGAGGCCCAGGACAGGACTGGGGGGAGAGATGGGTGTTGGAGGAGGAGAGGATAAATTAGGAAAACGTAGCCCAGCAGAGCTGTGGACAGACTCTGGAGGAGTCAAGACAACAGTAGAGGGGATCAGAGGATAAATGAGGAATAAATGACAGTGAAGTTTTAGAAAGACATGCTTTAATGGTTTTAGGGTTGAGCACTTTTGAGGGCTTTTTTTCTGTGCAGCTTCTGAGCCCAGGCTCATTCAACTTTGTCACACAAAGCTCTGTTGAAGCCTGGTTAAGTCAGCTCAGGTCTGCTCAGTTAATGGGAGGCTGTGTGGACCAGTTAACTGAATTTTGGGCTTTAAAAGTCAACTTAAACTATCAAAGTCATTCTGACCTTGCACAATTTTAATCCTTCTTTGATATTGTCTGACTACAGCAAAGCCTTTACCACAAAATATAAATTTTACATATTAAATATCAATAAACCACGGCTCCATAATTTTGAAAACATTAGCATAAATACTAGCCTGATTCCAGAAATCTGAACCTCTGCTTACATCTCCAATAACTTTCAGTGATTCAAAAAGTAAAAATAACAACAGTTATAGACTAATACATTGAAACAAAACAACCCTGTAAACTCAATTATGTTTTTTATCAATAAAATTAGGAAAGGTTGTCCTGCACTTTGTATGCCCACTATCCCCCCTGACCAACTCCCTACAACTTCCTTGCCTTACTTGTCTCAATGCACTTTGTTCCCTGGGGGGGAACTTTACCACCAAACATAATCCTGGCAGAAATAACTTTTTCCTCTTTTTCCTATAGCTGGCAAAACAAATTAGTAGTATACACATGTAATTTCTAGGATACAGGGTTTAACGAAATGGCAAATCAGTCTATCAGGCTACACCAGTGCTGCACAACCAAGATCAATACAACTGTGTTTAACTGCAGTTTCTACAATTCATTTTCTATTCAATTTCACATGAAATCTGCAGAATAGTTTTACAGGTGCAAACAGAAAGAGATAAAACAAAGCAAAAGTTTCTCTCAGTGGCAAATGGTAAAACATGTGAAAGACCAAAGAAAATTAATTTCCAATGAGGTTATCCTCTTCAAGAAAACAAAAGAGAAAGCAACCACATGTAGAGTAACACCAGGGACAAAAGGATTTATGGACAATTATATCTTTATACCTGAGGAACACCAGCACTAACAGTGACTCTAAGACACCACTCATCCCAAATATTGTCTATTTCCTAAGATTAACCAACCTAGTTAATCTGACAAAAATACAATGTTGGTTGGTATAATGGTGGTATAAAAATATAAGGATATTTATTGACAAAATCACTATTAAAACTATTAATTGACATTTTATCTAGTTTAAGCTTTTTACTATGTTTTTATTGAGTGATTTGATGTTTTCATTCTGTTGTTACTTGTGTCAAGCTGAAGTAGAGCATGTGAACGCTCTTGCATGTTGTCACGCTTTTCTAGTGAATGCTTTGTACAATCTGGTTTGATGGTTGATTATCAGCGCTCACCCAGACGTCTGTTGTTCCCCCAACAATAGACTACCACCACCAGCCCCTCTCTGCACATGTGTGCGTGTGTGTGTGTGCGTGTGTTAATCATGCAGCTCTTATCAGCGACCGTCAGACCTGCAGAGTCTCCGATGTGCTCCCTGCTGATAGCTGAACACACAGAGGTCTCCTCCCCCATTGGGGGTTTTAAATAGAGAACTAATAGACCTCAGCTTGGAAAATAAAAGCCGAAGATCATTACCAGGCAAGAGCAACAACTCGGTAGAACAGTAACTACTGGAACAAACAGCTGATGATATACTGGCCTCTTGATGTGCAGTCACTGAGTGGGAAGGAGCTGAGAAAGACACCACTGTACGAAACGCCTCCATCTGACAGCAACCACAATTCACACAATTCTTCTGCAAAATCTAATGAAAACATGCTTCATCCGGCAGAATATCTCAGCTTTTCATTCAACCCCACACTGCCTTTTGCATACATTTGAATAAAATACAGAAAAGATGTCTCAGAACTGAAGGTTTCGAGATGAAAATCACAAAAAAATTCAATCTAGAGGCATCCCTTTTTTATTTTAAATAATATATTTACATTCAATTCTTAAAAAACAAAACTTATTTTTAGAAAGCATTCCCTGAATCATATCTATTTTACAACCTAAAGCATTAGAGGTCAGACTGAGTCGACTGTGTGTGTTTGAATCATGTCCTGCAACTCATGACTCTGACTCTGATTTCAGCTTTGACGTTGAGAGAAAGACACACAGAGAGGGGGGTGAAAGGATAAAAATCAGTCATTAGAGTCTATTCACTCTGTCTCTATGGGGCCAATGGAAAGGCTCTTAACCTGCTGACACACACTCACACAGAAAGAGAGAGAGAGCTGTAATGAACAGTCAAGGGAGTCCATTGGCCCTTCTGTTCACATTTAGACTCTTGATTGGCCGAGACCTCTGACCATGAAGGTCAAAAGGTCAAAGTTGTGACCCCCAAGGACAGCTGTGTGTGTGTGTGTGTGTGTGTTTATGGGGCAATGAACTGACATGAAGAGTTCCAGGGGCAATAGAAAAACCTATCCTGGATATTTTGATGAAGAACTTTAATGGTCAAACCTTGATGAGAGTTCATAGACATTTTTATGAATAAACACATTATAATGGGTCAGTGTGAATTGCAGGTCAGCGGCTCATGAGGTCTGTTTGGATGTGTGGGAACTCCAGTCTGCAGCTGACAGCTTGTTAACAGAAGGAGATTTGACCGCCAACCCCAATCACTCTTCCCCCCGCTCTGCAGCAACAAGGTCAAAAACAGAGGTGGAGGAGGGAGGAACGCTACGGGTAGGAAGGTGTTTGTGCTGATATTACACTTAACCACACACACACACACACACGCCTGATATATCAGTGCATAAAGAATTTGTCTCCAATATGTGAGAGGTTTGGTCCACAAAAGTAAAATTTGAGACCACTCTTCTGTCTTTTTGTTTTCTTTTTCCTCTCTTTTTCCAGTCCTGATCAGCAGTTTATAAAACCCTGCAGAGTATCGAGAGATACTCCCCAGCAAACAATAAGAAACCCAGACAACAGAAAGAAAACAAAAAGCAATGGAGAAAGAAAATGTTGAAAAGTATCACACTCTTTAATTAATACTGCCCCAATAGTGTTGTCATCTGGTAGGATGGTTGATCTCTTAACTGCTGTGTTTTTAAGAAAATAAATATGTTTATTTTTGATCATTTCATTAAAGTGGCATTAATCGATATTCTTATAATAACAAAGTATCAAATGACAATGTATCTGCAGCTCCCCTCGGCCTTACAGAGCTTTATAGCAAGTTTCAGCTCATTGTTTAGTTGTCCGGCCTGCAACTTAACTGTTTTGGTTCACTCTCACCGCTCTCATTGTAGCGGCACACAGCTGTTTTCAGCAAAAAGGCTCTAAAAACCCACTGTACACTACCTGCTCAACACCAAACAGCAGACAGACACAATTAGCGACTACCTGGTGAACATAGTGGAGCATTTAGCAGCTAAAGAGCCAGATATTTCCCTCAGGAGTTGGTAGAGACTAAAAACAGAGCTAACAAGAGAGTGAATATTGGACTTACATTCATGAGGTGGACGGAAACTCCAAACGAATGATAATGTTGCTCCGTAACTGCTGGATGTGTAAATAAGCAAGTGTTTGCTCCCAAGTTTGCCATACTTTGCCATTTGCCAATGTTGTCAATGTTGTGTTTACAACTTACAACAACTCCGCTGCCCCAAAGTGGAAAACAAAAAAACAGTTATTGTTTAGTGACCTGGTGAAACCTCTTCTGGTTTTTGGCTCAGTAACTCCGGACAGACAACATCAAAATGTGAACCCACAGACCTCAACGTGGATCCAAAGTTGAAACAGGTTTTAAAGAAGGATCAGTGGTGTTTTCATGAATGATCAGGTGCTAATGATATGATATTTTTACTGTAACATTGTTTGTGTTTTGTATTGTTCTGCATATGTACTGTATATGTTTAACTGTTGACTTTTGTGTATTTGTTTAAAGACCCATCTAGGGATGATCATTACAAACTAGTTTAGCCTATAAATGCTGTTGTATGTGGCATTGGACCATGCCATTTGTCCCTATAAAAATAAACATTTATATAATTAAAATCACAGTACAACATCTGCATTGGGCAGGTAAATATTTTCCCCTCCCACAGTAACTACTGTTGAGGTGCCCTTGAGCAAAGCAGCATCTAGTACTTGCATGTATTCCTGACATACTGTGTGTATATCATGAAAGTAGGTAGGTCATTTGAATCTTCTGTATCAAATGTCTCTCTGGGAATGACTGAATGACCTGGTTATACAATTACACTATACATGTAACTTATAAAGTTTTATATCTTTCCATTTCTAAATTGTCAATAATTTCATCTGTTGTGTCTTGAAGAGGAAAGTTTTTCCTTGTTCCTTTGGAAAGGAGTCTTGAATTGCAGGTAGAAGAGTTTGACAGCCTCTTTTTAATCGGTTTCTATCTTCTCTTGTCTCTCTGCAATCTCTTACGTGCATGATTAAAGTTCAAATGTAGCTTCCAGCCAGTAGCACCACTTTAGAGGCATAGTTCACCTCCAAAATGTCACTGAAATAGGAGCAAATGACCAATTTTTAAACTCAAAACAACTCGGTTTGCCTTGCTTGCACATGTTGTGTGTGGGTATGGTAATTGAGGCAACTGGTTGTTGTTCATGTTTTTGTGCTGCTCCACAGTTTGCTCGTTTGCAACACTGTACCGTATTTTAAAAATAGGCATTAAGTGGAGCCACACAGCAGCCAAAAGTTTTGCACAGGGAACTTGGGGTCAAACTGTTGAATGGAAACAGTGCACTGCTTAAAACATATATATATATATATATATATATATATATATATATATATATATATATATATATATAGAAATGAACAAATAACTGAGACATTGTTAACAAAATCAAGAAGTGCGTAACGGCCCTATGTCACACACCACCAACTATGTGTCTTCAGCTAGCTATAAGAAGAAGCTAGCTTGGTATTCTCAGTACGGACATCATGGCAGAGGCGAAGAGACCGAAGAGAAAAAGAGAGAGTGACCGAGCAAGAGGCCAGACAAGACAATCTCGGACTAGCTTTTATTCGTTGGTGAGAGCTTCGCAAAATAAAAGGCTGCAAGACAGACACCGAGCTGGCCTTCTTGCTGTTGGACTAGTAAGTAATATTAGCCTTGCTAGGTTTTGTGTTGTTGCACTTGCTTGATGTTCATTAGCAAAGTTGTCGACTCACTAGTTTTTGATCATCTTTTTGTTATTCTTTTTGTTATGTTAGTGTTTATCTCCGATGTCACAATAAATAAAACTATGCAGTAATATTTGTGTAAAATTATGTAATATTACTATTACTACCCTGTCAGTCGACATGGTTCTTTGGCTTCTGACGCCGGTTCCAAATCCTTCAGCTTGTCAACAAATGCACGATTTGTATTTATGATTGTGGTGTAAAAGTGAATTGCACTCCAAACTGGGTGCCCAGTTGCAAAAAATACCCATTCTTACATAATAGGGCTTTAATCTTTGCCAAACGTGACAGTAATTGTGGGGTGCAGAGGCACATGTCAGCAGAGGGATCACTACCTGCAGAGAGGATGAAAAAGATGACAAAGAAAAGGAAATAGAGGTGGAGAAAATCCTGCAAGCATATGGGGTTCATAACCTAAATTTAGCACAAAACTAAAGTCTGCAAGTTGCAATTGGCAGTTCAAAAATTAATCAACCTACAGCAGGATGTATGACAGAAAAAAACAAACAAACAGGCAAAAGGGACGGAGAGGTGTAGAGATAGAGGAAGATAAAGAATTGGGCCAAGCAGGGATCAGCTTCACACAGAGATCACAGACATGGAGCGCTGTCTGTGTGTCTGTTTACCTCACTTGCTCCATCTTTACCACAATCACTGTCTGATTTTTTTTCTCTCTGCATCTCTGCCAAAGTTTGACTCTGAGAGAGAGAGATAAAAGATAAGCAGAGACAGAGAGATGGGGCTGCAGTAAAAACAGGCAGTTAGAGGAAAAAGAAGAGGAGAAAGAAGTCGAGAAGGAAATGCAAATTGTTGTCTCTCAATTTCTCTTTTCTCAATAGGCTGTGGACAGAGCAATAAGGTCAGAGAGCTACAGAGAGAGATCACACCCTGATCAACCAAGATGGCGGCGCGTGTACATCGCAAGGCTCAGTGTCTCTCCAGTTTCTGCATTTATACAATGTTTTTCTTGCTCATCTCGGGTCTGTTCGTGCAGAACAGCTGTGCCTTAACATCGTACACCCGGCATGAGCTCTTGGATATTGGTTTGCGCATTCCTGGCAGTTTTAACGTCAATCTTTGACTTGTCCCTGAGATCGCCAGAACACCCGATGCTACGTACCCTACACGGCCATGCAGAAGTGCTTGCAGGCGGCGTCGAAATCGTAAACAAAGGCAGGGGAAGCGCGGAGGGCTAAGAGCTAAGCTAAAGCTAACAACACACCGACTCTCGTTACCCAGCATTTTCCTCACAAATGTACGATCATTGGTGAACAAAATGGAGATTTGACTCCGCATCATCAACAGCAGAAGACTTTTGAACTGCAATGTCATGATCTTCACTGAAACATGGCTACACAGCGGCATACCGGACAATGCTACTGAGCTAGCTGGATGCCACACACTCCGGGCAGATAGGACAGCAGATGAATCCGGTAAGACCAGAGGCGGAGGATTGTGCATTTACCTTAACAAAGCTTGGTGCACGAACTCTGTCATTGTTAGGAGACACTGCTCAGCTAACCTAGAGTTTCTCATGGTTAAATGTAGACTGTTTTATCTGCCACAGGAGTTCACTTCCACCATTATAACGGCAGCTTATATTCCTCTGGATGTTGATGCCAAGCTTGCTTTGAGCGAACTTCATGCGGCCATCAGTAAACAACAGACTGCTCACCCGGAGACTGCATTTATTGTTGCAGGAGATTTTAATCACTCAAACTTAAAGGAAGTGCTCCCTAAATTTCACCAGTATGTTTCCTGTCACACCAGAGGAAACAAAACTTTGGACCATGTCTACACAAACATGGCTGAGGCTTACGCCGTGACCCCCCTCCCCCACCTGGGTAAATCTGATCACCTTTCTTTGTTCCTCACAACCAAGTATTCACCTCTCATCAATCATCTGAAGCCATCAGTGAGGACCATCAAAGTATGGCCTGTGGGGGTAGACTCCACACTCCAGGACAGGTTTCAACACACAGACTGGAGTATGTTTGCCTCTCAGGCCACCTGTGGTGCTCATACGGAAATAGACAGCTACACCTCCTCTGTACTGGACTACATCAACATCACCATAGACAGTGTTACAACTCAGAAGCAGATCACCACATACCCAAATCAGAAGCCATGGATGAACAAGGGGGTGCGCCTCCTGTTGAAAGCCCGCAACACTGCCTTCAGATCAGGTGACGCACAGGCCTACAGCACTTCCAGGGCAAATCTTAGGGGGGGGCATCAAAAAGGCCAAGCACTGCTACAAGCTAGAGGAGCACTTTTCCAAATCCGACCCTCGACACATGTGGCAGGGCATCCAGGCCATCAGCAACTACAAAACCAGACACTCCACCCACGTAGGCGCAGATGTCTCCTTCCTGAACGAGCTGGGGTCTTTACGGATATTTTCAACCTGTCCCTCGCCCAAGCAGCTGTGCCAACATGCTTTAAATCCACGTCCATTGTGCCAGTGCCGAAACACTCTAGTTCAACGTGCCTGAACAACTACCGCCCTGTAGCACTCACATCCATTATTATGAAGTTCTTTGAGCGGCTGGTCCTGGCACACCTAAAGGGCTTCCTCCCATCCACACTGGATCAGTTTGCCTATCGCAGCAAAGGAGCACAGAGGATGCAGTCTCCATGGCACTGCACTCTGTACTCACACACTTGGACAATAAGAACACACAAATGCTATTTGTTGACTTCAGCACTGCATTCAACACTGTCATCCCTTCCAAGTTAATCACCAAACTTGAAAACCTGGGCATTAACACCTCCATTTGCAATTTGATTATGGACTTCCTGACAAACAGACCTCAGCTTGTTAGGTCAGGCCACAATGCGCCACCACCATCACACTCAACACTGGCTTTGTGCTGAGCCCCTTCCTCTACTCTTTCTTCACACTTGACTGCAGGCCTGTGCATGGATCTAACGCCATCATCAAGTTTGCAGACAATACTACGGTGATTGGTCTCATCAGCAACAACGAGACTGCCTACAGGGAGGAGGTCCAGCACCTGGCCACATGGTGCTCAAACAATAACTTGCTCCTTAGCACCTCCAAGACAAAGGAGCTCATCGTTGACTTCAGGAAGGAGAGAGGAGGCACACATGACCCCGTCCACATCAACGGGATGGCTGTTCTTCCACTTTCTATCGCTGTACAGTTGTCCTAACCAACTGTATCACAGTCTGGTATGAGAACTGCTCTGCAGCAGAGCGCAAGGCACTGGAGCGGGTGGTGCTGCCCGGCGCATCACAGGGACTCCACTTCCAGCCATTGAGGACATCCAGAGGAAACGTTGTCTGCGTTTTTAAGGACTCCTCTCACCCCGCCCAGAGACTGTTTTCTCCTCTGCCTTCTGGAAGGCGTCTCAGGTGCCTCTGGACAAGGACCAGCAGACTGAGAAACAGCTTTTTTTCCAGAGCTGTCTTCCTAATGAACTCTACCCCCCGCTGATTCCACTGTCCCCTCATATACCTTAATCTTAAATGCTGCTATATTGTTTTTGCTGCTGCTATATTGTTTTTGCTACATGTACGACATGTTCGTTTGCACTACCGGGCTATTTATTTATACATATACTGCATCATTTGCACTCCAGTACTATGTACTGAATACTGCAATAACTCACCTACTGCACTGTTAGCTATTTCTGTCCATAATTTGCACTACTTATATATACTACTAATATTAATTGCACTACTGTTCTGCCCAGTCCAATTCATTATTGTACATATCCATCAGTATACTTCTGTTTATAGTAATGCCATATGTATATATGTCCATAGTACCACTTGTAAAATATTTTCATAATATTGCTCTATCCTGCTTTTGTGCACATACTTTATATCCTGCACTTGCTTATTGCACTTCTGGTTAGACCTAAACTGCATTTCGTTGCCTTTTACTTGTACATGTGTAATGACAATAAAGTTGAATCTAATCTAATCTAATCTAATGCTCACCAAACAACAGCTTTTTCCTGCTTTTTAGATTTCAAAAAAGTTCTTCACTCAATCAGGCATACATGGCCTGTTGCTAAAGTTGACTGAAAAATGTACTGGGGAAATGTTTGATATAATTAAATATGTAATGTTAAACAATATAAAATATATATATATATATATATATATATATATATATATATATATATATATATATATATATATATATATATAGCCACAAGCGGCAATTCTGGGGTTGAAGGTAACAAAGACCGTTAGAAGTTTAAAAGTTTTGATCTTTTTTGCATTTTCACAAATAGAATGAAGAAAACAAACAATTTCTGATTTATAGCCTGATTTGTGTTATTTCACGCCCATTTTATTTGCATCTGTAGCGCCCCCTAGTGGTTGATTTGAATGAAACTTTCAGGGCATGTTTCAGGTACTTATGTGGACATATCCTGGAAGTTTTGTGATGATTGGCCCAACAGTTGTTGACTTTGGTCTATTTTTGTGCTGAGCCATGCCCCTTTAGAAGTTCATTGGTCAAGGTCTACTAAAAAACTAAATAGATATCAACAAGGTTTATACAACTGTTAATAAGATTCATCCAATGATGATCCACTGAAAATTTGGTAGCAATCGGACCTACAGCTTAGTAGGAGATGTCAAAAATGTGTTTTTCAAAATTAAAACAATTAAAATTGCGGAAAATCTAGTTAGATGGACTTTAGTGGTCCAAGAGGATTTTTTTGTAGAGCACATTGAGCTGGACGTGTGAGAAAAATTTCAAGTCATTCGGACTGACTTAGGGTGTGAGGGGCGTGGCCTGTTCAAAATTGCATTTTTGGGCCTTAATTACAGCGCCACCATGTGGTCGATTGGGCTCATATTTCTGTGGAAGCACATGAACATAATTTCCAGTTATTGGGCCAAGTTTTGTGTTTCCAGCTCATTAGAGCTCACAGGAATTATACAGCGAGGTATAAAACATGGTTGCAGTATTGCTCCAATCCTTTTTAATATATACTGTACATCAATTAACAGACAAAATCACTAGAACAATCAGATATCCCTGGTCTCCCTCTGTTAGATATTCAAATTAAATGTCTTGTTTGCAGATGACTCAGGAATCAGCATGGTCTCTGTTTGAGTCTGCACACAATCTCCTATGCAGCCATGTGCGAACTGTCCACAGTCATTCATGTGTAAATACTCGCGCTCTCGTCATTACTGGAGTTGCTTTTGCTTTCTGACACTGTTGTAGGTGCCATGGAAAAATCTTCAGCAAGCACACAGGAAGGCCACTTGTGAAATAGAAAAAAACAGGAAAAGCCACATTTTAGGTCCCTTTGAAAACACTTGGCTGCTTATAGCAATGTAGATTAACTTTACATGACAGAAAGGAAGAATGTCTGTTTCAGCTATTTGCTAAACAACGATGGATTTATCCCTTAAACCAGTCAATAAAAGATGATGGTGAGTTCGACAAACTTGTGAAGCCGATGTGACTGAAAGACTGAGGAAGCCTCATATTAGCTACAACTGAACTTTGGAATTTCTGCACAGGACTGTGAGGACTGTGGCCTTTGTTCCCCATCTTTTACATTGGAAGCACAGAAAGGGATCTTTTAATGGCCAGTATAAACAGGAGGAATAATTACAGCAAGCAAAAATTGTTTCAATGTATATATGGGTGTGTGAGTATAGTTTTAAGGCAGACTGATGTGAACCTGTCCTTTAAGCCTTTTCTGATCATACTGGCCCTGTCTGTACTACAGCAGCAGCTGCATCTTCTTCGACTGTTAATCTGGAGAAGATCAAGGTCATTATTTCCCAGCCTTTAACTGGGCTACACTGGTATTTAACAAACCCATAACTAAACATCTTTAGGACTAAAATTTATATCAAAGGGCAATTTCACTTTGGCATTAAATGATCTCAGAGACAAAGGACACATGAGGGAGGTCCATGCCATAAAAAAAACTACACTAGCCTCTGACTGCAGTGTGTGTCGAGCTGAATTAGACCAATTTCAAATTTAAAAAAAGAAAAGAGTGCATTTCTATATCAACATGACTTGTAGTCTATACATACAATTCAAAGAAAGAGTTACTGTAACTGAGTCTTATATTTCCCTCTTTCTACAATGAAAGGAGTGAGAGGTGCATATGTATATGTGTGTGTGTGTGTGTGTGTGTGTGTGTGTGTGTGTGTGTGTGTGTGTGCGTGCGTGCATGTGTGTGTGCGCGTGTGTGTGCGCGTGTGTGTGTGTGTGTGATTGGGCAGATTGTGAGGAGAAGAGCAGATGAGAGGAGATCATGATGACAAAAAATAACATGCACACACTTAGGCATATACACAGGAAGAGAGGGAATGAGGAGTGTAATCATCTCCAATCAAGATGTTATTGATTTGCTGCTTGATTTCTCTCTCTCTCTCTCTCTCTCTCTCTCTCTCTCTCCCTCCCACTAGCACCTGGCTCTTGTCACAGTAGGACACTGAGGCTCAATAGCAGCAGCGAGACAGACAGTTATACATCATTATCTTTCCGTCTTACACACACACATAAACTCTCTCTGTGTGTGTGTCTGTTTCCTGGTCACTGGCTCCAAGACGAAACACACAGATGTTTTTTGCTCTCTTCTGCTCTCCAATCACAATTGGCTGCTTGTCTGCAGCCACAACAACTACCCACAAATACACACAAGCAAAAGATCCTTCAGTTTTCAGGACACCTAAAGTATATACATTTAAGACAGAGTGCCTCTACTGTACAATAACCTGTTAAATCTCATACTTATCATCATTTTAAACTTGAATATGAGGGCAGGAACAGGCGATCATTGAGGTCATTTCGTTTTACTGTTACAGTGTATCCCAGTTCTATGTTATATATTAACACTGTAAAGTATACTACAGTAATATGCACTATTATGAAAGTTAGTATACCAGAAATTAATATACTTAACAGTTTTGTTCGGACAGAAATGATGACAGATGTCAGTGCAGCTGCAATATGAGAAAGTTCCCAGACTCCCTTAAAAAATCGTGCAGTTTTGTAAGTTGTTGAGTTAGAGGAAACTTTATAAACTTTATGACGAGCTTGTTGTAAATTATAATGTTGTAAAAAAAAAAAAGTAATTAATTTAGTTATTTCTTTCCTTGTGTAAAAAATATTGTCTCAGTTTGTCCCGGCATGTTGCTGTACCGACGTGTAGGCTGCTCTATGTCTCTCACAACCCAGCCTGCAATTTTAGACGGCTACTATGTATGAACCGTATGAACTATATCTGAATGTAAATAATCACAATGTTAATTTTCTAACTTGGTCCTCTCTTATATGTTCGTCCATGCTTGAGAGTTTTTACTCAACTCCCTGAAGGAATCGTAAAGTAGAGTTACATAACTCTTGGAATTCAGAGATGCACAAAATGTACTTTTCTTCTCAGCAGTAAAATTGTAGAAACTTGGACAGGAGTTGTGGAGCGTATTTGGGGTCAAAGTACAATTTAGTGGAAGTTTGGCTGCACAACCTTGTGGAAAATCAGTGTAGTGCACACCACTAAGCCTTGCTCTGCACAATGTCAGAATTGCACTTTTGGTGTGAAAGCTCTGTCACAATGTGTCCACATTGTGTCTTACACAACAAGTATATGATCTTCAGTTAGAGTAAACCAAGACAGTATTTTGAGCAGCTTTGAACAAAATCAATGGTACTTTGCATCTAAAAGTTGATATATTATTTTGCACCAAAAGTTGATGATAGAATTCTCATTTACGTGGGTGTGTTTATGTGCAGGTCATGTTTTTTGTGTTTTAAGAGACCGACCCACAAACCCAGTTGCAGGCTGTCAGAAAAACAGCTGAAGGCATCACAAGGGGTTCCCCAGATGTGTATGTGTGTTTGTGTCAGTGTGTCTATAGTCGTATGTTAATCAATGCTGTTAATGTAGCAATGAATTAGTAGTTTAGATGTCACGGGACGCTTAACACAGCTGATCCTTACCAGACACCCACAGACACACACACACACACTCTCAGCCCACAGGACCCCTGGGGACCACAGGCGGACATTGTATAGTAGGCTAATTATCCCAAATTGCTAAAGTAGTAGAGAGGGTGTGTGTGTGTGTGCGTGCCCTCTCACAGCTGCTCCTGGTGTCAAGCCTTTGATAGATGAGCGATATAGAGAGTGTTCATTTACTGCTCGGAGACACACACACATACACACACACACACCTGACTGCTCATTTATTGGTCTAACAGATTGGTCTTTTGTTGCTCGGTTGCTGGTTCACGCTGAAAGAACTGCTGAAGTTCAGACTACGACGCTCGGGGGGAAAAAGCACCCTGTCGTCAAGCGTAAATGCCCTAAATGCTGCAACCAGACCTCCTATGAAATGTGTGATTATAATTAGGAAATAAGAGGGATCATAAACAGACAGTAGTTTGACAATGAGCAGACGCAGGGGAGAGTAAGTGTGTGACGGATGAGTTAATATGATTGCTTTCAGCGACAACAAAAAAGGACTCTCAATTCACTCACAGGGGCTTTCTGTTGTCAAGGAAGTTTTTTAACTTAACCAGGACCAAAATTTTAATCTATATGTAGCTGTAAAAGGATAAGGAAATGGTGAGATAGTCGGGAAGTGTTGAGAGATGGACTGACACAATGTTGGTTTTATTCTTTGAGAGCCAAAATTGACAAAAATTACAGACTTGAGTAAATATGTCTGTGAACTGATTTATCATGATGATTCTGTTTATTAAAGACTTACAGTAGTAAGATAACATGTTTCTTGTGAAGCTAAAGATGTTGTTTTACCTTATAACATATAGCATACAAGAACAAAGAAAGACAGGTTGGATATTTCCAAATGTTCCTTTTACTGTAAGAGAAGCTCAGTGGGAGTTATCTTGTGGATAGAAATTGAAAACTTGACTGGATATGGAAGATGCTAATATCCCTGATGATTTGATCGCCACCCTTCTTAGTAGTGAGTTATTATTTCTTTTATTAGTTAAAAAAAGTTCTACCTGACTGTTTCTAAGAGGGTTTTAAGTTTGATTTCGCCCCCATACAGCAGCCTTTTCATGGAATATATTGACAATAAAAACTGTAATATATGCTGTAACATAAAACCAGTGTTAGCCTTGAATGCTGAATTATTTATTTATTTATGGAGCTGTAGATATCATCCATATGTACATATTTTAATTGTCTCATAAGTGGCTCATGGCTCATTCCCCCAAAAAAGATAAAAAGCACAGTATAAAGAACATTTGGCTCTATTTTGTTCGGTTTACAGACTGTAAAGGCAGCAACAATTTACCAATAATGGATCAAAGGATGTGCAAAGCCAATATAAGTTTGAGGTTTTCTTCTTTTTTTTTTCATTTGCACTAATGTGTTGTTGCCCTGAAGTAAAAACTAAATCTTTCCTATCTATCTTTCTATCATAAACAAGCATTTCAGGGTCAGAGCCAACCTGGCGGGGCAGCAAGATAATGTTAGTGAAATTTAACTTTGTTTTTAGATAGATAGATATATACATAGACAGATAGATAGATAGTTTCCCTAATCCTTTGTCTTCTTCCCGTTGCCCTTTTTTGTGAGGCAATGCTTTCCACCTTTCTTCTTCTCCACCCATCCATCCATCTCTTCATTCCTCCGTCCCTCCATCTCTCCGATATTGATGAAGTGACGGGGCCACAGGCTGAAAGACACCACCTCATCTGGTTTAAATTACCTCCAAACCTCACACACACCTGCACCAGCACCAGCACGGCTCTGTGTGTGTGTGTGAGTGTGGGTGGTTGGGTGCAGAGGCGGGGTGTAGAGCCTCTGGGATAGGTGGTGGGGGAACGCCCATGACCCTAACCATGCAGATCAACACACACACACACACAACAGGGAGAGAGCAACAGAGCGGGTGGGGTGTGAAATAAGCTGTAAGGCAGAGGGGATATTAAGCTGCCACATGTGTTCTGTTTACTATTCTCTAATTAACCCCCAGGCTGTCTTATAGACTACACACACACATACATTCCTATATTACCAACAGTGGACTATCATTCTACACTGACCAAGTGTGGACCTCTGTTTCTGGTCATTTTGAAAAAACAAAAATAGATGCATACATTATACAAAATTTACTTTTAAGGTCTTTTCCCATAATATTACTGCAAATCTGTTTTTAAATTTTTTTTAAAGAAATTGCCAAGAAGGGACTTCATCAAAGAAAGGATTTCCATATACTGCAGTGAAACTGTCTGTGCCCATTCTTTCACCTAATGAGGGTTTGTTTACCACAAAAGACTTTCTTTGTTTCTTTCAAAAATGAATAATTTAACTTTAATGTTATCAATATTTAAACATTTCTCTGTGATAGAAAAATGACAATAATAATCATGGCCACTTTAATTGAGAATATATAATGTTGTGCAATTCAGAAGTAACCTGGCTGTTTGCACTAATATCAATGAATGCAGTATTAGCAACAAAAATTACTTTCTCTCTTCATTTTTTATTATTATTATATATAATATAACATATATAATAGTGTAATAATATATTATTACACTAGTGCATTAATTTTGATTTTCTCTTAGGAGAATTCATATTCTTCTGTGTTTGCTGGCCATTTTTATGACCTGTGTGGAAAGGTGAAGTATGCATTTCTTCTCATTTTTAATTAATCGCTTAAAACAGATTTATTATCAGACATTCACTAGACCTCTGAAATGGTTCAATGGTTCAGTCCACAAAAATTCCCTTGACAAGTTTTCACAAGGACAGGTTTTCAATAAATTTTTCAATGTACTTGGTCAGCAGCAAGATCCTTTCTTTTCATTTTTAATTAATCACTAAAAACAGATTTATTATCAGACATTTACTAGACATTTGAAATGGTTCAGTCCCCAAAAATTCCCTTGCCCAATTTTTACAAGCACATGACTTCAATTAATTTTACAATGTACTTCTGTCCTCAATCTATAATTATAGGAATGCATTTTATTTGTTGATTCACATTACAGAAAAAAGGTCCACACTTGTATTGTATGGAATGCCAAAGGTCCACTACTGACTGGTACATAATGACACAAGTTCCCTCTTAGATAGCATGGATCGACAATCACACTCCAGCATGGATGAATAAAATAGAAATAAACAAAATAGATCATTCTAATGAGAAAATGATAATCTAAACTAAATATAATATAATCTGTAGTGTTGTTATTTTTTAGTAAAGTGGCACCCGCAATGTTGTCATTGTAGCTTTTTGAAATGTGGGGTGGATTGTGAAAACACAATGATAACCTATCATGATATATGTAAGTAAAGCAACAAAAATACTTTAGAACCTATTTCAGATATTGACATTAAGGTATTGCCAGAGAACAACAATTTAATATGGTATGGGAAATATAAGAGGTACTGGGAGTCATCAGTTTGTCTGAGATACAAGGGATAAGTCAGCTAGAAGATGGATTAACCTCACAAAGCCCACTGTTACAGATTTGGGTATTATTACTCTCTTGCATTCTGGGTAGCCCTTTATATTTTGTTACAAAAACATAACAACAAATCAAGTTTCAAGAGACTGGTGTCTTCACTCAGTAACCTGTTTAATAGCCCCTCAACAGTCTGAAAGACAGCCTGGGGCTGCAAGCCATTCACACTATGGGGGATTGTTAAAAACAAAGTGTGTGAGTGAGCAGTTAAAATCCCTGTTCCAGCCTGCAGGGGCACTGCTGAGTATGGACTTCACGCACCTGCTGGTCCCCTCTTAAAGTTTAAAAAATTCACCATAGGGTTTTAGACACGATTCTTGCATGATTTAAAGCATGACCAACAGGGGACCTGTTGGCTTGGTGGTCCTCTGTTGGTGGGTGTGTACTCCGAGGTCCACTGTTGGATAGGTAGGTAAGTGCACTCTCTCTCTCACACACACTCAAAGCATATCTAGTCTGCAAAAAAATGGCTCTGGTGTTATACAGTCTGAAAATCATCAACAGTGATATTGTTTTGCTCGAAACATTTAAAATGACGCAAGCAAAGACATTAAAAAACAGTATGTGTGTATATAAAACACACTGCTGCCAGTTAACTGTAAATAAAGGATAAGTGTGAATGAAGATGATGACCTCCAAATTTGACTTCTTTACCAGTCTCATGGTGCACAGGGGGCAGCCATCTTACTCATGTGGATGATGTATGGCTCACCAGGAAGCACAGACCGCAGATGTATGAGTTTTCTTCCACCTGCACCATTTTGTACATACAAAAGAAAGATTGTTGTTGGGCTGCAGGAATGCTATAAATGACTAAATTCCTCAGATAATATACTCTGGAGTGAAAGGTATCTACTATACAGTAATTACAAAGGCTTATTTGTGCTCACATACAGTATGAGTACATGCATGAGTCATACACCGGTACCATGTGGAGCATGTGAGTATTGTTGTTCCATATCCTGGTTGCAAAGTCCAGGAGACGTCTGTGCCAAGCTGCTTGCCTAGTCTACCTCATTTAAGAGAGTTATTTAGTTAGTTCAGAGCCTAGTGTCAAGTTTTCTCTGCCCATTCTGTTGTCAGCTTTTCTTAAGTTTACTTTTATTAAGTAACATTACAGTTGCATGCTTACATTCTTACCATTGTGTTTATCTTGAGGCCAATAGCATGAAACTGAAGTAGGATGTCATATAGCCCCCTTTTTGGTCAATCGTTTAGGTAAATACCAGTTAAATTAACCACTACATTAAGCGATTTGACCAACAAATCCTCCAAATTAAATGACAAAATATGTTTAAATACGTGTCTAGAGAGACACACAGACTTTGTTAAGGTTTTTTAAAATGATACTTCATTAGGGGTTGGGGACCTTTGTCATCATGGTTACAATAATAAACGTGGTTAAGGAACAATTGTGGTCATGCTTTAAAAACCAACATTCGGCCGCTAGAGGGCTTTGTAACTTCAACATAAACATATATCATTTTGGGGCACTTGCTGAAACAATTGATGCTTTCGGTTATCTTAGGAAGACAGTCTCAATTTGACGTGCAGGGCTAGCTAGAAACTTACAATGTTTTCATTCATTAATCCCTCCATTTTAGATGTTTCACCAGTTCATCTTGTCCTTTTTCATGTTTTGTGGTTTGCCTGCACTATACATTTGCATGATAGTACCACCCTCCTCAGTTGGCAGAAATTTGTATTGCATCACGTGCATGGTCGCGTTCATACATGTGCTAGAACAGCTCAAGATACAAATAGATTAAAACATGACATTTTCAATGAAGAACTGTTCTGCATATGGACTCACACCAATTACAGCTTTTTATTTATATAAGCCATGTAACAATACTTCTACCTAAGGAAGATTTTGTAGCACTCTTTTCAAAACTGGCAATTATTCATATACATACAACTAAAGTTTCTTCTAGAAATATTAAAACCAAAAAAATGTACAGAAAATGTTTGACTTGCTCTCAATGTAGATTACTGGGGAAAAAAAAAAAAAAAAAAACGCGGTAGAATAAAATGATAATGAACAGAGGTTTATCTGAACCCATCACATTGGCACAATTAACATACAGAGACACTTCATCCCAGTTTACACACTTCTGCATTACAAAAATGGCTGTATACTATAGCACATTAACTATTAAAACTTGGAACACTAACAAACTAGTTCTTTTTAGGTAGGTAGATGGGTATGTAGCTCTTTATTTATCCCCAAGGGGAAATTTAAATCTCACAACAGCAGAAGTGTAAGAAATAGAAAATGAATAATAAATAATGAATAGATAAGGAAAACAATAAAAAAGAGTGAAATTACTGAGAATACTAATAAAACATATGTAAGATATATGTGAAATGGTATGCATCAAAATAGTAAAAAATTAATAAAAACAGTGCAAATAGTGTCCACATGTATAGTTGATCGGTATTGTAAGTCATTTCTGTAACCACAAGCTTCTAAAAGGGAGAGAAAGCTGGTATGTGTCCCTATGTGCACATGCAATGATATCACCTATAATGCAATCAGCTGTCACCACTAATGCTCTCATCTGCCCTAATAGAGTGAGTCAGAGAAGAGAAGAGAAGACAAGTGGGCGGACACTTGCTGCGTTTTGAGTGTTGGAAAATGAGCAGCTTCATAATAGAATTCACCACGGTGCCTTAACCTAAGGTGTCACACACAGATACATACACACTGAACAAAGAAACACACACACACAGACTCATTTACACACAAACACACACTCGCACACACAGAGTTCTGGGGGAAGTGAGCAAGTCTAATTGAAAAGAACCAAGCAGAGAGAAATCTGATAGCTGCAGTTTGGCCTGAGGGGGGAAGAAGACGGAGAGAGGGAGAGGGAGGAAAAAACGGGAGGTGAGGAATAGAAAAGGGAGAGTGATGGGATGAGAGAGAGGGATAAAGATGTAAAGACAGAGAGAAAAAAGAGAAGGAAAACCCAAACTAAGTAGAAAACAACAGAAAGTGATAAAGACAGATGTCATGAGGTGATGGCTAGATTGCTTCTTTTTACTTTTTTGACAATTTTAAGACTTTTATCAGTGAGACGTTTGTGCCGTCCTGCAGAAATATTGCATCTGTTGCACAGCTGTGTTTAAAGAGTTGGTTCACCAAAATTTAAAAGAAAAAATATTTTTTATTACTTTCCTATAGTAGTACCAAGCTACTCTGGTTTAATTTGTCCAGGTTTTGATATATCTTTGTATGTGATTTCTGCCACTACCAAAATACAATGAAGGCACATGGAATTTTGCAGATATTACATGTTGACAAATGCCAAGCATGACACAATAAAGTGGCAAATGAAATTGTCCGCATTTGCCAATACTACATAATACTTTTTAAGTATTTTTTTCCATGAAGATGGTGTAAGTTGCCAAACAAATAAATTAAATATCCAGGTTAATAATAATGTTAAAAATGTTTTTTTAATGAAGAAGTCAGTCAATAATTGGCCTTTTTCCATAATGCCATGAGGAATAGTTTAACACACAACAGCCGGACACAATAAAGTTGGTTACCTTGCTGAGAGGTTTGAGGTGTGCAGCCTGTCACCTGCAATGACCAAGTCTTGTTTTGTATTTTACACCACTTTTAATGTGAAGCAGCAGCAGTGGGAAATGGTCAGTTTGCATTAGCAGTAGAGCAATCCAATTCTGATATGACTTTAGGAGAGTGAATTGTAAAAAGTGAGGCTCATATGAAAGAGAAAAAATTAAAAACCATAATACTGAATTACACACATGCATTGTTTTCCTGTGAATCTCTCATACTAGGTAGGTGATTTGAATCCAGCACAGGGATGGAGGACTCCGCCACTAACAATGAAAAAAATTACAGAAGACACATTGAATAACTATTGCTGAAAAAAATGCAAACTTTAAAGAACTTTTGCAAAAATTGGTTCTTTAGGGAACCTCTTTTAAGAAAGTTCTATGTGGACCCAACTGGTTCAGTAAATAACCCATTTTGAAAAGGTTCTTAGGCAAATTTTAGAAGATGGTATGTGCTTGGTGGAAAACAGGTATATGAACATAGCTGTTAACATTTTATCCCTAAACCAAACCCTTTGATATTTGAGATTTGATAATCAAAACATTTCAATTAAAAGGCATAACACAGAAGTACAACTGTGAAAAGTACACATGTCAGTAACAGGAAATATGAAAGATACTTTTAAAATTATATTCTGAGCAAAACCTTATTACATTTTTATTAAAAATTAATATTTTTTGGGGGGGTTCGCAGCCACCGTAGTTTCTCCTACTCACTTGGAAGGGGAGGGTGAGGCGAGCAGTATTTAAATGGTTGCAAACTGCAATTTCACCGCTAGATGCCACTAAATCCTAAATACTGGAACTTTAAAATAATATTAAAAGCATTGTGAATAAACCAGTGGTTGGGTTTTTGGGTATGTTGGTCTTTAGAAAACCTCACAGTGCATATCTGGTAGAGTTACAATAACGAGAGTTTTCTCAGGCAGGCACATTATAGCTTTAGCCCACTTGTATCAAGATTTAATGTTTGAAATGTTGATAATGTTTTTGAATTCAGTTTTACAGACACAAACAGGCCCTACCTTCTCCCTAATTAAATGATTTTTCTCCCCAATGGTGCAGCAGAATTATTTATAACCATCTTTTCTTCTTTGTTCTGAGGTTGTTTCAGGTTTTACAACAAGAACTGCAGGGTCTTTTAGTCAACAGCACCGTGACAAAACCGAGAGAGAGCAGAGTGAGAGTCCTGCATAATGTCCCTTTGTCCTGCCCACACACACACACACACACACACACACAATGAGATGGACACACAAAGTTTGGATACCAACATGGACTAATGAGAGGTAAGAGTACTGAGATATAGCAAAGGACACAAAGTGAATTATATTACAACCCAAGTGAATTATACTACAACCCAAACAAAGGCCATACACACACTCACATGGGCTCACACACACACACACACACACACAACAATACAGCATCACGGTCTTTGTCTTGTTTCCACCGTCTTAACTCTCACATGGAATTAGCCTCACTCTCTCTGTCCGTCGCAGATACCGATAGCACACAGGAGGGGGTCAGCGTGCATGTGTGTGTGTGTGGGTGTGTGGGTATGGGGACAGGGGGGTCCGAGTGTCTCAAGGGACAGGTTATGACAAATAAGATTAATGTGTCCCCTATTTCCAGACTGGTGCACTGGCCTCTCTTCTAACACACACACACACACACACACACACACACACACACACACACTCACGTTATAAAAAACACACATTTACTCCTCCCTGAAAGCTTTTTCTCTCAAGAGAGGGTCCATATGGGGACTACAGTCGGGTGGGAGCGTGGGTGTGTGTGTGTGTGTGTGTGTGTGTGTGTGTGTTTGTGTGAGTCACTCTAGGACGTCACCTCTCGATGTTTTCCTTTGTTGTCATGCACAAATGAAAAACAATTTTACTAAAAGATGAAATCCAGAGTCTTATCTTTGGAGACCTTTATTCACAGCTGCCTTGTTTTATTTTTGTATCAAGGTTTTAAAGAAATTGTATCTTTGATCCAATAATGTAAATGTATGTACAAACAAACCCAGTACAGGGGTAAAAATAGATACATTAATAACAACTAATACTAAACCTGTGTCCTACTTGTATGATAGTGTGTGAACTGCAGTATTTTGCCATCAATAATTTTGACTTCACTAAGGTTTTGTGATCACCATGGAGTAAATATTAGCTCTATGTCTAAATGCAATTAGTGTTTCCCGATAATTTCCCGAAATATTTAAGTCATGTAAGGAAACATCAAACAACATTTTTGTTCAGTTGTTGAGGAAAAATGCTTAAAAATTAAATTACACTTTTAAAGTGAAGCTGTTTCTCCTTTTAATTGACAAAAATATTGTGTGTGATTGTGTGATCAGTGCTCAAATCAGAACATCAGTTTTTTAATTTCACAATACATTACACTTACTCACAATATGTTTCACTGCCTTTAAATCCATTAATTATGGATGTTACGTTATTTTTTATAGTAATGTGCTATTTTGTGTTTTATGTAAGCCTTAATTTGCACAGATTGATACTTATACTATACTATTATACTACTATACTGCAGTAAATAATTTAAGAATATGACTGGTTCCTGCATTTTATGGGAATTTACTTCTTCTCAGCTACACAGTTATTACAATGTATTAGATATACACAGCTGTGATAAATTGCAATAAAGATCTTACAGATGGACATCTGCACTGAATTATTGTTTCTAAGGCACCATTGATCTACAACAACATCTTCTGTTGATGATATTTTAGTATATTTCATCACTTCTCTATGTTTCCTAAAGTTTAACGACAATGAGTGTGATCATGTGCTGACAGCATCTGGCTGCAGTGTCACCAACAAACATGACATGTCATCTCACGGTTCAGTTGGTACGACTCCTGCAACAATTTGACATGAGAGCTGATCTGAGTTCAGTGCTGATAATGCTGTCAGGTATGTCAGCAAGCACGCTGATGTCCTCTGTGGATCTAGTGGATCGAGTGTGTTTGTGTGTGTGAGAGAAAGTCTCTCTATGCACACAGTACGCCCCTTCCCCTTTTCACCCTTGACCTCATTGGTCCTCCATGCTTCAGTGGTCATTATATATAACCAATACAAAGAGGAAATCTGTCTGTGTGTGAGAGACAGACAGAGAAAGAGAGAGTAGGAGAGACAATGTGAATTTATGTGTATGTTGGTAAGTTGAAATTAGTATGAGGTGGATGAAATTTACTGCTGCCCAAAACAATTAAATAAAAATGACATGCAATGACACTGTTCTAGGGATGATGGTAGAGGTAGTTTTTTGTAAATCAGTAATTTAATTTTCTTAACAAACACATCTAAATTGCAAGCCAGATAACACTCACTGGTTAAAAACTGGCAGGGAGTTATTTAAAATGCCTGCAGATGTATTTGTAAGGGTCACCTATAATGAGTCTTGCGTTAATACTCAGTGTGAAGCTAATAGGAGGGATGTGGGCTGAGCTGCTGATACATTCAGGCATTCTTCCTGCTATAAAGTCACGTGTTAAACTTTGGTCAGTGTGCCTCGACACAGAAACATAGATTCCCCAAGATAATTTTTTTATGATCAACAAATTATTTGCCATTGAAGCATGGCCAACAATGCACATACATATTAATCCTTACATTTTACAAACACTGTGTAATTGTACTCATACAGTACAATAACACTGGCACTACAGTCAAGACAGTTTCCTGGATAATTTAACAATACTGTAGGATTATATTGTGGCCATTTTCTATAAATATTGTAACTTGGAAAAATCTGGAAAAATCATGTTTTTTTCAGCCAGTTTACCATGCTGAATGGAACAAAATACTACAGTACAGATAAGCCTCTGCAGCCATGTCCCAGTTCCATACTACAACCTGATTCTAAGCAGGTTTTTAGTATATAGTATGTTCACACTAGAAAAGTAAAATAAAATATACTCAAACCATTCAGCATGCAGACTAAATACAGTTGATTTTTGAGTGTACTGTTGATGAACACAATTCTCCCACAATGCATTGCACAAACGAAAAGGAGGACCTGCTCACAGCTGGAAAACATTTAAATAAATTATGGGAGGTAGTGAAACAGCTCCAAAAAATCTTGGAAAACAAAAAGTATTGAATCTCAGGAAAAACATTTTGATGTCTCCTTTTTGAAGTTTAATTGGCAGTAGCTTTCCAAAGTTTCAGTTTCATTGACATCCAGCATCACATGTATTGTATAATTTTCTTTTAGTATAAAGTAAGTAGTAAGTGTGTTGATATTTTTGTATTCTAGCTGTTTAAACCGATTACTATGACAATTAGTATGTAGTACAAATCGTATAGAATTAGAATGTAGTACATATCGTATCGCGTTAGGATGTAGTACATACCACATCGAATATAGAATTAGTGTGATATGGATTTGGGACACAGCCTTGAGACTTTAGAAAAGCTCTGTGGTACAATCAAGAAAAAAACACAGCACCATAGTCGCTGATTGACTTAGACTTCAAAAAGGAATTGATCCAGACCTCATCTTCTAACCTCAAGCTGCTATTAGCAGGGCAGGTGACAGAATATTAAACTCTGTGATTTTTTACCACACTGCTCCTTGGGACTTGGAGTTGACATGTTTCCATCAGGTTTTATGAACACAGTCTGAGTTCTTTTCAACACAGATACTTATCATTTTCTTTTACTCATATCTGACATTTTTTCTCCATCTAAGAGTTGACAGCTCCAACTGCACCTATTTCTCTATGCAAAAAAGAGCTTTTACTTGAGGAATGCTGGCTACCCGATATAACTCCTCCTACTTGGTTACTCTACTATCCCCTCAAAAAAGCAGGGGGTGTTTTGAAGAAGTACCCTACTTAAACTCATAATTGACATTATATCAGCATTTTGAATCATTGTTGCATGAACCTACTTACAGAACCTTGAGTCAGTTTCAACCATATGCAAATGTATGTCTGAAACTTTTCAGTTACTTGTAGAGTGTGATACACAAGTAAAACTCTATGGATTCAATTAAGCAGCCTGAAAACGTTTAATATGTAACATCAGCCTATCTCACCTCACTGTTCAAAGTTCAGGGTTTGTTGTTTGTGTGCATTTGTATGTTTGTGAGTTCAGTGTGTGTGTGTGTGTGTGTCGCTGTGTGTGTATACATGTGTGAGTGTGCGTGTCACTGTATGTGTGTGTGTGTGTGTGTGTCTCTGAAAGTGTGGGTATATGTGTGTGTGTCAGACACAGAGGTATAATCTTTTCCCCTTGTACTCCCGCTGTGCTTCTCCCTCCCCCAGATCTGAGCCTGTACCCCCAACTGGGACAATGAGTCTGTGTGTGTGTGTGTGTGTGTGTGTGTGTGTGTGTGTGTGTGTGTGTGTGTGTGTGTGTGTGTGTGTTGTGTCCTCCCAGTGTGTGCATGTCGCAGATACCCTGGAGACACGCACCCCATGGGATTTCTGACACACACATGCCTGAAGGCACCCAAGAGAGCAAAAAATCGAGAGACAGAGAGACAAATGAATGGCTAGAAAAAAATTTGTTTTTAAAAATCTACATAACTTGATCTGTTGGTGAGGATGAAAACCATGCACACAGTTTAATTGCTGTAGCTTTTGTTAGTAGTAAAGATTTGTTATTATTAGTAGTAGAATAAGTAAGTAGTAGCAGTGGGCTTTTCCAGAGTAACCAAGAAAAGACTAAAACGAGGACACAAAAAAAGAGGGACAAGAGGAGAGAACAGATGAAGCGAAATCAACAATTTCTTAGAACTAATTGGATTAATAGGAAGCAAAATTAATGTGGGATGATCTGGTGGATAAGTGTCCATGTGTGTGTCTATGTGCAGCAGATGTTGTGCAAAAAACAAGCCAGAGAAAAATACGGAGAAAGAAATAAAGACAGATTTAGACGGACACACAGATAGAGAGGGAGAGAGAGAGACCGATTTAGAGAGATGAGGAAGGAAGACAAAAAGAAAATCATCAAGGGAAGAAGAGAGAGAGATGTTCCTCCTCTCTGTCCTGGTCTGAAACTAATTGGTCCAGGATTAGAGGAGATTATATATAAAAAATACTGAAAAATTATACAAGCCCTCCACAGGTCTGGTTTCCATGGCGATAGTCTGCTGTGCAACAGTGCAACAGCAACAGGGAGAGAAAATAAAACTAGTTGCTGCCTTGATTACCAGAATGACACAGTCATACGAGACTATTTAGAATGACAGTGAAGCTCATTAGAGATCCGTCCAGGTAGCTAACCTGTGGCTTTGTTGCTTGTCTTTTATTACCAGTATAAATAAGTTTTACTGCCTGTTGGGCACCAGGCAGCCATATTGTATAGTCTAATGTAAATATAAGGAAGAGTGTGAATCCATGCTGCTTGTCTGCTTGTCTTGGTGAAGCTACAAGAGTATAAAACAAAGATACATGCTACAACAAAAAACAATACAATTAACAATAAAAGTCAGATTTAACTTGCTGATGTTAATTAATGGAATAGTTCGTCATTTTGGAAAATATGCTTGTTCTTGTTCTTGCCAAGAGTTAGATGAAAAGATCAATACCACTCTCATGTCTGTGTGTTAAGTACGGAGCTAGAGCCAGGAGGGAGTTAGCTTAGCTTAGCATAAACACTGGAAGCAAGGGGAAACAGCTGCAAACACCTGTAAAGCTCACTAGTTAAGATTTTATACCTCGTTCAAACAGTTCAACTAGTCGTTTTTATATTCCTGTTTTTGTGTGGGTTAAACAAAAGAGATTTAACATTTTAATTAGTGAGAATTACAAGTCTTAGGCCACGTTCAGGCCAACTTTAGCTCTGCGTGAAAAACTCAGCCCTGTCCTTTATTGGAATGAGTCCTGAAAAAAAGTTGAACCTGGCTTAACTTTTGCTGCAATGCAAGACACTGCGGTGGCCAGTCAAATGCATGCAAGCATACATTCTTGTTGTAAATGATTTTAATATCTTGTCTCAGAGTATTATAAACTCACATAAATCTGTAACACAAGCCAGCCTATCTGGATTGTATTTCATGTCTCATCAGTACCTGAAACAACACACCCCCACCAACATAGCCCCTGTGTTGTTTTAATGCAGCCCACTTAGTAGCCATATTTCTTTGCAGTGAACCAAGTTAGTTGTTTCCCCTTGCTTGCAGTTTTTACGTTAAGTTAAGCTAATCAACTCCTGGCTCTAGCTCCATATTTACCATACTATGTGCTAATCTCATCTGATCAGCAAGAAAGTGAATAAGCGCATTTCCAGTGGTGAAAAGTAACTAAGTACATTTATTCAAATACTGTACATAAGTACAATTTTGAGGTCCCCGTACTTAACTTGAGTATTTCCATTTCATGCTACTTTATACTTCTACTCCACTACATTTCAGAGGCAAATACTGTACTTTTTATTCCTCTACAATTATTTGATAACTTTGGTTACTAGTTAGTTTGCAGATTCTGATTAATAATGCAAAATATAATAAACAAAATTATGATGTAATATTATACATTAAGATAAAACTTTATTGATCCCTGGGGGGAAATTCACAAGTATATAAAGTAGTTAAAATTAGCCCCACCTTTCTCAGCTTCAACTTTAAAGTGATGAACACATTAATGCATCAATAATTATAATCCAATAACATAATGTACATTCTGCATAATGAGTACTTTTACTTTTGGTACTTTAAGTATATTTTGATGTCATTTCTTTTGTACTTTCTACGAGTATTTCTACACTGGTATTGTTACTTTTACGGTACAAGATCTGAGTACTTCTTCCACCTCTGCGAATTTTCCAAAATTCCCAAAAGCCCTCTTATCCCACTAACAACACATTTTGTTACATGGTACATTACTGATACAGGGTATTTAATGATTGGACTCATTAGGAAACAAAATGCATTTATTCCTTTTAAATCTAGAGCTGTTTTTTGGTAAATGTTCCTTGTAAATGAATTTACAAGGAATTAGATGAATGACGACACATTGGGGAAAAACACAACAACAGAAAAGCCCATTATGACATACTAAACAAGACCAAACACACAAAAAGTTTTAGACAGTATATGAAATAAATAAGCACACACACACAAAATGCCTTACAGTTTTTTTAGAGGAAGTGCTGCCATAAAATTGAGTTTAATTGGCTGCATTAATCACAAAAACAGTCAGCAGTGGGAAAACTGTCATTTTTTTTTCTCAAGCCACTGCACATGGCAACAGACAAAACACAACAATCTGATGATACTGAAAATTAGAACTCTTTGATATTTAAAAAACAGTCTTATGTCTAAGTAACTATGTTCAAATTCAAAAACAGTGAGAGAATAAGAAGAGGGCAGAGGTGTGGAGAGAAACAGAAAGCTCCTGAGGCATCTCAGTCTGAACAAGAGCACTACTCAAAAATGTTAAACTTCAATTATTCGCTGAGGCATCTTCTTGTTTCAACACTTAAAAAACATCTGCTGTTAATTAAAAACAGGCTTTTACCTTTCAAAAAGCAGCTGATACTCTGTCTGATTATGGTTTCTGTTTATGGATCTCAGCTAAAACACTCACACGTGCTGCTTTAGGCTTCAAATCCAGCTCTGTATACTGTATATTTCAGTGCTTGAACAAAGGCTTTACAACCTGTCTGTTGTTATTTTTTCCTTCGGTGTCATGCTGCTGGGTCGTCTGTGAAATGCACTCGACTCTGAAGCAGGAAGCTTCCCTCCCTGTCAGTCTTACAAGCTGATCAGACAGGCTGAGACATCAGTTTTTTCCTGTTTTTTCCCCCCTTTGCTTCTGAAATATATTCTTCAATCTTAACAGAGGGTTTTGAACACAGACGCATGTACCTCTTAAACTTGATAAACCAACCATAATCCAGCCAACTAACCAACTCCTATTTTGTTCTATTCTATTCCTTCTAATGACAGGATTGTGGTTTTTGGGTCTTTTCTATGGTAGCCTTGAGAGCTCAACGCACTACAATTTAAAGGTAATGTGTGGAGTTTTTGACCACTAGTCTTTTTTGAATGTGTCCCGTTATGTTGGTATTGTACACGTGCAAGAGGATGCACATGCATGCACGTGGGCAACACGATATACTGTACATACTTGCTGCTGGTTTCGATCGACAGTTTGTGGCACTAACACACAAAGAAGTGTAACAATCCGCCAACAAAGGCAGTAAAGAAGAACGAAGAAGTAATGGTAACAAGTAAATATGGATGTAAACAATGCAGAATTTAAAATATTCAACAAATCTGCTCTGCAAATGTTCTATGAGGAAGGGAATGTATTTAATACATTTACATGCTGCAAAGGAATAAAACAGACAAATTGAAAACACCAGTTTGACAGCACATGCAGCATAATGACACGTGCTGCACTGAATGGGAAATTGTTATTGCAGAGAGAGAATTAGAACATCCGAAATGGTTGACTATCTTGACAGAATGTGGTAAATATATAAAGACATAGCACATTTTAAGATATTACATAGATGTCATCACGCCCCAGTAAGACTCCACAAAATGAAACTGATTAAGAATAATTTGTGTTAGAAGTGCAGAATGGAAGGAGGAACTTTCCTACGTTAGTGGGACTATTCTCAAGTCCTGAGTCGTGGGTTTGTTTCAGCAATCCCTTTGACTCCTGTTTTATGTTTGTTAGGGGACAGATCTCAAATGCCAAAAACATCAAAATGTCCATTTTCTGTTATGAAGCTCTAGGGTAAGTTCAGTCAGGAAGACTAGACATCGGCATGCTTAGGTGTAGTAATTCTAGGGGCTGTCAAATCTGGACATCAGCTGTTCCATCAGCTGGTCTCATCTATTCAATAGCACAGCGACACACCTTCACTGTCAACCCATCATCCTACTACCGTCTGTTTAAATATGATTCTTTCTCTGCTTTCAGTATGGTCATTCAACTGTTGCACGCCCCTCCACCGCCCAATCTACGCCCAGTCATTGCAGATCCATCAGCCTCAGCAGAATCATCAGCCACCACCACCAGTGTCTGCACTCCACGGGAGGGATTTTTTCTGCGCTGCTCAGGACAGACGCCTTCCACCACCAAAATCTCCCTGCAGAGTCTAAGCGCCAAAGACTCTGTCAAGATTAACACCTCGCATCATCTGTTTAAATAAATTCTATCTTTACTTTATTCACTTGTCTCTCCTGATTGAAATTATGGTGGGTATTACAGCCTCCAGAATTATTTTGAGGCATTGGAAAACAGCTAAAGCTCCTGATTTGAAAGATTGGGTAGATGAGATTACATCCTATGAGTCTATTCACAATAGATTATATTCAGTAGGGACTTCCAAACGATCACTGACTCCACCCAACACAGCCCATTTTAGTCTCTCTTTCTCAGTTACACACACACCTGGTCTTTTCCTCCCTTGCTTGGCCAGATGTAAAACCAAGTGTGAGAAATGTTTTTAATTATCTAGCCACCTGGACAGGGTTGTAGCATGAAGACGCACACATACACAGTATACACCCAGACACACACAAACACACACATTGACGTATAATGATTTCCTATAAATCTTGACTTTCTTACTTAAAAAATCTATCTATCTGTATTTTGTCCAGAATAAATGTCCTCACTCAAACTTATTTCATGACTTGCGAGGACATCATGAGGATAGAATAACACAGACAAATACACACACACATTGTTTCAGGTAACAGATGTTGTCCTTCTTTTAATTAAAGTCAACAAATTAAGACATTACACTTACTCACTGCTGCAGAAAAAGGCCTAACAACACACACACACATGTTTCTGTTCTCACCACATCATTCTTTAATCCCCTGTAGGGGAAACTGCAGCTTAAAATATTATTCAAGGGCAGCAGCAGACACTCGTACGGTCATGGACTTTCTTCTTCAGATTGTTTTCAGGCTGTTGTTGTGCTTCAGCAGGTCGTTTAATAACATTAAACTTGGGCCTAACACTGAACCTAACAAAAGGGATTTTTCACAACCTGGCAACCAAAAAGTTGTTCTTATTAATGTCTTATAACGGACCTATAAACCAGTAATACATGATTTACTACCTTAAAGTCGTTAGTTACAATTTGTTATTACATTCAGATAAATGAATGTGTTTATGTTGTACTTCATCCCTGCTGGGTGCCATTGTTGTGATTGTATTGTATATTTTGCTTGTACTCCATACTATGCAATCAAGCTCTTGAGTCAATCTGAATCTGAATGTGAACAACTTATAAATGCTTTATAAAGGGTGTCTTATTAGAAAGTGGTACCATTACTTTATCAAGTACAAGTCAGTTTCAGGAACTTGAAAAATTTGTGACTAGATCTTTAAAAAACAAAAGGCAAAATAACACAAATTGCAACACTAGAATCGAATAGAAAAGAAGATAAATGACACTAGAAACAAATTGATTTATCTTATATAGATTCAATACGACTTTTAGAACGCAATATAGACAAAAATTTGTTGAGATGAAGATTTTTGCAGTGTGGATAAATATTGAAAGTGCACATATTTTTATTAAGACTTTATTGTTGAGTGTTTAACAATGTTCAGCAGTGGTACAACAATTAAGTGCTACATTGAAGAATCAACATACTGAAATCTGGACTTTTCATTTCACTTAACTGAAGAAACCTTAAACATCTGAAGCAAACTTTTCTCTTGGGCATTGCATAGGTTTGACTGACAGCAGGAGTAGTTGAACTCAGTGAGGGAATATCTGACAGCAAGAGTCATAAAGCCACAGTCCCTGTACCTCATGCATCTAGTGTAGGTCATTTCTGAGAGGAGACACAGCATTAGTCTTATGAGTATTACTTTTATATTCATGGTAACAAATGCCTATACCTGTACTGTACATTTTAATGACAATAATGGGCAAGGCAATTCAGCCAGTTTAAAGAAAGACCAATAAAAGACTTATTCAGAAGCATTTTCCTCCAAATATGATGTGTCTATAAACTAACCACCAGACTGAAGAAATAAAATAAGTAAAAAAATATCTTTTAATGAGGCTCAGTGCATTTATCACCTACTAGCAAACATACTGGCTTAGCAACATTATTACAACTTCTTGAACGAAAATAGTTTAAGGAATTGGACCTTGAAGGTTCATTATTGACTTTTTTCTCAGATTTTCCTGAGAACATCTCATGGCCGTCATCAGGAGATGGTTCAGTTGTTATTATGTGAACTAAGTATAGAATTTCAGTCACGTGATAACAATTAAACAATAATAAATTATATATTTATATAATTTCCATGACCACTGTATTACAGTACAGTAAATGTTAATCAGTGTTTGAACATAAATATTCCTCAAATTAAATTAACATTGTTTCAATACTTACCACCACTGGTGAGTTTGAGGCAGGAGTCTTGACCTTGGTCACACTCCTGTTTGACTTCACAGCTTTTGGAGGAGCCATCAGGGCAGGAGTAACACTGCAGCGAGAGGCCTGGAGAAACGAGACAGAGTTCATGTGATTCAGCTTATTACTTCAGTCTGAAGTGGCACAGTCAGTGTTTGTGAACTCATCATGAGTTTCCTCATTTCACTTCTACTCTCAGAGATATTCATGTCTGAGATCAAGCCTTAATTAAGGAGGAGTCAAATCTTCCTATATTTAAAGGAATAGTTTGACATTTTGGAAAATATGCTTGCTATTGCTTTCTTGGCAAGAGTTAGATGAGAAGACTGATACCACTTCTATATTTGTATGGTAAATATAAAGCTACCTTTAGACAGAGCCAGGCTAGCTATGTCCCCCTGTTTCTAGTCTTTATGCTAAGATAAACTAACCAGCTTCTGGTTGTAGCTTCATATTTACCATGCAGACATGAGAGAGATATTGATCTCCAAAAACCAAAAAGCTATGACACAGCTGTGCACAGAGCAAACTGCATGTCCTGAAACATCATAGAAAATATTATGAATGAATTTTTATCACTGACTCTGCAAAGTGTGAACTGGAAGCACATGACACAACAGCAGAACATGCAAACTGCACACTGATCTGCCAAAATGCCCTCAGGCTCTTTATGAAACATATAATCTCTCTGACTTAGCCCCACTTGGCTGCGCTTTTCAGGAGCAAAAAAAAAAAAAGAGAGAGCATTAATGAAAGCAATACTGATTCCTTCTTCAACCCCTTTTTTCTTACCAAATCCAAACATGGAAAAGCTGACAGCCAGGCAAAACACCACAGAGCTCCTCATCATGACTGGAAGCACTGTCACGTCGGAAAATCAAAACAAAAAAAACAATTCACAATAATGTCACAGCTGGATAAAAGGCAGGGAATTGACTTTGTGGAAATAAAAAAGGAATAAAACATGTTCACACGTGCCACCTCTGTATCTGTCTTGAATTTTTCACAAAGAAAAAACTGTCAGATTTTTTGCTGTACTTGTTATTATTTTCACCTTCACTGACTTTCTGGAGTTACATTTTATCGAATGAAAATAAAAACTAACTGAGATGATGAATTTGTAGGAGTTATCTATGAAATAAACATTTTCATCACAAATTGTTCAGTCATCCAGCACTCACCTGTGAATGTGGAGAAAATGAATTTTAGCTCATGAAGAAGAGTCTTTTTGTAAAAGCACCAACAGCAAAACCAACAAAATACCAAAAAGTAAACAGCCCATTTGTTTGGGTTCAGAGTCTGTGTTTGAATTAGATTCAGGTATCTAAAATATTGGCCAATACAGTACACTGTTTATGTAACACAGAGAAAGAATTAATAGATAGTTTCCTGTTAGGATATTCATTTTATTCTGATTGTTTTCATCTCCTTTTCCCTATGAGAACACATACATGTTATGTACATTCAGTAGTGTGTATTTTGACTTTCATTTGATATATAAATGGACAGATGACACAACAGTTATCAGAGGGAAAGTGACGGCAGGCAGGGGAGTTACAGATTGCATATCACACAATTTTGGTAATTCATCTTGTGGAAAATCACCACAGAGATTTGGTAATAACGGGGAGAAACAATGATATATATAACAGACACCTTCAGGAGGAAGAAAACAAACAGAACAGTCACAGGCAGCAAACTGAAGTACTGAAGAGTCTATAAGCTACAAAAATTACAAACAACAAAAGGTGCACTTGATATGTACACTGTCATGTCATCCCTCAAAATGCTTGAGTGCATCACGTTTATCTGTTTATTTGGTCAGATAAGGTACAAGATGCATCATTTTGTCATTTAGATTTTGCTCTTTTATAACAGTTAGACCCACAAACACCATCCTGCTGTTGTAAATACTCACTCAAGCATCAAATGTCTATTAATCCACAGCTGAAAATATGCCCCAATAAAAGCACCATTTACTTCAGTTTGAGTAATTGGTGTAGTTTGCTAAAAACTACAGTGCCCAGATGTCTTCAGAAATTATTGAGCCTTTTTAAGATAGCACTATATATTATCATAAGATTTACATCACGGACAGGATATGCCACGGACAGGATAGCTGGAAGGAGCTGAGAGATGAATACATTGTTGGTTTTAGTCTTTCCATAGGCTTTGTTAGACGGTGTAGTCCCTCATTCGTCCAGGAATGTTCCATCGTAGAAAAGGTTTCAGTCGTAGTCATCTGGACACTGTTTTCAGAATCAGGAGCCGAAACGTCTTGATTCTGAAAACAGTGTCCAGATGACTACGACTGAAACCTTTTCTACATAGGCTTTGTTGACAATAAGAAAAATATAGAATAATGCCAAACTTTCAACAGCAACCCAAATCAGAACAGACCAGAGAGTAACAGCATGTAAGCCCAAAGAAAAGGGTAATTTATTTTTGGAATTACTTGGTTAATTAGAACGAAATTTATTTGGGTCCAATGGTTTCAGTGGTGTTTCAGTGGTGTGGCAATGAAATTAGTCAGGTCCCCAAATTTTCTGTACCTCTGGACCTCAAAGTTTAAATCATTTAAAACTAATATTTTTATGTTGTATGTTTTTCTGTTAACAATGAAAACTGCCAGGAGAACTGTTTTTTAATATGAAATCTTCACTCTGTAAAATGTCTCAACATCCCACCGCTGTCAGCAGCGACCCCAGTTTTATATTTTATATTTTCAATAAACGTTCAATCTGGACTGAAACTCTCCTCAAGGTGTTATGACTTTTATATTTCTGAATTCATATTAAGTCTTCTTTCCTCCTCCTCTCTCTCTCTCTCTCTGAAGATCATTGTAAGCTTCAGAGCCTGCTGAAGGCATAAAATCAGAGTTCAGTGACTGCACATATTTTGATTAAGACTTTATTGTTGAGCGTTCAACAATGTTCAAAAGTAGTACAACACTTAAGCGCTACATGGTAGAATAAACATACTGAAATCAGGACTTGAGACTGTATTTTTTCTTCTTTTTTTCATTTCTTAATCAAAAAGATCCTTAAATATATGAAGCAAACTTTTCTCTTGGTCCTTGCAGAGTTTTGACTGACAGCAGGAGATGATGAAGTCAGGGAGGGAATATCTGAGGGCCAGACTGTGGTCTGCTTACCTCATACTGTTACGGAACAGACCAACCCGGAGACACAGGTAAGGTGATTTCGAAGGTTTATTTATTAAATTGATAATAAGAGAACTGATGAGAGCATAGAAGATACCGTCCCTTGGATCACTGGTTGGAGTGAAGTGCAGGTGCTGGATAGCTGCCCACGAGGCGACGGGAACTGGATTCACCACACTGGTGACGGAAGACACTCCGGAGCCGGGTGAACACTGTAGTCCACAGGAGCCTGGAGTCGAGTGAAGGTTTAGCGGGTCTTGGAAGACTGGGAACGATGACTAGCGTCGTAGTAGAGTCCGTGGTAAACTGAAGGTAGGAGGCGTAGCTCTGTCCTTCTAGCGAACGAGACCGGACACTGACTGAGGTGAGGAGCTGGGTTATGTAGGGAGTAGAGTGGTTGATTATGTGCAGGTGTGCGATGGATGACAGGTGCTGGTGATTAGTATTCTGGTGAGGAGGAACGGTGTGGCTGAGATGAGGTGGAGCCTGGCGTGTCTGTGACACATACAGTGTAGGTCGTTTTTTTGGGGGGGGGGCATTGTGAGAGGTACAGCATTAGTGTTGCGAGCATTACTTTCATATTCATGATAACAGATACCTATACCTGTACTGTGCATTTCAGTGACAAAAACGGGCAAGGCAATTCAGCCTTACTTTACAGAAAAGAGCAGCAGAGGATCAAAACAGATTTAAAAAACTTATTAAGCATTCAATAATGGAACGCCAATATTTATAATAGCATTATTAGCTAGATAAAAAGACAACTGCAGACAATTTCTGCAGAAGTAACTTGAAATCTGCTCTTTACTTGTGTCTAGGCTATGGTCACTCTAACTTAACGTGTGCGTGAAAGCAAATAGCAATCGCTAACGAAAGAAATTGAACAATTAGCCAGCAGAGGTTTGTTTGGGGGCTTACCTTGAGTCTCCATCAAAGGCTGACCTTCTTATTCAAGTTTTGTTGCTTGTGGTTTGTCCAAAAAATAAACAAATCTGAGGTAGTCAACTTAACAGTTCTCATCAAACAACTTTATAGAGTTAATCTGAGTTTGAGTTAATGGACCCAAGCCGGCCAAACAAAAGGAAAAAAAGTTAGAATGTGAGCCTGACAATATGGGCCTATCACTAAACCTAACCTAAAAGAGATTTTTCACACCCTGGCAACCCAAAATATGTTCTTATTAATATCTTATTGTTGACTGGTTCTGATGGACTCCAAAATCTAATGGAAGTGTCAATCCGGGCAATGCTTAGGACCCTAGGCCACGGTCTAATGAAGTCCCATTCCTCTTGGTTTGGCGCTATTTAACTGCCCACAAGTACTGCCGTGAGGCTCAAGTTACTAAGACTACTACGCTACCTCCCTGCTTATCAGCTAGGTTGTCAGTTTGTTTGAGGATTTAGGCATATTGTAGAGGCGCACCGAAAAACGGCAAACACCAGGATCTCACCAGTAAAATACCGGGAATGTGGAATGAATGCCTGCTCTAGTGTCTCTAATCACTGGAGTAAATTTACATCAGTATGTGTTAAAAGGTCTCACTCCTCCTAAAGAATATTAGTATCTGACAGAGAACCGGAGAACGGGAGATGGCATTAGGCCCCCCCACCCCCCACCCCCACCCCCCCTTGCCCTAACGCCTCGTTAGTCCCTCTCTTGAAAAACATATATTATCACTCCTAACATTTTAGAGAATTGTTAGAAAACAAGGGGCCTTACCGAACCATTGTAAAGGAAGCCGTGGATGGATGGATCAAAGAATCAGGTCCAGAAAATCATCGATCTTTCAATAAACAATTTATCTTGTTTTATTCACCAAAGTTCAAAAGTTATAAAAAGCCCCCGTCCAGAAACTAATATTTTGAGATAGAGGAAAAGTGAATAAAAAAAGTGAACAAACCAAACAAAATTCCTAATCAAAGGCTACAAAGCGCAAAATCAGACTAAATGTCTGAGAGCTGCCAAAGGGCAAAAATGTCAACAAGGACCAAAGTAAAAAAAGGCCAAAAGGAGAAGAGAAGAGCAAAGAGGAAATTATTACCCCTTTTATACACTAGAGCTTAAGGGTTCTACCAAAATCTAACAAAGGTATACATATATGGTCATAAAACAAGCAACACAGGTGTTTATTGGTACAGAGTAAACATGCTTAAACTAAGCAAGCAAAACATAATTTCCCTTTATTTGTTGAACATTATCACAGTTAAAATACTTTTTTTTTTTCAAATGAACAACTTCTCAATCACAGAGGCATTGTGCTAAGCAGCTATAACTATTTTCAGACTGAGCATCCTGTTTGTTCAAGTCAGAGGAAGGGGACCATATCCATTTCACCCACACATGCTTCATACCCTTTTTAGGGGATGATCAAGTACTGAGCAGGCTCAACTCTTCTGTCGCTCAGTCCTTAAGTCAAGTTCTTTTTTCTTTTTGTTTTCTTTTAATGGCTGGCTGGGTAGGGAGCACCAGCAGAATGCATCTGTGACCTTTGCCCTCACCCAACATTATAACAGACCTATAAACCAGTAATACATGATTTATTAACCTTAAAGTCGTTAGTTACAATTTGTTATTACATTCAGATAAACCAAATGTTTATGTTGTACTTCATCCCTGCTGGGTGCCATTGTTGTGATTGTATTGTATATTTTGCTTGTACTCCATACTATGCAATCAAGCTCTTGAGTCAATCTGAATCTGAATGTGAACAACTTACAAATGCTTTATAAAGGGTGTCTTATTAGAAAGTGGTACCATTACTTCAACCCTTTATCAAGTACAAGTCAGTTTCAGGAACTTGAAAAATTTGTGACTAGATCTTTAAAAAACAAAAGGCAAAATAACACAAATTGCAACACTAGAATCGAATAGAAAAGAAGATAAATGACACTAGAAACAAATTGATTTATCTTATATAGATTCAATACGACTTTTAGAACGCAATATAGACAAAAAATTTGTTGAGATGAAGATTTTTGCAGTGTGGATAAATATTGAAAGTGCACATATTTTTATTAAGACTTTATTGTTGAGTGTTTAACAATGTTCAGCAGTGGTACAACAATTAAGTGCTACATTGAAGAATCAACATACTGAAATCCAGACTTTTCATTTCACTTAACCGAAGAAATCCTTAAATTTCTGAAGCAAACTTTTCTCTTGGGCATTGCATAGGTTTGACTGACAGCAGGAGAAGTTGAACTCAGGGAGGGAATATCTGACAGCCAGAGTCATAAAGTCACAGTCTGCATACCTCATGCATCTAGTGTAGGTCGTTTCTGAGAGGAGACACAGCATTAGTCTTATGAGTATTACTTTTATATTCATGATAACAAATACCTATACCTGTACTGTACATTTTAATGACAATAATGGGCAAGGCAATTCAGCCAATTTAAAGAAAGACCAATAAAAGACTTATTCAGAAGCATTTTCCTCCAAATATGATGTGTCTATAAACTAACCACCAGACTGAAGAAATAAAATAAGTAAAAAAATATCTTTTAATGAGGCTCAGTGCATTTATCACCTACTGGCAAACATACTGGCTTAGCAACATTATTACAACTTCTTGAATGAAAAGGGTTTAAGGAATTGGAGCTTGAAGGTTCATTATTGACTTTTTTCTCAGATTTTCCTGAGATTTCAGCCACATCTCATGGCCTTCATCAGTGTATGGGGTTTGCTCAGTTGTCATGGAGATGGCTCAGTTGTCATGGAGATGGTTCAGTTGTTATTATGTGATCTAAGTATGGAAATTCAGTCACGTGATAATAATTAAAGAATAATAAATTACATATTTAGATAATCTCCATGATAACTGAGCAAACACTGTCCACTGATGAGGCCCATGAGATATGATGGAAAGCTCCAGTGAGTGGACCTTGTGACCTTGTGTGTTATTATGTTACAGTATATGTTAAACTCCCATTACTTTTGCTCAATAGAAAAAGGTGTATTTTTATTTTCTGCTTCAACACACATCAGTGTTTGAACATAAATATTCCTCAAATCAATACGATACCATTTTTAAAAATCCTACTCCATTCTTCCATTCATATGACTGCCTTGTGCTTTCCATTACTGACCCTTAACATTGTTTCAATACTTACCACCACTGGTGAGTTTGAGGCAGGAGTCTTGACCTTGGTCACACTCCTGTTTGACTTCACAGCTTTTGGAGGAGCCATCAGGGCAGGAGTAACACTGCAGCGAGAGGCCTGGAGAAACGAGACAGAGTTCATGTGATTCAGCTTATTACTTCAGTCTGAAGTGGCACAGTCAGTGTTTGTGAACTCATCATGAGTTTCCTCATTTCACTTCTACTCTCAGAGATATTCATGTCTGAGATCAAGCCTTAATTAAGGAGGAGTCAAATCTTCCTATATTTAAAGGAATAGTTTGACATTTTGGAAAATATGCTTGCTATTGCTTTCTTGGCAAGAGTTAGATGAGAAGACTGATACCACTTCTATATTTGTATGGTAAATATAAAGCTACCTTTAGACAGAGCCAGGCTAGCTATGTCCCCCTGTTTCTAGTCTTTATGCTAAGATAAACTAACCAGCTTCTGGTTGTAGCTTCATATTTACCATGCAGACATGAGAGAGATATTGATCTCCAAAAACCAAAAAGCTATGACACAGCTGTGCACAGAGCAAACTGCATGTCCTGAAACATCATAGAAAATATTATGAATGAATTTTTATCACTGACTCTGCAAAGTGTGAACTGGAAGCACATGACACAACAGCAGAACATGCAAACTGCACACTGATCTGCCAAAATGCTCCCTCAGGCTCTTTATGAAACATATAATCTCTCTGACTTAGCCCCACTTGGCTGCGCTTTTCAGGAGCAAAAAAAAAAAAAAGAGAGAGCATTAATGAAAGCAATACTGATTCCTTCTTCAACCCCTTTTTTCTTACCAAATCCAAACATGGAAAAGCTGACAGCCAGGCAAAACACCACAGAGCTCCTCATCATGACTGGAAGCACTGTCACGTCGGAAAATCAAAACAAAAAAAACAATTCACAATAATGTCACAGCTGGATAAAAGGCAGGGAATTGACTTTGTGGAAATAAAAAAGGAATAAAACATGTTCACACGTGCCACCTCTGTATCTGTCTTGAATTTTTCACAAAGAAAAAACTGTCAGATTTTTTGCTGTACTTGTTATTATTTTCACCTTCACTGACTTTCTGGAGTTACATTTTATCGAATGAAAATAAAAACTAACTGAGATGATGAATTTGTAGGAGTTATCTATGAAATAAACATTTTCATCACAAATTGTTCAGTCATCCAGCACTCACCTGTGAATGTGGAGAAAATGAATTTTAGCTCATGAAGAAGAGTCTTTTTGTAAAAGCACCAACAGCAAAACCAACAAAATACCAAAAAGTAAACAGCCCATTTGTTTGGGTTCAGAGTCTGTGTTTGAATTAGATTCAGGTATCTAAAATATTGGCCAATACAGTACACTGTTTATGTAACACAGAGAAAGAATTAATAGATAGTTTCCTGTTAGGATATTCATTTTATTCTGATTGTTTTCATCTCCTTTTCCCTATGAGAACACATACATGTTATGTACATTCAGTAGTGTGTATTTTGACTTTCATTTGATATATAAATGGACAGATGACACAACAGTTATCAGAGGGAAAGTGAGGGCAGGCAGGGGAGTTACAGATTGCATATCACACAATTTTGGTAATTCATCTTGTGGAAAAACACAGTAATCTGATTGTAGCTGTTTAACCTGAGATTTGGTAATAACGGGGAGAAATGATTACCTGTGTGTTTTGTATCAGTTGTAAATATATGTTTAGGAGGTTGGTAACATGTTGATGAGATGTTTCAGTGTGCTCAGGCTCCAGTTCAAAACACATTCCCTCTGAACCTTGGAGCCATATGCTGTGAGCTGGTTATTGCTGCAGGATTTACCCTAAAAGTCAGATACGTGAAATATCTCTGTCCATCAAAGGAGGGAAGGCAGCACATTTCTGCTGAGAGAGGTTGAAATGAATCAGTGTAAACTTTACTGATTTATAACAGAGGAAAACAAACAGAACAGTCACAGGCAGCAAACTGAAGTACTGAAGAGTCTATAAGCTAAATAAATTACAAACAACAAAAGGTGCACTTGATATGTACACTGTCGTGTCATCCCTCAAAATGCTTGAGTGCATCACGTTTATCTGTTTATTTGGTCAGATAAGGTACAAGATGCATCATTTTGTCATTTAGATTTTGCTCTTTTATAACAGTTAGACCCACAAACACCATCCTGCTGTTGTAAATACTCACTCAAGCATCAAATGTCTATTAATCCACAGCTGAAAATATGCCCCAATAAAAGCACCATTTACTTCAGTTTGAGTAATGTTTGCTAAAAACTACAGTGCCCAGATGTCTTCAGAAATTATTGAGCCTTTTTAAGATAGCACTATATATTATCATAAGATTTACATCACGGACAGGATATGCCACGGACAGGCTAGCTGGAAGAAGCTGAGAGATGAATACATTGTTGGTTTTAGTCTTTTAAGTCGAAGAATGTCTTTTAAATCACAGGAGCAGGTTCAATTAGGCTCAGTGCATTTATCACCTGCAAAAATACTGGCTTAGCAACATTAGGACTTTTTTAATGAAAAGAGTTTAAGGAATTTCAGCTTGAAGGTTCATCATTGATCTTTTTCCAATGATGTGAGTTTCCAGTCTTTATGCCAAGCTAAGTTAGCCAGCTTCTGGTTGTAACTTCATATTTACCATACAGACATGAGAGAGATATTGATCTCCAAAAACTAAAGAGCTATGACACAACTGTGCACAGAGCAAACTGCATGTCCTGAAACATCACAGAAAATATTATGAATGAATTTTTAACACTGACTCTGCAAAGCATGAACTGGAAGCACATGACACAACAGCAGAACATGCAAACTGCACGCTGATCTGCCAAAATGTCTCTTTATGAAACATATAATCTCTCTGACTTAGCTGGCTGGCTGCGATTTTCAGGAATTTGTTGTAATAAAGTTTATTACAATAAAACCCTAAAAGTTTAGACTTTACTGACTTACAAGTAATAACAATCAATTGAAGATAAGAATTTTATTTGGGAATGCGGCCAGTGTCATGTTTAATTCACAGGAGTTTGAAGTATAATTGTGAATAATTTTTCCCAGTGCGAAGCTCAACATTTTCTCCCAGAGGTTTAAACATCACCATCGGAAAGCAACATGACTTTCCTTTGCCATTGCAGCTATTTAGGCTAATGACTGGCTGTCCTGCTGCTCATTACTTCTTGTCTGAGGACGGCTGAAGGCTGGTGTAATGAGGCAAACTAGAGCTTTAATTTCTTTCTGGTGCCAGCTCGGCTGTTAGTGGGGTTTTTCTTTGTGCCTCTGCAGTGCTCACAGCTCAGTCTACACAGATGTTTACTACAAACTAGTATTTTCTACTTATTTAGTTACATGTTAAGAAAACTATTGACACCCTTGTCCTGTGGCATTATGTGATTACAACTTTGTTATTCTTTGGAAGTGGCAACTTGTAAAGTAAAACTGGAAGTCCTTTTATCAAAAGGTCAGAACTCCTTGGCCACCACCATGACATGAAATTTGTCAAGAGATCCTAAATTGTTCTTACCATTGACACATAGATAATATATTTAATATTAATTTAAAAAAAGTAAATCAGTGTTGGTTGGGGCTGAAGACTATGATTGACAAAGTTTGAAAAATAAACAAATCTGGGGGTGTGGCATTAAAAAGAAGTGAGTTTACCAGACATCTGTAGTCCACTCCTCATCTCTGCTTGAGGCTAGAGGATCGAGGCTACATTAGCCGCTACTAGTATAGCACACCCAAATCTCTGACCAAACTGTCGATGGTCGAGTTGCATTGTGGGTAATGTAGGTGCCAGGTTTTGACAAGGACGAAAACTTTGTGGAATAAAAAAGTTGTTCTGGTTGTGCTGCATCAATTTTGATAATTTTTTTCAAAAAATATCTATTGTTCCAACAATGTTATAGCAGTGCAATGCAAAATCGATTCTAATCGGAGTGCAAATCCATCTTCATATGCTTCCTTAGCAAAACATTTTGTTTCTTGCCAAGAGAAAGATTGATATGAATCTCATGTCTGTGTGTTTAGTAAACATCTGGAGTCAGATTATGGTTAGCCTAGCTTAGCATGATGACTGGAAACAAGGGAAACAGCTAGCCTGGCTCTGTCAAAAGTGAAAGAATATACCTATCAACCACTGTAAAGCTGTCTTATTTACACAATGTACTGTATCTTGTTTGATTAATCCATACATAAACAGGAGTGTTAAAACAACAATTTGTAATTTTATGTAATGTTGAACTATCCATATTCCCTCCTCTTCCTTTTCTCCTGTTTCTCTTTTTCTTATTGTTTCCCATCCCCCCTTCTGTTCCTCACTTTTAATCTATTCATTCACTGTCTTTTGTTTCATTTTTTCTTTCAATCTGCCACCATTCCTCTCTGTCTTTCTCTCATTTCCCAGTCCACTGAGTTAAATATGGGAAAACCAAACCAATCAGGCCATGACATGGTTATTATTTTTAAGTACTGATTTTTTTAATTCCCTCTCTCACTCTCCATCATTACCATTTGTCCTCTTCTTCCCTTCTTCCACCTCTTTCTATTCTCTCTCTCTCTCTCTCTCTCTCTTAATCAGTATTCTGTCCATCTGCAAGGTTGAAAAAATGTATAAATCATTAACATTTGACCAACATGTATGTGCGTCTGAGTGTGTGTGTGTGTGTGTGTGTGTGTGTGTGTGTGTGTGTGTGTGTGTGTGTGTGTGTGTGTGTGTGTGTGTGTGTGTGTGTGTGCCTTTTGGAGGATTCTCAGAAAAATTTCATGAATTAAGAGACATGCGCTCACTCAGAAGCACTGAAGTTCAATAACCGGGAATGAAAATTGAAAGCCTAAATACATGTAGATTTGCACACACTACACATATTATGATAATGCTCCAATTGTGCAACGTTATTCACCTCATCCAGGGAGTGAAACACATGTTATAATCTATAATATATTCAGCAGAGATGGGGCACTTTTTAGACAAATGATGCAGCAACACAATGGGACACAGGTAGGATGAAAAAGTAAAGATTAGCAACAATTGCAAATCTCAGAGATAATTACACTTTCTTTTGTTTGAGTTGTGTGTAAACCCATGGCACTCACTATAATTTCATAGAAGACTCAGTCATTATACCTGCAATAATATATATAGTTTTTTTACCACTTGGAGGCAGCAGAAACAAGTTGTGAATGCAACATTGACGTATCACCTTTTAAGTTGATATGGTGAACTGGTTGGTAAATGGTTAGCAAACAGTTTCTTATTTACACATCCATCAGTTATGGGCAACATTATCATTATCATTTGTCATTTGAAGTCTAGTTTCCGGCCACCTGGCGAATGTAAGTCCAATATTCACTCTCTTTTAGCTCTGTTTTTAGTCTCTATGAATTCCTGAGGGAAATATCTGTCTCTAGCTGCTAAATGTTCCACTATGTTCACCAGCTAATCACTAACTGTGTCTGTCTGCCGTATTGTACAGTGGGTTTTTATTGCTTTTTCACAGAAAACAATACTATGAGCGCAGTGAGAGTGAAACAAAACAGTAAAGTTGTGGGCCGGACAGCAAAGCTGTTAAACTGCTTGATCTGTCTCACATTTTCCACAAGAAGCAATTCCAAAGGCTTTTGTCATTTTTAATTGTCTTCTCCATCCTCTGTATGGAGAGTTTTAACTTCTTCCCTCAGGACAGACATTTAGAGTACCAAAGGCCAGTTCTAACAGGGTGATGAATTATTTTATCTCTCTTGACATCAAACTGTTAAATGCTCATGAGTCAACTAATGGTGACTAAAAAAAATGTTATATAAAAATGTGTAGATGATGGTGATGGTGATGTTGTTCTACCCATTCATGATTGCACTGGATAGGTTTTATTTTATGGTGTCCCGTGATGTACATCGTTTTATGTGAGCTTGCATAGTTCAGTTTATCATATGTTTAACATAATACTTTATGTATATGTTTATGTTTGATATTGCTTATGTTCAAATCTGTGTGTGATTCAGTCAAAATAATGATAATAATAAAATATGTAATCACAATCCCTCTTTAGAAGTTATTGGTGTCAGTTCTTTCTGCAAGCAAATACTGTCTCATGTAATGTGTGTGATACAATTTTACCATCAAAAATGTATAATTATTTAAGATATTTTCCCAAGGTTATGTTACCTGTGATGCCCCCTTCAGCCTTCGTGCTGTACACCAGCACGTGTGACACAGAGAGCGCTGTACACTGAAAAAGTAAGGACATACTCTCATACTCTCAGATCCCATAGGACACTGACAATTAAGTGGTGTAACTATACTTTAATTAGATATACTGTAGGAAGAAATACTGTCTTCATTAAGGACATAATTAACTCAATCAGTGGACACTAAAGAGCACCAAAATACTGATTAAATTTCACATATATGTACAGAACCTGAATGCATTAAGTGTGTGTGTGAGAGAGAGTACAACATTCAATAAAATAAGAAACATTTACTTTAACAAGTTCATCTCTGTAAGGTCAGATTTCAAAGAGCTAAATGACCTCTCAAAATTAAAAATACTCCTAGGAGAAGGAGACAGGACAGATCTTGCGGTCCAATATGTATCAACATGCTACAATCTGAGGGACAGTGAATGACCGACACACACACTCTCTCTCATAAAAAATTGTTGCAGTGTTTAGTTTTCACTTAATTTTAACTGCAAGTCTACTAATATTATTATTATTATCCTGTCTTACTTATCTGTATATATTTTAAGTCACAATTCTTCTGTTTATGTTTATATTTTACACATGCTTTGGCAATGTTAACATCTGTTTCCCCTGTCAATAAAGCCCAATTGAATTGAAAGAGAGAGAGACCTTTGTTTTTATTATCTTGTGGTCAGACATGTGAGGGTTAAACAATTAATAAATGTCTAAAGGAGAGAGAGAGAGAGAAACGCCATAGGTAGTATAATTATCTGGAATGACCTGAATGTCCATGCGTGTAGGACATACCTTCTCTCTCTCTCTAAATCTCACTGTTTTTACTTTCTCTCTCATCCTCTCCTTCCTCCATCTTCATTGTTCTTCCTGGCAGAAACATCTCAGTAACTCTCTCATCCATTCATTGTCCCTCTTCACCTCTTCTTTGATTCTTCTTATACTATTTTACTATTTGAGGCAAATTCATCTCTACCACTCCCTTCATCAGACCTCCATCTCTGGAGTTTAACACTGAAATCTAAACACTCCAAGTGAACAATACACCAGTCTAAATTCCAGATTCAAAGAGAAACAAAAGCTTGTAAAATCAGTTGAGACTGAAAGTTCATTCATGTATAAATGGTCATTCCTCTTAGCACTTTAACGACTTCTTGTCCATGCTGGCATAAAAGTTGAGATTGAAAGTTCATTCTTGATCTTGGAAACAGTAGTTGGAAAAAACAATCTCACCAGAAGGTCAGAAAAATGTGAAACCATTATATTAACAAAAGGTTAGGTAACTTATTCTATATAGAAAACTTTTACATTTTTAGTGTTAAAGTCATCTTGCTCTGCTCCAAAGATGAAATGTGAGGATATCCTGCCACATGTGCTGAATGTATCTGATCTTTTCAGTCAAGTCAAGTTATTACAAAGTAGGTGAAAACAACAAACCTTCAGACTTTAATACATAAACGCTGGGAGAGTGCAGACAGAGACTTTTTACACAAGTCGTTTTATTTATAACTTTTATTTGAGTAAACTTTCACCTAAAAATGTCTCTGTTACTATCATTATCATGTGAACAACATCTATTTGAAGGAACACCCAGGATTTTTTTCTCATTTTTGTTATTCAATAATTTTCAGGTTTTTATATGACAAAGGAACACAGATTTTCCATGTCAAAGTCAATTTATTACTCATGAGGAGTACTTTTTGTGTCAGTATAATGTCTTCTTTGGCTCTGGAAGAGATTTGTCAAGTCTGAGAAAAATACTCAAATCACATCGCATAAATAATCTCATCTTGGATTTGGAGGCGACACATTTTTAAGAGAAAGCCTGCACAACAAACTGTTATGTGGAGTTTTAAAAAGACACAGTCATTAACAGGCAGGGCGAGTCTGACAACTTGCATTATGGGAATTGTAGGAGCTGATGTTTTTGGAGCTTTACACATACCACAGACTAAAAGTCAGGATATCTTGGTGTGTTTGATTTTGACCTTTTTTTTTAAATCTGCGTCCTGTCCAACTTTATGGAGGCGCAATACTAAATCACTGGAGTACTCTTTTAATACTTAGAAAAACTAAACCTAAAACACCACAGATATTATATTAAATCCTACATCTAAATAACTAAATGATGTTCTTTATGAATTAAAAAGAGAGAGAAGTGGAGGAGAAGATATTTCTTTCTTTTCCCTCATTTCTCCCTATCTTTTCATTCTATAGAAAGGAGGTGCAGCACTGTGGGAAGGTGTCTTGGGATATTATCAGTGTGTGTGTGTGTGTGTGTGTGTGTGTGTGTGTGTGTGTGTGTGTGTGGATTACCAGTGTTTGGCATTTATTTCCAGAGCTCCAGAAAGCTCTGTTTGACTTTTTCACAACAGGGGGTCTTGCTTCAATCACATGCCCCCTGTGTGTGTGTGTGTGTGTGTGTGTGTGTGTGTGTGTGTGTGTGTGTGTGTGTGTGTGTGTGTGTGTGTGTGTGTGTGTGTTTATGAGTGCTTTTCTGTCTGCAGTTATGTTTGTGTGTCTCTATGTGAGTCTGTATTTGTCCACTTGCAACATGTGTGTGTCTTTGTACTTGCTTTCTTGTGTTTCAGCAGGTTTGTGCGTTTTTGTGTGTGCAAGCATGGTGTGCATACAAGTCTGTGTGCATGTGTACATGTGGGTGTATGTGTCGTCCAGGGAACATATAACTGGATTAGCCGTCATGCTTTTATTTCTGTAATGGAAACATCAGCCTTAGAAAGAAAGTAGGGCTGAGGCCAGGCAGCGAGTGTGTATGAGACAGTGGGGGAGAAAGAGTGGGGGGAGGGGGAGACATAGAGACAAGGAGAGAGAGTGTAGTGTTTACTGTGAGAGGAAATTCTTTGTCCAAGATGCTCTTCAGTTTCATGTTTGCGTCATCACCACAAAGTGAAACTGAAATCCTCTTGTTGAAATATTGGAAGAATAAGAATCTTCTCTTGAATAGTATTTTCCAGTCCAGAACCACACACACTTAGACAACAGTATTTCTTACAGAGAAGTATTAAAGTAAAAGGAAACAAATATAATCTGAGTCAGCAGTTCATCTTTTCTGATGGTTTCATATTTTTGTCTTTTGGAGGCAGGTGCAAAAGATGTGTTTTGCAGTGAAGCTGTTCTTTCAGCCACATTTTCCTCTAAAGGAAATGGATGATTTTACTCAAACAAACAGCTATATTATTGACCTTGTATTTGGGTTTATTTTTAAAGCTGGTGGGCTGGATTTCCTGAATATCAATCAATTTAGAAAGTCCCTTTTTTAATATTTTTGGAGCATATTTTTTATGCCTTTATTAGAGAGCTGACAGGAAATGAGGGGACCACCATGGTACACTGGATTCTTAAATATTACTTTATTTTGAAAACCTCCTGAGAGATGGGGAAAAGTTTATTATAGCCGAGAGTTGGTAAGAAGTGTGGACCTAATTATATGTGAACTTTATGTAAAACACCTACATTTAACATACTGAATATGCTTCCAGTGACGACCCTAAGAGGTAGTCAGGTTTTCCACATAACGCCATCCATTTGTATAAGTGGATCAGGATTTTTTTTATTTCTAATTATGTCGTTGGGCCTTGTGATATACAATATATGTCTGTTGATATGAGGATGTATAGGTCTGATTGTATAGGTTTGAGTTTGTGTGATTGTTTTTGGTGTTTAGTTTTTGATTTGTGTTTATTGTTGCAGTTATTATTGGTTTTTTGTTTGTATTTCTGTCTTTAAAATATGAATTAAGAAAAGAAAAGGGGGCATGAAGTGTTTATCAAACATCCCCGTGGAAACAGATCATCACAAACAAATGAAATAAATATAAGTTATTGTTTTAGCAAATGGACACACTAACATGATGAGATGTGTTTGCATGTGTGTTTACATACAGTGCATTGATAGATACAGTGATTGTGTGTGTATTAGTGTGTGTTTGTGTGTGTGATAGGGTGATGCAGTGTTGGACTTGATGAATGTGTGTGTTGAGAACATCTACAGGTTTGCATGACAGACAACGTAACAGAGAGTGACATGACGATGGGGGGTGTAAAAACAGGTCACTGGACTGTGTGTGTTTTGTCTCAAAGATTATCAGTGCGGGGGTCAGCATGCCTGTGTGTGTGTATGTGTGTAGAGGGGCAGATGTCCAGGGTCCCATGCCATAAGCAAGCTTGTGTATGTGTGTGTGTGTGTGTGTGTGTGTTGCTGTCTGTTCATGTGTGTGAAGTGATGTGCAGCCAATCAATTCAATATCCTTCCCGTCAGTGATTTCCGAGGCCGTCAGTGAGTGACTGTTGACATGATTTTAGTTCACGTCTCAGACCTGAAGCAACAGCAGAAAAAGTCAGAATCTTTGAATCTCAACACACCAGATAACCAAGTTCAAACATAACAATACTATAGTATAATATATCATTGTAACAGCTATGGATTTATACATTTGTAGAAACAATAAAACAATTAATTCCAAATAAACATTCTCGTAGTTTTCTTTCACCTACAGACTTAATTCAGTTCTCCAGGGAAATGAACTGGCAGGTCACTCGTGTGTTGGCATACATGTACACGTACAGAGCAAATGTTAACAATAACAGGGATTGAGATGTACCAATGTGAGCAATATCAGCAGTGCTACAGGTCTGAAAAGAATTGCTAGAATGGACTATAATACAAATACAATGCTGTTGCATGTCATTTTGACCAAACAGCTAAATGACTACAAAACTAAAAGAAACAACATTTTTTCTGCAAGTAGCTCAGATTGTGTTAAACAGGTTTCTTGATTTCATGCAATAATGCAGTAATCACACTAAACAGTAGCAGACAGTGGCTGTACAGTAGTGGAATAATATGACAAAAAAGAAGCAAAATGTAAGAGAAAAATGTGTAGAAATGAATGATATCTAACACCTGACATTTTGAACAAAAGCAAAAACATCACTTCTTTGTTGCAAAATCAACAGCCATTAATTTGAAATCATAATATCGCACATTAAAATCAAACAAATGGTAAAGTGTTAAATAGTTTACCTAAATATGAAGTTAACACCTTACCTCTGTTATCTACCTACATAATAACATGATGCATTTAAATACAAGCTGAGATATCACTTGAAGAAAAACATCCATTATTATGTTTTTTGTTTTTTGGGGGGAAGAGGTTTCACAGGACTGCAGCTCAGATGAATTAATTGCCATGGTTACACAGAGCAGCTGCACCATCTGGTGGTTAATAGAGTAACACACACACGTTTCAAATCTGTTGATTAGAGCATCATAGTCTCAGTGTAATATTCATGTACATACAGAGAGTTATTTGGAAAATGAATAAGAATGTAAGCTACTGTATGTAAAGAAAATGTAATTATACAGTAGGTTTTCTAAATTAAACTGCTGGATACAAACTTGATCTTTTATCTTGTGTTTTTCTTATTTTCTTCTTGCTCTGCTGCTTTTTCTGCCATTGTGTCTTCACCTCACTCACTCAATGAAACATGTAAAGAATATTCACAGTCAAAATCCTCAAATTCAGAGCCCAAAGTCACACAATTTTGTTGAGGTCATGTTCATATGTCATGTGTGGTGGACATGTTGAAGCAGACAATAGTACAGACATTACATTGTTTTGTATTTCCTTGTGCACAACAGGTGTCATTTGATAACTTGTAGACAGCAGTGTTCACATTCTGGTCCTGACTAAGGACATTTTAATCAAGCTGTGAAACCACATTCATAGTTTCAACACTGGACAGATTGTCAGGCTCTGTATCAGTGGTGGAAGAAGTATCCAAATCCTTTACTTAAGTAAAAGTACTAATACTACACTGTGAAAATACTCCACTACAAGTAAAAGTCCGGCATTCAAAACCTTACTTAAAGGGACAGTTCACCCCAAAATCAAAAATACATATTTTTCCTCTTACCTGTAGTGCTGTTCATCCATCTAGATTGTTTTGGTGTGAGTTGCCGAGTTTTGGAGATAACGGCCGTAGAGCTGTCTGCCGTTTTTTGAATATAATGAGACTATATGGCACTCAGCTTGTGGTGCTCAAAGCACCAAAAAAAATACATTTGAAAAACTCAACAGCAATGTCTCTTTCCAGAAATCATGACCCGGTTACTCAAGATAATCCACAGATTTGTTGTGAGCAGTTTCATGTAGGAACTATTTTCTTTCTACCAATAGTTCCTACATGAAACTGCTCACAACTAGGTCAGAACAAGAACAAGTTTTTCAGAAACATTGACATTCAAAATCACCAAATTTGGAGTTTCAAGGTTTTCACTGGACAGGAACGGTACGAAAAATTGTCATTTGAAAAGTAACTAGTAACCAAAGCTCTCAGACGAATGTAGTGGAGTAAAAAGTACAATATTTGCCTCTGGGATTTAGTGAAGTAGAGGTATAGAGATGCATAAAGTACTCAAGTAAAGTACAAGTACCTCGATTCAGAGCACAAAGTGTAAGCCACATAATTTTGTTATGTTGTGTAGTGGACATGTTGAAGCAGACTATAGTACAGTACACACAACATTGTGATGTAAAAACATGACAGACATAAAAATATAATAACATTTAACATCCAACTGTATTTTTGCTCCTGTTTGACACTCAGTAAGGTTTTGATTAAGAGAGGGTACTTCAGGTTTCAGCAGCAGTCACTGGAGCGCACATAAAGACGAACATGTGCCTCGCTGGAAGAGTCACATGGAAATCATGCATTTAGTCAGGTCAGCTCAGCTTTTTACCATCGCTTCTCTGTAAATTTCTCTTACATAAAAGTAAAAACAACACAACAGCATAATTTAAGGGCAAGTTTAGTCAATAATATGACTGCACACATACAACACAGCACCCAACATTTAACACAGTGAAGTGGAAGTTACTTTTTATGCATTGTGTAGATCAGGGGTCAGAGACTGTGGACCTCCCCTCAGACAAAGCCTGGAAAAAGGCGCCCCCTCACCCCCCTTAACTTACTTGCTTAGTTTCCCTCAATTCCTGGATGCCTATGGGATCATGATTATGTTATTTGATCCGATAGACACTCAGCAATTGAGCCAAGATAGCCAAATAATTGCTATTTGACATAATTTCAGACACCAAATACATAAAAAAGGTCTGTCCAAAGGCATTTATTAGTTTCTGACTCTATGACTTTGACCAAATCACACACAATTAAGCTATTCTATGTGATCTCCTTTTTATAACTAATGTTATAACTAATGTAATATTTTTTTCACTTCCTTTCACTGAGCCCCGCTGGGGAGGCCCTCCGCCCACTTTGAAAACCTCTGGTGCAGATGAAACCAGGGATTAGAAGTCACTAAAGAAGTCAGTAAAGGTACAGACTGATTTTAATTAAAAAAGAAAAGAAGAAAAAATAGCACAGTATCATCATTGTTTTGTATTTCCTTGTGAGTAACAGGTGTCATTCGATAACTTGTTGTCTTTTGGACAACTTAGATCTGTAATTCAATATGATATAAGGAAATATGTAGACAGGTGGTGTTCACATTCTGTGAGAACCACGTATCTCGGAGCTCAGAAAAACAGCCCTGTTTTCAGCTTTGTGACTATGCATTTTACAGCTAATCCAAGTGGGCTTTAAAATAGTTTATTTAGTTTAAGAAGTAGGAGAAGTTCCTCAACACATAAAGGAACTTAATCCTTCAGTTTATCAGAAGTGCTCTGTAGTGATGATATTGTGTATATATAGAGACAAAGTGTTGGGTCAAACAGGAACAAAGTCAAAAACTTGCTGGACTGTAGCAGAAACCCACTGTAAAAAGTATTTTTTTCACAGCTTGAGCTTAAATTTATGAGGCTGAAACTTTGACTACATCGACTACTTTGTCTACATTTGTGCCTTTAATGTTAAAGGGTATTCATCTATGAACTCTTGTGATTTGTCCGTGACACAAGACCCAGCGCTTAAATCATTACAAGAGACAATAACCAAACTCTTTAACCTCTTCCACTTTAGTTTTCATAGCTGACATTTTGGTCAATGAATTTATGGGAATGTTCTTTGAGAAAGTTATTTTCCTTAAATTGTCGGCAGTAAAAATTACATAATCTAAATTTCTTCTCTAAGTGTCATCAGACGGGGAAAATAATCGGTGTCTAGGGCCTAAGTGAGAAGATTTGGGCATTGAGTAGCTCCTGAATTTGGAGTTGGAGTGAAGCAGGTTTTGGTGAGTCCTTGAGACTTGTAAGGTTTCTTAGCAAACAACTTTTATATATAGTAGATTTATCTACTCAGCCAAAACTTAGAATTAAAAGGGTCAGAATTAAATTTCAGATTTTGGGCAGTCAGTAAGTAAGTTTACATCCACATTCAACATATTCTCATACAACTTTGTTGTAAACAATGTTACAACTGTTTACATAACAGTATCCAGGATTTGGATAAGGTGTTTACATGGCACAGTATCTTGGTTTTTATTTTGGAGTACTCCAGCAAGCATAATGTTTCTCAAAACCTTATCCAGGTTTCTGAAACCAGGATATGGTGTTTACATTATTTGACATGCACTCCTGCTGCACACCTGAACCACTGTGGATATTATTCATTCATATGGTGAGCCTCAAATACACCTCTCTTTAATACATGTGTGCAGAAGCCAATTATATGGCCATCAATATAAAAGCTGCCTTGTGTGTAAGATGATCTTTACCATTCATAAAAGATTTATATCGAAAGCAAATGAGCTGTTTTTTTTTTGTTTTGGCGATGCCTTGGAGGGCTGTAGTGCAAAATTAAGCAAATAAATCAATCTTGAAGTCTGATCTTATAGCCTACATAAAGGTGTGTTGTAGAGGCCTTCTCTGCCCTGTACAGGTGACAAAGGGTTTAATAGACAGGTATAGGACAGCATGAGCCACGTCTCAGCCAATCACAATCCAGAGTCCAGGTCTAGTGAACAGTGGTTTTAAGCTGATAACAGTTGTGAGCCGAGCTCTATAGAGCTCAATGTGTCTGAAGAAATACCTTGGGACTGTATCAGCCTCCATCTGCTTAGTTTCACTGTTTCTTTTCTTTTTTAAATTAATCCATTCTTAGTAGCGTATATAAAATTAGTTTTTAAAGAAAGATGTTTTTCTCCGCGCTGCTGTTTCTTGCCAGTTGGGGTTTGTTCGGTTCTGTTTCGGGTTCTCCCGCCGTGGAGGAAGCGTACGGCGCTGTGGTCGGCGTCGTGTCTCCCGGACAGCAGCATCTGACCGGGGACTCCCTTCGCTCCCTCTTTAATACACTGGAGAAACGTGTGCAGTGCGGTGAAGTGTCGTGTGAAAAGGTAAGTTTTATTAGGCTTAACTCCGCAGCCAGGTTAGAGAGCCAGGTGGCGAGCTGCAGAAGCTGCGGAGAGAGAGGTCGAGGTCCAAAAGTTATTAACCAGCTGTACCTGTACTGTCACACTGATAAACTGGATTTCTTAATGGTAATCTTTCAGAAGATTTTAAATGTACTAGGCCTATTTACAAAAAAATGTACACAAGGTTACACTCTATCATATAATTTTTGCCCACATGAAATTAATGGACTGTAATTATATACTTAAATTATATTTATTTAATTATTTAAAAAAAAAATTGTAATGGTAATACGTTGTTTCTGATTTTCTGTGTGCAGTGCGCACCTGTTGAGCATCTGAATCACTGCGGTTATAAAACAAGTTTCACAATGAAGGATGTTTCTGTTTCTGACATATTTAGTGGACTTTAATCTTGTGATGTCCAGTTGTTGACCATAGGCTATAACAACAGACGCAGTAATGAGAACTTAATCTGCAAAGCCAAGAAAATAACTTGTGACTGTAACTTGTAATAAGCTTCTTCTTGTAAAGTGCTTAACCAACAAACCTAGTAATAATAATAATCCTTCACGTGTTGTGTGAGCGACGTTAGTTGAATGAATATTATTCATTATTATTAATTAATTCATGTTGGCTTCACAGTAAATTCAGACATAATTCTGTAACCTGCATGAACTGTATCTGAACTAAATCACTGTGTGATTGATAAGTATCTGCTGTCAAACAACTGGCTCAGTGAATATAATGGACAAAAAGTAAAGAGATGAAAAACAAGGACTTTACTGCAGCTTGGACACTTCATTATGCTAATAAAGAATTGATATCAAATGAAGTAGTGAAAGTGACAAAGGCTTGCAATATAATTCGCCCACAGTTACAGTAGAATGATTATAACAGGTCATTCAAAATTGCAAGTAGTTCAATAAAATAATAAACCTCATCTGACCCACAGTGACAGTCTATAATGTCATGCCAAATGTCAAGGAGTCCACAGTTTGACCTTATGAGGTCACAGCTTTGTTTCCTGTTCTGGCAGTTTAACAGGTCACTTCAACCTAATTACATAAAATGTATTTTCTCGCTTATCTCTAGTGTTTAGCCAATCAAATAGTTTTGGTTTTATGTGCCCATGTTCTGAGATATCAATCTTCTCCTACCGCCTCCTTCCAATACAATGGACTTGACTGAATGAAATTTTTACGTTGCTCAAAGCTTTAAAAAACGACATTTATAAAACCCATCAGCAAACGTTTTCATAGGGACTATTTCTTTAGTTAAATGTTTATAGTGCTTTCTTCTATTTATATTGTAGCCTACTTTCCCTCCTTTCTGTTATTGGAAGAAGGCATCGCTAATAAAAAGCAATAAAAGCAGCTGATGATACTATAGGTTGCTGTTGATGCAATGTGCATATTTCTTTTTCTAAATGAATCTAACGTCGTGTTTGGTTGAATATAACAATGAAAGTGAAAGGAATAAGCTGTGTAGTCCTAACAGAAACCAAATAAACATGAATTTTAATTTAATTCATCTAAAACCTCTGTAGCAGCTGCTTTTTTTACAGAAGTGAATCATGCTTTCAAGGCTGTTGTTCCCTGAAAATGACTGTATTAGTAACTTTTACTGTATGTATGTTTTTCTCTGCGTGTGAATGCTTTGGTGTCTGCGTGTGTAGTGTGATCTAACAGATGCCGTTCACCAGCTGATCAGCAATCACTCCATCCACCTAAAAAATGTAACCATCAGTGTGTCTCAGTTCACTGCTCTCGCTGCCGGATGCGTCCTGTACCTTTCCTCTCCCGGCCTGGTCTGCACCGCGACAAGCCAGGGGAGATGGGGAGAGGAGGCCGAACATTTCCTACATAAAATCACACATGAGGAGAGCGAGCAGCACCAGGACCATGAACACGAGCACATAGACGTTCACGGGTTAAAGGTGCTGCTTCAAGAGCTTCACGACCACTATGAGCCCGCAGACAGTGAGGTAAACGTTAGACCACGACAAACTATTGTAGTCTTATTTGAAAGATAAATTGGAGGGGTCACATGACTAACAAGACAGCAAATGAGAAAACAAAACAATACTGCTGCACAAACTATTGTTTCTTTTTTCTGACTTTTCGCAAATATTTGCTTTTTTCCTGTCAAATACTGAAGTTTTGCTTTGCCAGAACTTACTCCAGTTAAACTATTTGGGAAGGAAACATCACTCTTTGGTTTAATTGCTTGTCACGGGTCTGTGATGAGGTGTTGCCTGAAGAAAATGGGCACGAAAATTGACTTTTTAGTAATCGGGGGAGCCAGTTTATGATCCTCCTTGCTTGCTGATATTATTCATTCATTGTGTAAATATGACTTGAGAGGACAAGGTTGAGACACCAATCATGCTTTGCGTGACTACATGAGTAGAAGCCTATTTTTCCTTCCGGGTTGTGTTTTACTGTGATCGTATTTATCACTCAACATATCTTATCATACTTGGGTGATGCCAGCAGTAGACCTACTAGGCTTTGCCCTGTACTCAACCACACCACCACAGCAACCTTCATTCCCTCTTTAAATGTTTGGTATTGCTACATTGTGAGACATAAAATGTAATGTCAGAAATCAAACAAAAAGGAAATGTAAATTAGCTCTAGTATGCCATTGCAGCTAAAGTATTTAATTGTCTCTGCTCTGCTTTCTGTAGTCAAAGTTATACTTTATAGCTGAGGCAAAGTAAAGACAAGACTCCACAGGTGCATGTGAATTTCATGAAGCAGCATTAACAAGTTAGCCAAATAACGTGAAAAAATTAATTGTGAGAAAGCTCTCTGGAAATATACTTAAGACATTAACATACAAAACTGAATCACCTTCCCAAACCTAATATTAAATGTTATATTCAGTTATCTGGCAAACATTTCAATCAAAAACCAAAAACAGCCGGTCAAAAACAGATGCTACTGAATTGAAATAATATTCAGGAAAAGAGCTGATCAAAATGACAGCTCAGTGATTTCTTGACAACTCTACTGTAATGCCCATGACATTTTGTGTAAAGTCAAAGGTGATGTCATCAAATTGCTTGTTTTGACCATCCAACAATCCAAAACCTAAAGATATTCAATTTACAATCACATAAAGACAAAAAGAGCAGAAAACTCTCACAAGTGAGAAGCTGGAACTGGGGAGTGATTGAAAAATGACTTAATTAATCAATTATCACAACGGTTGAGTCAGTGAGTAAAACTCTCTTTTGTCATACCCTTTTTGTCCTTCCTCTCTCTTATCACCACGGTAACCAGAGCTGTGTAACAGCCAGTGACATCATGACAGAGATCAACGCATCATCACCAGACCAGCGACAGGAAGTGGGTGCAGTTTTGGGCCGCATCATGTTTCACGCCTTGCAAGGTCACTGCTTCATTAGCCAGTCTCTGCCTGAGGAGAGTTTCTTCCTGGACTACATCGTGGACCGTCTGGGGTCAGAGAATTTCACTGTCAGGGGTAAATGTCCTTCAGAAAACACAGAAAAACATGGACACAGTTACATGCAGTTATATAGCTGCAGAGAGATTCATCACTCAGAAACCCAGACCCTGTAAACTTTAACCAAATTGCAGTTCACTTGCAGTGATTTGTTTATTGCACGTGCTTGTGCATATTTTACAGAAGAAATTTTGTCTGCAAACATTTACCACTCGGCTACATAAATTTCTTTCTAGTAACATAAGGAAAAGTTAGTCGCATTATCAACTCTTGCTGCTGAAAAACCATTTGAATCCTGGAGTTGTTTTGCTCAAGTGTGGGTTGTGTTTGTGTACGGTAGATTTGGAGGCTCTCATGAGGAGTCTGAACCTCGGACCTGACCTGGAGGACCACGAAATCGAGCACCACGAAGATGAACACGCTGATCATGATCATAGGGGTTTAAGGTGGAGGAAGAGGAGCAGCCATGAACATCACGAGGGGCATGAAGGAAACACCACCTGGGATCAGGTATATATAACAACACACAGAAAATATATATATATTTTCACACCAGTATTCAGACAGGTGTGTAGGAGAAGTGATGAGGCAAAGTAACACAAATCAGCTCCTGCACAATGTCAACACTTCATGGTAAATTTATTAAATAGCTACATAAATGCCTGACAGGTTGCTTGACCGAAATGTAGCTATTCAATAAATTTACCTTAAATGTAGACACCATGCAAGAGCTGAGTGACCTTATTTTTTTATAAACATGTACCAAATACCAACAAGCTATAAGTTGAATAAAATTTTATGATTAGTAGGTAAAGAATGTGTGCATTACAGTGATCATTGATACAAACAGATATTTCACTTTTATCAAGCACTGATAGCATTTAAACTGTTTTTCTTACAGTATATGTGTGTGTTGAGGCAGTATCGGCTAATCTCAGTATGTGTAGTTGTGTTTTGTTTGCTTTTGTCTTCCTCCCAGCACGGGGAATATTGTACTTTAAAAAAACATACAACATAATTAGCTAAAACAAAATAATAAATAGTTTTTTTCTAATGGGTTTCACTGCCTGTTAAATGAGCAAGTTTCCTTGTTTTCATTCATTTTTACAGAAAAAAGCATGGTAAAGTAATGTTAACATTTACTAAGCTAACATTTACTTCTGCACCTCAGTTTTAACAGATAACCAATTTGTGCTTAAATGTTTCACTTTACATTCTCCCAGGCCTGTTTCTCAGCTGAAGAGCTGGTCCTGATCTATGGTCTGGCAGACAACAGCTCTGCCTCGTCTGGCCTGGGTCGGTCCGGCTTGGCTCGGCTCAGCCCTGCGCTCGTCCAGCAGATCCTGAGCGGAGCCTGTACAGGCATCACAGAACCACTGAAACCAGATGGGCTCACCACGACTGAAAGTAAGTGTGTGTGTGTGGGGGGGGTTCTGACAGAGACCTTGCCTCCACCTGTTGGCAAAATTAAGAACAGAAATTTCTTAGCTGCTAAGTCATGAGGTTTTGTTGACCTTTATCATGGCAGAATGACCAGATTGCAATAATATAATAAAGGCTTACTTTATATTAATTTTTCTTCATATGCATTTTTGTGCTTTATATTATTGCAAAAGATTAATAAACAACAAACATGTAAAGGCAGAATAATTATACCCATGTATATTTTATCTCCATACTAAAGACTGAGTTTAGCATCTTACTTTCTCTGGATGCACAGGTAGTTTTTGAGTCTTCGTATCCAACAGGTTGACCTCCACCTCCTTTTTCTATTCTCTACTCTTTCTCTTGTAGGATACCTCTATGCAACCCTTGCAAACATGGTGATAACTCTGATGTCTATGTTTGGCATTGTGGTGCTGCTGTGTACCTCCTGTACCAATGTGTTCCAGTTGTGTATCCAGTTCTGCATCAGCCTGGCTGTAGGTTCACTCACTGGAGATGCCCTACTGCACCTGCTACCCATGGTGAGTGATTTTAACACTTTTAAAGCTGCAACAAGCAATTTTTGACACCAGGGAGCCAAAAGTTTAGTAAAATTGTAATGACTTACTTACATATTTACAAGCCAGTCTAAGTCCAGTGTTCACTTACATTTTAGCTCTGGTTTTAGGACATTGCGGTTATATGGTATTCTTCATAAGCAGTAGGCCACCAGGACATCAGTTTTGTCACTCATTTTGACTTCTTCTTGCGGCCTGTGTGTGTCCAGTTTCTAGGTTTACACGTGCACTCAGACGACACCGGTGGCGAAATGCATTCACATGCCAGACACCAGGAAGAAACTCCAGACTACATTTACAAGATGTTGGTGGTGATCGCCGGGATCTACTACTTTTATCTAATGGAAACAATCTTCTCTCTGATCGCATATAAAGATAATCATCACCATCATCAACATCATCATGGGGTAAGAGAAAAAATACCATACTAATGCAAATTAAAACTGGCTTAAACACCATTCTTGATTTCCCATTAAATTAAAAAGTTGTGTGATTAAAAAGTTTCAAACACTGCTTTTGAAATTATGGGAACCTAGCAGGATCTTGCACAAATTTCGAGTACAAAATCTTACATCATATACTGTCTTTATCTTAATCTTGTTTTCCAAATGGTGCAGCAGTGTTCCAGATTTCCTCCTTACAAAAACATTGTCTGAATTAGAAATTATTTGTATTGCATCTAGGTGAATTTCACAATCGTATACCTGCCCAATATACCACCCTGTTCTTTACCTCCTCAAGGCCTTCTTTTTCTCAAGATCTTTCCTTTTGTCTCAACCTTCAGGCTAAGTTTTTATTATTTTTGTCTCTCTCTCTCTCTCTCTCTCTCTCTCTCTCTCTAGGAGGAATCAGAGCCTCACCACTGTGACCACGGGAGAGTTTTAGAAATGTATCAACAGGAAAGGAAACAAAAAGACAAGTCACAGTCAACATCAAAAGCAGACCTGGTGAGAAACTTACACACATTTCGACATTTAAGGTGGAATATTAATCAAAACATAAAAAGATTTTTGATCCAATCACACAGGGAAAATGCGACAGCTTTATTTGAAGTGGATCTTATCTAAGTATAGTACAAATAATCAAAAGGTTTTAGACCTGTCCACCGAAACTTATCTTTGTACTGAGAAATGTTGGGAGTCACATTACAGCCTCCTGGGATCTACTAACTCTCTGTAAACAAAGCTACACTACTAGCTAAAACTACAATTTCCTGTTAAAATGGTTAGAAGTTGCCTCAGTGTGTGAGAAACCCTCAGCTACTTCAGCTAATAGATTGTAAAAACTTGAAACTGTAAAGCTGTGTACAAAGACACATTTTATGTCAATAAAAGGACTTAATGTTACTGAATGTTTTGTATGTGTACATTTCAGGTTGGCTATGAAGACAGTGAGAAATCACTTTCAGAGCCAAAAGAACGCAGCAGAGGTGAGTAAAGTTATTTACAACACACAAAAAAAGCATGCTATCATCAAATTGAGGTAAGCATCGTGGCTACTCCACCACTAACTATAACTTTGTCTGCCTCTACAGAACAGCGTCTGCTGCCTTATATGATAACTATCGGTGACGGGATCCACAACTTTGCAGACGGCTTAGCGATGGGCGCAGCTTTCTCCCTGTCATGGAAGTCTGGTCTGGCCACATCACTAGCTGTACTCTGCCATGAGCTACCACATGAACTGGGTAAAGAACACACACATTCATACACACACGCAAAAGGCAGGCACTGTCTGGTTTGATAATCTTTCATTAAAGATTTCTTAACATCATCCTGTTTCTCTCATTTCTCTCCAGGTGATTTTGCCATTTTGCTCCACAGTGGTATGTCTGTCCGCAGGGCACTGCTTTTAAACGTCGGCAGCGCCATGACCTCGTTCATTGGACTATACATCGCTCTGTCTGTAGCCACTGACCTCGCGACCAAACAGTGGATAGCTGCCATTACTGCAGGACTCTTCCTGTATGTGGGGCTGGCTGATATGGTGAGTGTTTGAGTTTACAGAACTGTTTAACTGATAAATATGAACTGATAAGATGACCATGTTTAATCTTTAACTTCCATCTCTCCTCCCCCCCTTCTAGCTGCCCACCATGGTCCACATCAGCAACAAGAGACCCTGGCTGATATTTCTGCTGCAGAATGTCGGCCTTCTGACCGGGTGGGGTATTCTGTTGGTGCTGTCGCTTTATGAAGACAGAATCAGCTTTTAAAACATGGACAGTCATGGACACACATGCTCACACATCAGTTTAGTGGGTTCATTTTGCTTTTGGTATAATCTATGACTGGGTGTTTATGGGCGTAACTCATAAATGAGACCGATGGGCAAGATGGCCCTTGTTCCCATTAACAAAAGGGTAAACAAGCTGTCAGATGGGGAACTAATCCAGTCATACAGGTTCTTGAAAAGTGATTAAAATTTGCTGTGCCACCCAAATGCCTTAAACTCCAAAACCCTTCGACCACAGATGTGGTTATTTGACCATGTTTCAAACATTATTCACTAATACTTCGTGCAGAATAATGGCACAGTGGCCTCCCTGTGAACGTTACCGTATATTTTAATCAAGACAGTATATTGCCATCTTTTTAGGTACACCCATGGTGGTGGGCAAAATATTAAACACCTTACCACATAACGCAATCCAGCACGCTAACGCCACAAACTACAACCAGGAAAATAATACTTCTCTGACAAAAACAGAGTATAATAAGTTTTATAAAAGGTAGGATTTATTACAGGACTTCTGTAGTGGGCTGCAGTGGATGTAGCCAGGAATTCAACTATTAAACTGGAATCTAACTGTACATATTGTTGCTTTTACAATCAAAAAATGTATCAATAATGTTCTGGTAAAAAACAAAGTGGACTAATTTACAAATGTTGAGATTGGTCATTTGACTGCTCACCTCATCTTTCCTCCTCACGCTTCATTTTGTAGCCATTTACACACACACACACACACACACACACACACACACACACACACACACACACACACACACACACACACACACACACACACACACACACACACACACACCATCTTCACTCACCATCTTTCTTAACAGCAACATGAAAATCAATGTTGGACTGTTCAAGTGCACCATAACCCAATGCTGTTTTTCTGGCAGTAAAAGTGTCACTTCAGATTATAGTTATTTTCTTGTTTTTCAGCACTGATAAGGGTCTTGTGAAAATGACACTAAAATTCAAAATACACACGTGTTGTTTCCCCTTGAATTTCCTAGTGATTTACACGTATTACAGCTTTGTACAGTTGTTTTTTGTCTGTTAATGAGAAACATACACAAATATATAAATTTGTCAAAGAAAATGCTTGAGTTTATATTATTTGCTGAACTACATAAAAGTAAATGTGATAACGGTAAATGTATAAAAATTTGTTAATATATGTTGGTATATGCAGTATTGTATATGGTATATTTTGTATTTTGCCTTGTTTGGAAAATTAAAAGTCTTTCAAAACCCATTATGTACTCATTTCTATTTTATAAGCAGCAGGTGGATGAAGACTTAATACACGTTTACATTCACATCAATGAGCCTAAAACTCACTGTCTCTCTTCTGGTGTCTGGTGCATATTAATCTGGATTTTAGTGTCATGTAAAATTTAAAATAAACACAAACACTTCATCAATTTATGCACATGCACGGTTATATAAGGGCAAATTAATATTTTTTGACCATTTAATAAAATATAAATATTTATAAAATATAAAACCAGTATATGTGAGTGTGAGGGTTCATTCTCGACCTTGATGTTTTACTTCTTTCTCCAGAGCTTTTGACCGTGTCCATATCGTAAGAGTTTGACAAATTTATGAAAAACATTTTGTGATTTTCAACTGAAAAGATAGACCTATTTATAGCTATGTTTACAAATATTTCTGGTGTAAAGAAACTTTAACAACACAAAATATTCAATACTTAAATTCAGTTGTCTAGTGTTAGCCCTTATATTAAAAGACCTGTCATTTTGTGAATGAAAGTAGGTGCTAAAACTGTCTATTCAGCAGTGGGTTTACCCTTTGGTTTGCATTTGATGACAGATTGTGCATTTAAGCCTGAAGACCAATCAGATCTATTAAATTTGTAATCTTTGTGTGAAGGAAGCCAGAGGTACAGTGGACACCTGACTTTCTCTTTATCTCTCTCATCTAATCTCCTGGATTTATAGGTTATTTGAACGTCTTCATTAGGGACAGAGTCCGCTGACAACTCATCGCACAAAGAGGAAGACATAATATGTACATATACAGCATGATGTATGTGTAACCACAAACATGACTAGTGTCTAACTTCCTCTCAGACAAAATGACCCATTTAATGACAACATTCAGATTGTGAACTGATCCTTTAAGCATATGCTGTAAAAAACAAATTACAGTTTACAGCATGCAGCTGCTGACAGAGGACAAGTGGATTTCCCTGGAGTCAGCTTTCCAACAAAAGCAATCCATAATTTTGAAATTCTACAGTATGTTTTCAGAGGTTTTATGAGCCTCTGGACTCATATGACTTACTCTCCCAATAAAACACTTTATAATTACCTCTGAAACTGGACCTTTGAGCTTCTCATACAGTAGACTGCATAATACATCTTTTACAGTAGCATTGGTAGACACCAGCAGATTTCACAGACAGAAAATGAAGAAAGAAAGACTAGCTGAATCGGTTATTTTTACAACATAAAGAACTTTATCGGGCAGTCATGTGGTGCAGTTACAGAAAGATGAAATACTGAAATGAAAGAAGCAGCAGAGGACTGAAAGAAAGAAGCCCTCACTCTTAATGGATGAAACACAAAGGCAGACTTCTACTACTACTATGTCTGAAGTGTAAATGATTGTTATAGAGACACACGTTACAGTAGTGTGGTGGCCAACACGAGTCCCTTTAACTTTTGAACTATTACAGTACTGTACAGAACAGCAAACATTTGAAAGGTGGGGTAAGGACAGCAGCTGCATCATTTCTGTGAAAGACTGTTATTAAGGGGGAAGACATCAGTGTTACAACAGTTACTGTAAGTGTTTGAATGGTCAGCTGATTAACAGCGTGTAGGGAGGGGAACAAGACAATAACATATGATCGTGGTTATACTGGTCATATCCCAGGTTTAGAACCCTAGTAATTTTGGTAATCTCCTGACTTTTCCTGTAGCGCCACCAACAGGTCAAAGCTTTCACTTATCCTGTGAAATATCTCAACATCTACAAGTGAATTGGCACAAAATTGTGTAAATACATTCATGGTCCCCAGAGGATGAAGCCTACTGACTTTGGTGATCTTCTGACTTTTACTCTAGCGCCACCAACGGGTCAAAGTTTTCATTTGTCCAGCACTTTGGTTTATGACCAAATATCTGACACTAATGGTGTTCCCATCATCCTCAGCTGTGGTTCGTGTTTACTGCTAATTAGCAAATATTAGCATGCTAACACACTAATCTAAGATGTGTTAGCATTTAGCTCAAAGAACTGCTGTGCATAAATACAGCCTCACAGAGTTTTTGAATACAATAAAGTTTTTCTCATCACTCAATTAACAAACACAGAATAAAGAAACTTTCGTCTGTCATAAATATAAACACTGACTAAAATGTGTCCACTCTCTAATGAGCTCCTACACAGAAAATTGTTCAAAAGTCATTCTCTCTCCTAAAATGCAGGTCCAACTTATTTAAAAACAGTTTATGCTTTGAAATAGACTTTTTTTTATGTAAAGTAGTTCCTTGTCTCTTGAGAACTTGAGAGTTGCTCTTACTGAATGTCAAAAAGCTCAGAAAATAATATACTCAGTATAAACTTTAAGTAGAGTGAGGACTTTATTTCTGATTAGTCATTTACTACCTGCAATGATCGTGTGTGTGTCTTGGAGCAAAGTACATGTATTTTGAGAATACTTAAAACATGTTCATTAATGCAAATAGATAAAGAAAAAAAAGAAAAAAAATCATGGACTTGTGGAATACAGCACACTTGAGCAAGATGATACTGACGTGAACTGAAATGTCATAGGCCTTTTTCATGGAAGACATTTTGACATGTTTCAGTAGCAAAAGCACAAATGTAAATAATAAAATGAATGATGGCTGAATTTTATTGAGCTGCTTCAGTTTCAGGGTCCTGGTATTGTGCATGCTGGCTCACAGTCACACTGTCATGACTTACTGGGACACTTGAATAGAGCAGAGCCATTGTTAATGTTATCAGTAACACCTGTGCTTTTCCTACTATGTGATGAGTTTACGGGAAAGATATGGGGTCAACTCTAATTCACCAAACCCATTTTGACATTTATTTTTCTAAATCTGCTCTGCAGCTACCAAAGTGTTGTTCAAGAGTAAATTCCCCATAATTTCCTTTTCCTGTTTCTCCCACAGAGTTACAGTATGTATATTATCACCTGGAAGCTGATCCTACCAGACTACTTGAATGTTGGCCACTGAGTGAAGCAGCAATAACACAGCCACTAAAATTAAAAGATGAAGATTACCATGTAAGTTTGGCTGAGTTAAAGTTTGTTTTCATCTCCACAGCTGTCTGCTGTCAGTTTGGAACTGTGAGCCAAAGACTCCCCAGTATATGTATGCTCAGATTTCTTCACATTTTATGACATGTTGTCAGAGTCAAAGCAGATATGTAAAAGCCAGAGTCCAAACATAATGAAGAAAGAAGCAGCTCGGGCTGCCGCTCTGGCCGTGCAGCAGCACGGCTGGCTCTCATCCTGGATGTTAGCATAGCCGTGTTTCATTTGGCTCACTCTAAAGAGCATGTTTTAGCTTTTAGCTGTATTCATTTGCATGAGAAAATAACATGACATTTTGGGAAATGCCTGGATGCAGCTGGTAGGCAGATTGTGTTACCTTTGGACAGAGCCAAGCTAGCCATTTCCCTCTCCAGTCTTTATGCTAAGCTAAGCTAAGCAGCTGCTGGGCTGTGACTGCTCCTCACTTTAAAATTTTCAGACTAGAAAAACATGGTGACTGTTATGATACTATACACAAAATCAGGTACATTAACAACAATAAATGTGTGCAGTTGCAGAAAAGTGCTTAATTTAATTGTAGTAAAAGGATTTGCATACTTATTCCACTACTGCTTTTTACAGTAGCAAGACACAATTAAACCCTTTTGTCTACATGTTAGTTATTCAAAAGGTTCACTTATCTGCTGAAAGTGACTAAATATTTAACAAAAGGTGAGAAATTCAGGAAAACTCTAACACATGACTTCAGAATGTCACTAATCATTAGTTTGTTCAAACAAGAGTCAGAAGATATTCCAGTCAATATTTGCATTCTTATCAAATCTTTCAAGTTTCTTGAGTCAACAGTGACATTGCTACAGTGTGATGTTAAGATGAGAAATCCTACTTTGTTTTTACTCTTCTATTTTTACTTCCTCATATCAGTTCACTTCTGGGTCAGGACTTTTAATTTCTCTGAGCTTTGAGTGTTTGAGTCTTTGTACTAACCAAACCTACTAAAAACAAAATAGTTTTTCATCTATGTGAAACAAATCAGAAATTTGTTTTGTTATATTCCTGAGATATTTTAAATGAATGTTACTGCGAGACCAAGCTAGAAAAATAGATTTTTTTATTTAATTACAGTCCACAAAGAAAACCTTATGAGTATACTATGTACATGTATAAAAACTTTACATTGTAGAAAACATCAGATTAAATCATTCAACATGATGGAATAAAAGTGATATGAGAAACAAAAACAGGTGTTTCTGGCCAAATCCATCAAACCAGACTGCAAGAGTATGAGTGAGTGAGTAAATAATTGAATGGCGCATGTGCGCAGACCTGTGTACGCACATGCACATTTGGTCGGTCACTTGAAGCGGATTATCTCCTGAGTTGCCAGTCTGATGAGCTGGTTGAAGTCAAACTGGATGTACTTCCTCCAGTAGCGTCTGTCTCTGCCATAGATTTGAGCAGGATAACAAGGACTGCCTGAAACAGAGATTTTCACCTTTGGTATACACAAGTCCTTAAATGAAGCGCATATGTTGATCCACAGCTGATAACTGCACTTTGTCAGGCTCAGATTATTGAAACTTGTCTCGGAGAGAACGATAAAGTCCTGGACTTTTTTCTATAGTTGACCCTTGTGTTTATACAGTTTTTAGTATACAGACAGTATTTGCCTCTCCTGAATGGTGGACAAATCTGGTTCAGGGCGTGAGTTAGTGCAATTTATTTATTTCTAATTTTTTGCAGATTAAATTAGAACCTGGGGATCACTGGGGGTAACTTCACACCTGTTTTTATTTGCAAAAATCTGGACAGTTAAGGCACTGTTTTCTGACCACACATGCAACAGCCAATGAGAGAAAAATTAAGAGTAAGAAGAGAGAAGACTTCTGAAATATGACAATATAAAGAAGCTAGAGTAAGCTACAGGTTTGCTGAACAGGTGAAATTGAGCAAAGGCTTGTGAAGATGTGACCACACCTGCTTCAGATAACATAACTTCCAAGAAGACAATATTGTAACCACATGAGTAGAGGAGAGTTGGGACAGCTTGAACCAGGTGAAAGAGAGCAGGTGATTTTAGTGAGGTGGTGCTCTCTCTTGCATGATTAAAAGTAATAATAATTACTTTGTAATGTTGTAGTATGTATGCAAACTGAGAGAATATGATTTTCAAAATTGGTTAGGATTTTTAATATCCTATCTGAGCCCAACTTTAGTTAAACATGAGCTCACAATGTATTCATTGATCCTATTACACCCTCTAGAGGTAATTTTCACTGGACAACTTGCTGCTTGGCTTTGTACTGTAGTTGAGGCACTGAATTGTAAAAGTGAACTTGCTTCATTATAATTTTAAAACGATAAGGTTTATATGCTGTTTGAAAATATCTAAATTCTGCAGTAACCTGTAAGGCCAAGTTAAACCTTCACAGTGGCATCTGTTATTACCTTCATATTTAATGCAAAGCAGAAACTAATTTTGTGAAAGAAAAATTACAAATAAAAATATTAGACAGACAGATAGACAGACAGATAACACTATACTGATACTATACTTTTTATATTTTATATTCTAGGCTTTATATACTGTACTATATTATATATGTTATACAGTTTTATTACATAATGTACTACATCATATCTCTATATTAATACAGACAAACACTAAGTATAATTACTTAATCACGTTATATACTATTCTGGTGTATGCTGTTATAGTAGATGGTATCACATTACTCTTACATGTACTATACTTTGCTGCTACTAATCACACCACTGTCACTTTGCTTGAGAAAGTACTGCACTATTAATTTAACTACACGAGTACTGTATGTAGTCATACTGCTTGTCTTGTAATTGAGTTTAATTACTCTTGTATAGTTTCTATTTTTATTTCATATACTTCTAGTTATTTTTTTTAACCTCTCTTTATTTATCTGTACTTATTTATGTACTTGTACTGCTGCAACACCTATGGGGATCAATAAAGGCTTATATTATCTCATCTTATAAAATAAGTGCATTAGATTTAAAACTGATACTTACACTGGTTTCTTACTTACATACTTGTATATTTTTTTAGGAACATTATCAGATTTATGTGTTTGTGTGCTCTCACCTATGCCATGCAAGATTCTAGCAACAGCTCTTCCAGAGAATTTCTCATCACTTCGGTTGGCAAGAAAACTTCTGATGTCCGCTGTGATCTGATTCTCCCAGTCCGACAACTACAAACAGACACAAACACACAAGTAAACTACAATATCCAGACCATTCAAGACAAAAATTCAGATGAAAATCCTGATAACCATCCTGTGTGTTTTACCTTATATTTGTCCAGCTCCTCAATGTCCACTGGTGTGAGTGTGTGGCCTCGGTCTCGCCTCTTGTCGAAGTACTCGGAGAGAAGGCTTTTCAGTTGGAGACTGCGACTCTCATCCAAATAATCAACACAGGACGATACGTTGTTGAATGCGACACTGCAACACAACACACACACAAAGTTACACACAGACACGAACAGGCAAAAATAGTTAAATACACACCCACACACACTTAAAATTCAGTCAGTCCGCATTACAATTTTAACTGATCAGCATTTAAAGAATCAGTTAAATGCTGATCAACAATTCTTTTAGACAGTTTGCAGGACTCTTTATTGTCTCTGCTGGCTTTTTAAAACATTTAAGGTGTGGAAGGTTTTACACTTGAATACAGAGGTTGTGATTTACAGATTTCATAGCAACCTTTATAAACAAGTACCACGCATTAGCAAACCTGAGATTCACATGCATTAATTCATCATGAATTAAGTGACAGATGGATTGGGTTTAAATAACAATACAAAGAAAGAACAATAGAGGCAAATAATCCCATTAAAAAAAAAAAAACATTGACATATGACACATTTAACTGCGCGTGTGTGTGTGCGCACGTGTGTACCTTTTGAAGGCCTTGAAGCACGCGGTCAGCTGGTACAGCTGTGTTCTCTCTTGGTTCTGCACTCGATTATGGAGGAACTGACAAACTCTGTCCATCTCCTCATCGCTGAGGTCGCCATAGGAACGGAAGTAGAAAGATATGGAGGAGAATTCAACGTGGACACCACTACGCCCGCCAGCTGAAAGACAAATATTTCTGATTAATTATTGGATGAGTGTCTTCATTCATCAATTTTACTTTGTTCCCTTTTTTGTGCCAGTGTCAGTTTATATAGTAAAGGACAGGAGGTAAGAGGCAGATAGAGTTTGCGTAAGACTCCACAATGGCCTCAAGTTTAACTACACTGGTGTGATTAACCACAGTGCTCTTCATTGTTTGCACTGTGTGCACTTATCCATCTGACATGATTTAATTCAAACAGTGACATCTTTTCCCTGCTGTGTGTTTTGCTTTTGTGTCTGTGTGGATACTTGCTTGTTTTTTAATTCTGCAAACCAGATCTACCCCAGGGGGGATGAAAAATATTTTAAGACTAGTGAAGCAAACAAAAAAGACAACAGAAGTAGTATTCTACACCTCTACACCCTGACAAATGCAAACCACATTTAAATCAAAAATATGCATTGGCAAGAGATGTCTGTAAAAGAATAAGGGCTGTTCCAAGCTATGTATGTTTTTAAAACTTGATTAGTGCATACACATACTTCTACCAGTGCTCCACTGCAGCTGTCTGAGTCCTCTCTTCACAAGAGGAAGCTGCCATCCCATAGTGTCCGCAACCTCGACAACATCGAACTCCAGTTGATCGCATGTCTCCACGCGCTCGCCTGCCATTCGCTTTCTGGCCAACACCACAGCAACCGGAGGGCAACTGTGTAAAAAAAAAAAAAAGTAAGTAAGTAAAACAAGATGAAACTGATCAAATTTGAACAGTATATCTTTGTCACTTCAAATATGTAATGACAACGTTGTTCGGCATGTCTATATATCTTATTTTTCTTATATTATATAAACAAACACATACTCATGCACACATGGTGGCTGGTAGCTTTTTCAGTGCCCTGTATTAGAGTATCCTAAAGAATAACAGACATTTCATACATTTTAGTGATTTTCTGGAGTTGTCTTGGTCCTTCATAGCAGCTGATGTTACACACAGACAGTGTTGGGTGGAGAAGTTCAACAAAGCGCTGGGGATGCAGCTCCAGATAGCAGAGCAGCGTTTCTACACCTGAAATACACAAATATGCAAAGAGAAAGGTAATTTTCTACTGTTTTGTTCTACATGTTAGTTTTCCCACTTCATGAGACTTGACTGGATCCATATTTACGTGTAGCTGTCCTCCCACTTACATATCTATCTGTTTATCAACATATCTATTTATGTTTTGATGTATTTATACATGCACATGCCCTTGTGTGTGTCCACTTACCTTCCTCTGTGATGTCCAGAGCCTCGACAGTTTGTTGGATGGGAATCGCTCTCTCGTGCGTGTGACACACTCGCTCTCTAGGCCAATCACTGCTCTCCTCTTCCTGGTCCCTCAGCCAATCACTGGCTCCTTTCACCTCCATGTCCTTGTGCCTCATCAAACCATCAGCTTCCTTGTGTTCAACTGTCTGCGCCTCTTTTTTCTCCTCCTCCTCCTCCTCGTTTTCCTTTCCTTCATCTCTATCTTCTTGGAGGGGTAGCTCCGCTGCATCGGGATGTGACATCTCCTGGCAGTGATAACAAGGTCACATCTCACACTAATTTTGTCCAAAATTCTGGTTTCCTTTACAGATAACTTTGTAAAATGTGTCCTCGCTAAAATAAACTATAACTTATCAACCACACATTGTTTATATACTTCAGTTTTTCAATTTGCTTATTTGTTTCAGTGTTAACTGCATTTTAACAGGCTTTTATTGGGTGAAAGAGTAAGGAAGAAAGTAAAAGAGTAAAAAATATTAAAAGACCATTTTCCCTTTTAATTACCTGTGCAGTAGATGGCACTGGTATGTCCTGCTGAGTGGGAGGGTTCAGGCTGCTCCCCTGATCACACACATCCATCATTTCCAGCAGCTCTGAATCTTCAACATCCTTTACACACAGACAGTTTTTACTTAGTGGAAAGTTTAGATGTTTTAGTTTAAGTACCATGGTCTCAAAGCTATTGGTTGAAACAGCATTTAGACCACACACACAGGTAGAGTTACCTTTACAAGATCCTGTTGTCTCTGGTGTATCTGTTTACATTTGCACGGAGGAAAAACTTTCTGGACCAGTTTCTTTACTATGTAGTAGTCCACTGTGTCCGCATAGATATGACGACGGAGCTCATGGAGGTCCCCACCCTACACACACACACACACACACACACACACACACACACACACACACACACAAAATGAATTAATACTTAAAATATACTGTGTAGGTGACAGCACCAAGAAGACCACCAGAGAGCCACACAGGAAGACAGAAACAGGCAGCAGTCGAGAATACTGGTGTGAACAAGGACAGCTGTGATTTTCCCTCTGCTATCTGTGTATTATTATATATTAATACATTTCTACCATGTTGTACTGTTATAAATTTTGACAACTATAAAGAACATAAAAACCTTTGTGAAATACAACTAACATAATATAACATTTCCTACTAATATAACATTTCCACTTCCTAAAATAGACAGTGTTACAAGTCTTACCTCAGGGTCCAGAAAGAGGTGACAGTGTGCTGGTTCTCCATCTCTTCCTGCCCTCCCAATCTCTTGAACGTAGCTCTCAAAGCTCTGGAAAAACATTTACCAGTAAGGGAATACAGATAAAGACAAGACTTAGGCTCTAGTTTTAACACAGAATGTGGGTTTTTGTTGTGATATCTGGGTTTAAGATCAAATGCAATCTGTGTCATAAAGTACCTTTTGGGTATATTCATATTTCTAACAGGTAAAAAACAAGCGTTTTGAATCTTCACAATCTATACAGAAATCGAAATTTGAACATCTACCATACCATGACAACTGAGCAAACTTTCTCTCTATGTGACATGATCGAAAGCTACAGAGCAACTGCTAAATGGACCTTAAAAAATAAAATTAAAACCTTAAAAGTAAAATTGTTTTCTCAAATTCTTCATCTATGTCTTATATATGCTCTTGTTCACAAAACTAAAGACTAATGTTATCAAACCTGATACAGTTGCAGATTACATGTAAAAGATTCTCAGTTGCACAATGAGTCAGAATGAAGAAGCAGTCAGTTTCAATGTGATTACAAAGTTTGAAGAGCTTTTGCTTTAGATAAATGAGACCACCACCCACCTTAGGCATGTTGTAGTGGACGATACCACGGACATCAGATTTATCAAGGCCCATGCCAAATGCCACAGTGGCCACCACAATTCTGAGCTCCCCGCACATGAAGTTGTTCTGGACACGGCGACGCTCTGATGCTGACAAGCCGGCATGGTACGACTCCGCCTGCCATTTCAGTGGTTTACGAATCTTCTTCCTAGCTAAATGTAGAAACACAGCATAGAATGAAAACAGTAGAGAGAGACATTGATTCAAAGAGAGAGAAGTTAAAAATATCAAATAGAGTAAATGGTCTAGTTGGTTAGTTTTAAATCTGGCATGTCAGATGTAGTCATTTTACATTTCACCCCACCCCCTAACATGTTTCTCTCTCTCCACTTTAGTGGAACAATAAACAAGTTTCTAATCAATCAAAAATATGAATTATTCCACCCTTACCCAGCTCTTTCTTTCTCTGTCCAACAGGGTTGTTTTGTATCTGACTGCTGCTGTTGGTTTGTTTGTTTTCCTTCACCAGCACCCCCTGCAGGCAGGTCCTGAGCAGTGCTGCCACACGAGTAGTCTCCTCTCTTCTGGTGCAGTAGACAATGACGGAGTCCAGACAACCAAAACGATCACCTTTTAACAAGGATACTAAAGCCTAAAAAGATAAAAGGCAGAAGAATTGCAAATATTTCTAGACAGGCCTAGTCCAGACACCATCTGCCCCTTGTGCCTGTCACAATAATTATATTATCAACTTATTGCACAATATATACGATATGTAATTATCGCCTGTCATGATATTGACTTCGGCCATTTTTGCTGACCTCGCCAATTGTGTTTACATGAGTGTTTTTTTGTTTGTTTATTTACATAAGAATGTCACCAACATTTTAGCCAACATGAGCCAGAATAAACAGCAGGGTTTTCCCTTCCATTACTATAAGGAATGAATGACTCTATAGCCTACCTCTCTGCCAAATATTTATTTAAGTGCAATTTTTGTTAACAGAATCTGAGAGTCCATTTTATTTATTGTTTTGGTTGTTTGATTTTATTATTTTATTATTTAGGATGTTTTAATATTTTTTTCACATTCCAATTCTAATGTCTAAATATTCTTATGAATTTTAAGTTAATTAAAATGGTGCACTTGCATTATTATGCTTATTATTATATCAGTGGCATAAAATGGTCTTAAAATGACAATAATATAATTTATCGCGACTATTTCGGGGATGATATATACTTAAACAAAAGTAGTTATTGTGACAGGCCTAGTCTGGACAACTATACATTTGCAGAACACTGCTATAAAACTTGCAGCTGCATACACCCATTATTCTACTGAGGTCTGTAGAATACTTTTCATTCAGATCCAGCATAATTTCAATTGTGGGTCAACATGCTACTCATCACACCTGATCCTTTTCTCTATCCATGGACACAGACAGATGCAGGTTAGGAGGCACTGCAGCAGATCGGACTGCGATGCCGTCTTGATCAGTGATGTCCAGATGACGCGCAATGTCCAGAGCAGTGGACAGTGTGGCTGTAGCTGTGAGTCCTAGCAAGCACTGCACTCCCAAACGCTCCCTTAGTACCTACAACCACATACATCACATATTTTTCAAGCTAGTTTATACAACAATATTTTAGTGACTACCAATCATATTCAGTAGTTATTTTTTCTCAAAGGAAGGACCAGCAGTCCAGGAACCCATACACACACACACCATCATTAACTCACCTTACAAAGTCTTAGGTAGCAGGGTCTAAAGTTGTGTGACCACTCTGAGACACAATGAGCTTCGTCTATACAGGCGAAGGCCACAGGAGGGAGCTCCTGAGCAGAGGGCAGACACCCTGAACCTGAACCACCTCCACCAACCAGAGCCTCTGGAGAGAGGAGCAACACACACACCTGACCTGACTTCACCTGGAGAAACACAGGAAGGAGAGCACATATTATGGGCTGAAAATAGTTCTGAACATATGATAGTTTTAGTTCAAGTTTCAAGATTTCTCTTTGGTTTAACCTGCATTATCAAAATACCTCTATACAGTTTCCAGAAAAAAGGGAATCATACATGACTAGGTTTGGGAACATTTTGTGATTTTTACATAAAATCTATAGATGAATGAGGGGGGAAGAGTTATGAAAAGTGTGATATATACTGTAGGTATGGCTTTTGATTCTGGATTTGAAATATGGTATAATTTTTTACTCTTTGAGACACGCATGAAGATGTTGGTGTTTAAAACATACAACTGTAGTGTTTCCTCCAACTCTGAAGTCTTGCTGTTCTTTACTGTGGAGACTCCTGCTGTGTCTGTTACCTTTTCTATTGCAGCTTCTCTCTGTTTCATCGTCATGTTGGAGTGGATGCAGGCTGCCTTCAGCTTGGCTGGCAGGCCAGACAGCTACACATGCAAACACACAGGAGACATTCACAATAAAGTGTGTTAACTGCATCACTGTTCAAAGTGAGAGAGTATATTTGCGTGTGTGTGTGTGAGAGTGAGAGGGGGTGATTACCTGGTCATCCATTAGTGAGACTAGAGGTGAAATGACCAAAGTGATGCATGTTGATCGCTGAGCATACAGGTACGCTGGGAGCTGATAGCACAGCGATTTACCCATCCCTGTTGACAACACTACGAGGGTAGAGAGACCTAAAGAACAAGTGAGAGAGACAAACAGGAATACAGATATTATAGGTGTAGATGTGTGTATGTGTGGTGTGTGTTCTTATATACGTATACTGTACATACCTGACAGGATCCTCATGATGGCTTCCTCTTGTCCTGGTCTAAATGACTGATAGCCAAGGTTTCTCAGAGCTGCATACACCTCAGTAGGTGTTGCTGAACAGACACACATTTCCACAAACAAAATATAAACTTTTGAGCAAATGTAGAGTATGTCTATTTTCTATCCTGTTGTATTTAATTATACAGGGTTTTCAATGTAAGGAAAACAGTAAGTGTTTACCCTGGACTTTCCCATCATCTTTGAGATGATAAAGTGGTTCCATTGGTGGTGGAGGAGCAGGGCGCTCATAGTCAGGACGAATCACATTCAGCAACACCTCGTCTTTATGGTTACTGTCCACCTCCTTTTCTTGGTATGGCCGTTTCTCATCGATACTGGGAGATGCCACTGAAACACATCAGGATTTAAACACACATGGCAAACAAACACAAATATACCTGTGACGCTGCAACTCATATTTGCAGAAAGGTCTCTCAAACATTGTGATCTGATTTGAAAAGTTGTATTGATTACTGCAGCAAAACTGCAAGACTTGATAAATTGTATTTAGATGACACTAAAGTGATACAAATTGAATTCATTAATGAATACATGTATGATTTTAAAGTGAATCCTCCATGTGCGCCATCTCTAAACATCCACTGTACTTGTTAGCTGTAACATGGAAAGACAAATTATGTTGACATGTTGTTTAAATTGGCTATTTTAAGACAAAATCAAATTTGAGCCAAGTTACCAACAACCTCCTTTTCATGCAAAATGTTGATGTAATTCTACAACATTGTTTGTGTGAATATCATGTCATTGATTTAAGTTGCATTTAATATTGTTGGCACTAATTCCTAAGGGGCCTGCACACATATTTATTTAACAAACAGACAAACCTGAAAACCTACATTATTCTATTTATACAGAGGGAAAACAGACAATAAGTTCAACAGGCGTACCCAGCGGCTGAGGCTGCAGTGTTCCTGTCGCCCTGGCAACCTCCTCCAGAGTTGGCAGTTCAAACGGCTCCTCTTCAGCAGGCGGGTCCTCAGGAACAGGAGGAGGAGGGGCTGCAAAAGTTCAGAGATATTTGTTGTTCATCAATGCAAACAATTCAGAGGTGATATTTATGTGTAAAACATTCTCCCCCAAGCTCAATCTATCATTACTAGCTCGGTCCTGATGTGTTCAGGCAAATAGGCTTTCACTTCAAAGTGGTAACAGGAGTTTAGCTCATACTACAGCTGGTCAGCCAGCTATGCGCATTTAATGATTGGATAATGTTATCAATATGGTTTAGTTGACACCAGAAAAAAGATGACATTAATTGAGGAGATGAATAACTGTCCACAGATGAGCTGAAGTCTCAGTAATGAACAAATATATTTCTGGGAAACAGTAACAGTTGTCAGTGTCTAACTGACTTTGTCTCAGTTTTTTATCCAACATGCAAATTAAACAATCCTTGTGAATGTGCATCACTTTGTATTACCTCGTCCCTTGCAGTCGATGGCCCAGTGTCCGGTCCCTCCACACTTGTAGCAGGTGTCACCCTGTCGACTGAACCCCCCTCTAAATCCACCCCTCCTTCCTCTGCCAAAAAATCCACCACCTCCACCAAAATGTTCACCTTTCAGCTGGAACTTCTGCATGTACAACTAAAAACACACACCGTAAATTTATGACAACAGTGAAACATGCACATTTTTATAACTGGATACATTTTGTATTACAATAGTCTAATGTGTCATGTGAAACTGCATGTATGGTTTAGATTTCTGGGACAGGCACACAAATACATCCATTCTTCACAAGGATATTATAGACATTTTGTATATTTAGTCTTATTTTCAATTAGCAATTTTTTAAAAAGTGATTTATGAGATTTGGCAAGGAATTACACAACAAACAAGTGTGTTTTATAATTTTTTTTCTTAACCTTGAACACTTGCCCATAGCGAGGAGGAAGTTCAGTTTGACCAGTTTTGATTATAAGACAACTTCTCTAAACACTAGAGATTAGTCCTAGACACATCAGTGTGTAGAACAAATCCTGCATACACTCATTAACACACACATACACAGAACCTACCTGTTTGCGTAGACCTACACCTCTTAGTGCGTATCCTTTGACATGAGATTTCTTCTTCAGATTTATCTTCACAAAGTTACCCTCTGCACCTTTCATGCTTCTGTACAAATAAAGAATTGTTTGTGCACAGACTACAAATAGAAATGTTTCAACACCATTTTGCAGTCCAAGGATGGTCTTACCTGGCTCTGACAGACTGAGTGCGATACATTCTCTTGGTTCCAAATTCCTCCTCTATTTCTCCTAACAAGTTCTCCTGGGGAACCTTGACAGAATAATACTGTATTTAACTGACCTGCACAAATAATAAAACATACAGTATACAGAGATGAATACAACTAACTTACTTACCTTTTTTGGTACCTTGGTTTCTTTCTCTTCATCTGCATTTCCATCTTCATCTCCCTTTTTCTTGGCTCTCCTTTTCTTCCCTCCTTCTTGAGCTGGGCTGGGGTTTACATCAGAGCTCTCCTCTTTCTTTTTGCCATTCCTATGCCTCTTCTTCACTCCTCCCTCCTCTGTCGTCTCTCCCTCCATGCTCTCTCCCTCTCTCTGCCTTTTCCTCCCTCTCTTCTTTGTACCTCTGGATTTGTGACTTGTCTCATTGTTGTCTTCTGGCATTAAAGGTGGTGTCAATCCTCTTTCCATCTCCTCACCTCCCTTCCTTTTCACTTTTTCTTTCCCTCCTCCTCTGCCTTTTGCAGTGTGTTTTAGAGCAGGTTTCGGTGCACTATCACAGACTATTTTGTCACTGGTAATGCTCTTAATCCCTTCATCTCTTCCCGAGTCGGCATCTCTTCTTAGTCCCTCTGCATTTATTTCTTCATTTCCAACTCTTTCATCTCCTTGTATTTTTCCTTCCGTTTCTCTTCCCCTTTCTCTCTCTCCACTTTTCTCCAGATCTATCTCCTGGTTGCCTGCTCCAGGCCTCACCTCAGCCTCCATCTCTCCAAATACCTGACACCTCTCTAACCACTTCCTGTCAACAAAACTCAGTCTGCTGCCAGGGGAGGGCCTTCCTCCAGTGCCTCTAACTCCCATTCCTCCTCTGAAACCTCCAAGACACCGAGGGCTTCCTCTCAATCCAGTTAAAGTTCCAACACCTGCAGAACTAATACCCCCATGTGGACTTCCTAAAGTTTCAACATTTTCTTCTTTGTCTCCTGAAGCTCCTATGCTTTCATTTAACTTTCCTGTGGCTCCTACATGTCCTTCTGAAGTTCCGACACTACATGGAGAAGATAACGACGACAACAGGGCAGAAGATCTGGCTGGAGAGGATGCTAGACTAGAGGCGCTTTGATTTTGTGAACTAGTAACTTTACAAGTACTCCTCTTACTACTAATATTATTACTACAACTACTCGCAGCACTTGCAGGTTCCTCACAAGACTCTCTAACAGGTTCAAATGGTTCAAACAGCTCTTCAGGCTCCACTGGTTGGAGTGTCTTTGAAGCCAGGGACCCCAAGCAAGTCTTTACTCTTCTGTGAACAAGGACACAATTACAAGAAAAGCTCACATGAAACATTTGTGGGCCATTACTGTTCATTCTATTCAAACAAAACTTTTCAAATGACTATCTGGTTTGAAAAGCTTATGATGGCAGCAGCACAACTATTGTCAGTGTTGATAAAGAGCATGAAATACAATTAAATATTGGGTACATAGCTGGGCTGCACAAGTCAGTAAAAAAAGATTAAACGACATTAAAAGAAAGTAATATTAGGTACTTAATTTTCCAAATTGCTAAAGGTTGCAATTATTTCATCACAGTGGTGGCTGTTTAAAATGTAATGTAACTGCATATTGTACAAATAACAATAATAAAAATAGAGTTACTATAAAGCAAATCAAAACAAAGTATCTCAGTTTTAAATTGAAAATGGTTGCTGAAAAATCAAAAATACTGAAAAAACTGTGTCTGTGTACTGTATTGCAAATAATTTTACAAACCGAGCTGAGTAATCAATCTACATAAAAATAATCAGCAACTATTTTGATAAAACGATTAAATGTTTCAGTCATATATGAAGCAAAAATACCAAAAAAATATCTGATGTCAGTTCTCCAATGTGAGGATTTTCTGCTTTTCTCTGTTCGGTATCTTTGTAAACTGGATATCTTTGGGTTTTGGACTGTTGGTCGGACAAAAAAAAGACATTTGAAGACGTTACCTTGGACTCTGGAATATATTTTATGAAATTTATTAGACTTAACAATTATTTAAGAAAATAATGGGACATTATTCAATTTATAATAATAATAACAGCAAGGCAATATTCAGGTAAATATGGTTACATATCTATCAGTAAATAATGCACTGATAATATGCAGCTGACATTACAATACTTTCTTCCATTTAATTACCTTGGTGAGAAAGGGCTGGATTCGGGGTCAGTGGAAGTGGTCTTGGTAGCAGCAGAAACGGGGCTGTTTGTCTGTCCAGTTTGTCCATCTTTCAAGGAGTTTAGAGGCACCCGACCCAGAAGGAACGATTTCTTCAGTGAGATAGGTCTCTCCTGGAACAACAAAAGGAAATCACATTACTAGTACTAAATCCAAAGAAATCATTGCTTTTTTAGTAACAGTTTGGTCAGGTTTTTTCCCCAAGTGTGCCTCACCTTACTGAGTGTAGCCAGGTTGTTTTTAAGCTTTAGGCCATAGTATTGAGCAGAGGCATTCAGACTGTCTCTCTCCTGGGGTGTCAGTCTGGGAGAAAATGCAGGCTGTGCAATGCGGTTCAGATGGGCACCCCAACAGTCTGACTCCTACGTAGATCGACAACAGGCAGATAGTCACAGACAAAGGAAACAAACGATCTTACTTGTCTATGTTTTTTACTACAAAAAACACCCCCAGTTACAAACACACCTTCTCCAGTACCTTCTGGGTGGTGTTGACCTCAGCTGTAGATCTGGACTGTTCAGCATGTCCGCCAGCTGCATCACTGCTGCTGTTTTCTTTGGCTTGTTTCAAACTGCGGTACTCTTTATACAGCTCTGGAATAAAGACATACAATGTAATATGCTTCTGTCTCTAAATTGATTATTTATGCTAGAGATGGACTAGATACACTTCTATCTATCTGTGTTGCAAGTAATGGATTGTACTCACTCCTGGTCTCCTCTGGAGCCTGATCAATGTCCTCCTGGAAATGAAAGAGCATTATAATATTCAACCGTTGTGAAAAAAAGAGAAACAAACAGAGAACAACACTGTCTGTAGCAGTACGTGGCACGTCTCGTGGACACCCAGATCCATAATGAAACCACAATAATAACAATAACAAAATATCTTGTTATTGTAGATCAGAGCAATGGGTTGCCATTATGTTATTGGCGTTTAAATTACCTTGTTTGGTTTCTTGTGATGCTCTTTGACAAACCCCTGCTCCCAGCTTTTAAGCAGCAATTTCACCTCGTTGTAGCGATCCATTGTAGCGTACAGGGTCGATACTGCTTACCTGACAGATTTAACTAACGTTGTTTAACTTTAATTTATGGCACACATAATTTAAAGCGAACGCTACAGCAACACGATAGCTAGCTAACGTAATAAACGCAACGTTGTTGCTAGCTTCTTTCAGAATTTGGCAGCGAAAACTTTGTGGGTTTTAGTGACCATGAATTACCTTCGCTTGTTCTTCTCTAATAAAAGTTACAGCAACTTAAGCTGACGAAAATGTTATATGTGTACTGCACAACTATCATATAAGAAAACTGCATTAAAGGGCTTTCTTCCGCTGTGTGTTGTTTACGATTTTCCCGCGCCGGAAAATGACAGCTTGTGTTGCCAGGTTCCTTCTTGTATCCCCCAGTCTCACGAAACATAGATATCTGTTTTTACGCGGATTTAATTTACGAGGTGAAAAACTTTATATACGATGAGAACCTATATAAAGATAGAGATAAAAAAAAAACAATAATCTGTGTGATAGTTGTGAATCTCTAAAATTTCTAATACATCCGTTTAAGTTTACATGAGGGTTGAGCCTGTCAGCCCCCCCTCTCCGGCTCCATACAGATTCCGCCTCCTTCTTAAAGGGACAGCGACGAGAGAAAAGTCAATTTTCTTCCACTTACAATAATATGATGAAATAGCTTATGGGCTGTGTGAACCACTACTATAAAGTGCAGTGGTGGAAAGTAACTGAGTATATTTTCTCAAGTACTGTACTTAAGTACAATTTTGAGGTACTTTATTTGAGCATATCCATTTTATCCTACTTCATACTTCTACTTCATCACATTTCAGAGGGAAATATTATATTTTGTACTGCACTACAATTATTTGACAGCTCTAGTTACTAGTTACTCTACAGTTAAAAAACAACAACACATATGATAAGCTTATAAATTGCTTTGTTAAAGATTAAACTAAGGTTTCCCCAACCTTTTTGGCTTGTGACCACTTACAAAAAAGCAGCTGGGGCCCATTGTCATGTTTCAGACACGTTTGTTATCATTTACACCAAAGAGACATTTTCTACAAACTATTAGTTCTGCCAACTATGTGTGTAGCAGAACGTAATTTTTTCTTCTTTCCTCTCCCATTAATCATCTCACGGCCCCTCAGATTTATCTTGTGACCCTTTGGAGAGGCCTGACCCCTAGGTTGGAAACCACTGTTATAAACTGTATACAGTATAAAGTAGCTGCTGCTTACACATTGAGGCATCAGGATTAACAATCTAATAATCTCAGATATACTAATATATCAGTCAAAGGGGACATTTTACTGCAGAAAGTACTTTCACTTGTGATACTTAAGCACATTTGGCTGAACTGGCCACCACACTCCTTTGAGATGCCAAGATCCTTGCACACATATGTAGTCTCTGACTATGCTCCCTTACCCATTTGGTGAGTGTGGAACTATCCAAAATGTGTATCCTGTTTTGTTACATTATAATAAATTAATTTTTCAGCTAGCTTTGGCCTGGGCAGAAAAATCTATAGAGCTGGCTGCTGTACATAGTAACTGTGGTTTAGTTTTGCACGGGACTGGTTGTACTGGTGGCTTTATGCGAGCTGGACACACCTAATAACTGATATAGAGCAATAAAGACTGTAATCACAGATGTTTTTAATCAGCCTGTCACTGAGGCCTTGAACACATTTAATACCTGCTTAATCACTCTTCACTAGATACAATAAGCAGAAAAACAGAAAATAAACTGCTATTTTCTCAATCCAGTTACATTCTTCTAAGTAGATAATTCATGGAAAACCTGGATCAGTGGAAAACATTCATAAGAACTTATATTGGTACTTGAACAATCACTAAATTCAACATAACATAAAACAAAATGTGGAGGTGACAGACAGTACTTAACAGCCTGAAAACTACCTTTACTTTGGCCTTAATCCTTTAAAGACATTTTTACCCATTGTTAGATATCATCAGTCTGAAAAGAAATTTTGTGTTTCATGTACCTTTGCTTCATTTTGCTTTATGTTTCCAGACTAAGACACCTTGATATTTGATATTATGTAGGTAATAACCAATACTTTGTATTCACCAGCTGGATTTTACTCGTTTGTCTTGTGTGCCAGTTGGAAATTGAACAGTACAAATCCAGCTAAATATTTATGTTGAGAAAGCTATGGCAACAGCGCAAGTAGTTGTTGTCTTTCAAGAGGAAGTGAATTGCATCTCAGCAATCCAGTCCAACATGTCTTGTGTCTCATGGACAATTGAGGCTACTGTCAATTTGAATGTACGCAAGAGATTTATTATTCCATTCACCTTCTATAAATTACAATGTCAGCATTTCCAGTCCTGAAATAAATCACCACACCTCTGTATAGTTTCACTTTGCCTTTTCAAATTGTGATCGATGTTGATGTTTCCCATCACCGTTCAACTACACCCAATTTGCAAAGTCATACATAAGCAGCTTCGGTTATTTTTGGACAGAACATAACCAAAACCAAAACGTAGTGCAGTCCATTACAACGACAGCTAAACCTATTGAGGCATTAATAAAACAGCAAAACAAATGGTAACAAAGAAAAACACTTTTATTAGAAGGGAGCGTGTACAAATCTGTTAACCGTAGAGGGTAAATCATACCACAAAGGCTATGGCTTTGATAGTGAGGATGGATATATTTTACATTTTTAATAATGAGACATCACTTCATTCCAGCTGGGAAACCTCATGGAAGTATGCACCGAGCATCTTGATCCCCTGAATGTAGTTGGTTCTGAAAATGGAAAGGAAAAAACAGTGATGAGCTTGTTCAATCGGTGAATAGTTCCACCGTCAGTTGTTACAAACTGCAATAGAACGGTCAATCGTAAAGATCATTCATAAAGAATTCAAGATGTCACATCTCATTTTCATTTTAACTTTTGGGTAGAAAACCTTCATAAGAACTTATATTGGTACTTGAACTATCACTAAATTCAACATAACATAAAACAAAATGTGGAGGTGACAGACAGTACTTAACAGCCTGAAAACTACCTTTACTTTGGCCTTAATTTTATTTCTTTCCCTCAATATCACATACAAATTTGTCCATAGTGATGCTTATTCCAGTGACAAACTTTTTGAGCCCCCTTGCTCTTCTCAATCACAGTGATTCAGATAGAAAAGGAAATAAGGAAATTAAGTCGTGCACTGTGACACACCTGTTGAGCTTTTCATTCTGGGAGTGAGCTCCATCATCAGAGGATCCTACAGGGAGCAGCATGACGTTACGTCCTGTGGCCTCCTGGAAGGTCAGGGTGACGGGGATGCTTCCACCCTCACGAGTCAGGTCGGGCTCCACACCAAAGACTAAAAAATGCAAAATGGGAAGTCAATGTGAGTGAAGGAGGTCACAATGTAGAGTGTAGAAGTGTAGAGTGTAACAAAAGAAATCTATTTTTATCCCTATCCATTACCTCTCTCCTTTAAAAAATATATCGTAATCTTTGGTTTTTTTCTGCATAAAATAATATTTTCCTGTATATTTAGGTTCCTAAACATGGTGTAATTTGAACGCTGGGCGTAAGTGTTTTGAGTGAACTGATCCTTTAAATCATATACATTTCTGTCAGTCTTGGATCACTCAGCCTCTGTACCTGTCTTCATGGCCTTTCGACCAGCCATATAGTGCGGGTGGTTGAAGTCAGAGACCCAGGCCTTGGCTCCGTGGCCCATGCTCACTTTCAGTTTGTTGGGGCTTTCCAGTTCAGCAAACTTCTTCTGCAGGTAATCCACAACCTTGACAATGATAATAATGGGTGAATGGGATATGTAGTGTGAAGTGCTTTGAGTGGTCAGAAGACTAGAAAGGCGCTATACAAATACAGTCCATTTACCATATTTTGACATCTAAACTGAAACAGTGGAGATCAATGAAAGCTGTTACTGATGAGGAACTGCAGCTTCAGAGGTTATTAAACATACTGGAACAGACTGAAGCTGGTCTTTATTACTTCTGAATGGCCCACAGTCCAGGCCCAGAACGCCTCTCTTTTTCATCATAACCTTCACAAACTTGGATTTATTTAATATTTTTACCTGCTGTCGATGTTGCTTGTATTCCGTTATGGGCACATTTTAAAAATGTTCTGTAATGTACCTGGTTTAAAATGTATTAACCCATATTACAATTCATTAGTAAACATCTATCATTTTATGCATTCAATCAGAAGGCCAACACAACTGAGTTAGCAACACAGATTAATTGAATTAAATTTGTCCATAATAGCATGATGTGAATTATTATTTTTGACAGAGAACAAAAAGAAATGTTTTTGCTTAATTCTCATTGTTTGTATCATTGGTTTGTTTGTCTAATTTTATGTAGGTGTAATGTTATGCAACTGTGATAAGTGATTTTTGCTTTGTATTTAACTCATTATAATAATGTTGTTTGTATTCACTGTATCTCACTCCTCTACATTTATTTTCAATTTTTAATGAGCTTATACATTACTATTCCTTGTTTTCTGCCTTGATAAGCACTTGGCAAACTCATAAGGGACAATGGTTGTATAAATAATAGGTTTGATTATTTTAAACATTATTTTTAGAATATGAGTACTAGCAGTAGTGGCAAGATTATCTTGTACAACTCATTGAAACCTTTTGTCTTGGCATTGGCAGGATAACCACATCATTCACTGATTTATTGTCAAGAAGAACAGATGGTAGGTCAGGTCTTTCAGTAGCTTTTTAAAACGAACTGAACAAATTTAGGCTGTTCTGTAAATCTGCTTTACTTGTAAAATTTTAGTTACAGATGCAATATTCTTTCCAAAAACAGTATGACTGAGCGAGTCATCTTTGTGACAAAGTCATCAAGTTTTAAATTCCACTGGCAGAGACTTGAATATTTTCCACACCACAACCTTCATTGTGTTCTAGTCACATGAATGCAACCAGATGACAGCATTAGAATCAGTATTAGATGCAATTAGTGTTAAGATATTTCAGGGTCTACCTGCTTCTCCACAACTGCGGGGTCCATGTCGGGGACGAGGCGGATGGAGAACTTGCCGTTGACCTTGCGGGGGATAACAGTTTTGGCCCCTACTTCATAGAATGCTCCCTCAATACCATGAAGAGAAAGACATGGGTGTCTCCAGCGGTGCATTAGGATTTGCTCCTACAAGGAAAAAAGAACAGTATACCTTAAATTAGGATGAATTATCATGCAGTAATCCAGAGATGTGCAGCACATTTCTATCTTTGAGTGATATAAACAACAGAAACCTTGCCTTGCTGTCATGCAGTAGCTGTTCAACTCCAACGTCTTTGCAGTATTCATCCAAGTCAAAATCAATTTTCTCATACAGCTTTCTCTCCTCTTCTGTCACAGGGGCCACGTTGTCGTACATCCCAGGAACCAAAATCTTCCCCTTTCTGTCTAGCAGGCAGCCTGTTTAGGAAGAGACAAACACAATATTTAAACTCTCCTCAAAATGTCTCAATTGCAAGTCAAGAAAACACAATTTTCTAACCAGAGCTTCCTTAAGACTGTACTCAAATGTGTTTTATGAGATCATAGTTAAACCCTCAGATTCACTTGCCCATGAGTGCAATCAGGTCGGTCATGGCTTCATGAACAGAGCCGCCAAACACCCCTGAGTGTAAATCCTTGCCACCGCACTCCACCTTTAAATACAAAAATAAAAAAATCTAATTAAAGTTTCACATAATACTGGAGCACATTCATGTTATACTGAAACACTGCATTACAATAGGTCTAGGTTTGTTTTTGCCACAGCTTAACTGATTGCACAAATTTTTTTAACAACACTACGATCAGACTCCACCTCAATAAAGAAGTAGCAGATTCCTCTCAGACCATAGGTGATGCAGGGTTTGGTCTTGCCCAGCCAATAGTTGTCAGAGATGCAGACATAGTCCACGTCTTTGAAGAAGGTGTCTTTTCGAGCAAACACCAGTTCATCCAGGCCTTCAGATCCAGACTCCTCCATCCCCTCGAAGCAGAATTTGATGTTGATGGGAAGCTCCTGCAATATGAGACAGACAGGAAAAAATAAAACTCTGCTAAAACTTCAATATAAATCATTACCAGGCCTCACTGTGCACACATTTAAAGATCAGCAGGATGAAAGAAGTGTTTATTTTCAGGGTGATTTTGAAGCTGATAGCCAATAACTGAAATAATTGGGTATATGTCGTCACTTTCAAGGGTTAAAACAAAAACAGAACTTAATTTAGAAAATAACTTTTATCATGTTATAGGTCAGCTACAGATCCTCACCCTGGTCTTTTTTAAAGGCTCTCCAAGAGGCAGAGGCTTGTCAACATGACACCATGAACCTGGGTGTTATGCCTGAAGCGCTGTCTCCCATTATACACTGTCATTATAGCCTATGTGATTGTGAATTTCTCCTCAAAAAACAGTTCCAGTATATGTCCATTTCTGTTTCAAGGAAAACTAAAACATGCAACACAATTACAGATTTCATCCTGAGGCCTTTGACCACTTATCCTGCTGACGGCTCTAAAGTGATCAACAAGCATTACCAAATCAGCTCTGTACTTTAACACAGAGATCATTCATTTCTCAGAATGATGCAGAATCATTCTGGAAAATAAGTTCATCAAATCCACTGGACTATATCTGTATCTTTTATATTGTTTATCTATTATTGTGTGTTAACAATAAACACTGCATATTCCTGGAATCAAAATATCCACATCCTTTAAAGACATTTTTACCCATTGTTACTACATTGTTAGATATCATCAGTCTGTGATGTTCAACACTTACTCTGAAAAGAAATTTTGTGTTTCATGTACCTTTGCTTCATTTTGCTTTATGTTTCCAGACTAAGACACCTTGATATTTGATATTATGTAGGTAATAACCAATACTTTGTATTCACCAGCTGGATTTTACTCGTTTGTCTTGTGTGCCAGTTGGAAATTGAACAGTACAAATCCAGCTAAATATTTATGTTGAGAAAGCTATGGCAACAGCGCAAGTAGTCGTTGTCTTTCAAGAGGAAGTGAATTGCATCTCAGCAATCCAGTCCAACATGTCTTGTGTCTCATGGACAATTGAGGCTACTGTCTGTGGAAAGTTTCTCTTCATTCAATGTGAGACTGTAAATGAACCAAACTTAATTTGTTTGGTTTTTAAATTTGGACTCAACTGCTTGGTCCTCATAATTGTGTGTCTAACACACACACAATACCCAAATCAATGCTGTATAGTAAGTTAACAATATTCCATATTCTCACTATGGTACTGACGAAAAACTAAAGATACTGCTTTAAGCATAATATAGCTCAGTCATAGTGTTACCAACATCTCTAGCAATTGGTTATGGAAACCCAAAAACCTGAATTGATTTGTCAAACAGAGCAACTTCTTCAAAGAGCTTTGAAAATTAAGGAAACTTTCTCTGTGAATGTACGCAAGAGATTTATTATTCCATTCACCTTCTATAAATTACAATGTCAGCATTTCCAGTCCTGAAATAAATCACCACACCTCTGTATAGTTTCACTTTGCCATTCAAACAACATTCCAGCCAGTAAATTCTGATCGATGTTGATGTTTCCCATCACCGTTCAACCACACCCAATTTACAAAGTCATACATAAGCAGCTTCGGTTATTTTTGGACAGAACATAACCAAAACCAAAATAGGTTTGTTCTCATTATCTGTGAGAATATCTTATGTTAAGACTGTGATTACACCAAGTCTTGTTACAGGGGGTCTGGACCTACATCGCAGACAATTGGTACTTAATTTTTTGTATAATTTACAGAAGTTGTTTGTTCCAGCAAAAAGGCTAAAGAAAGCTTGGTTTCTGTGAGTGAGGATGGGCAGCAAAGCCAACTACCCGGACACTGAAGGAGCTGCTGCTGGACCAACAGGGAGGTTTGATTACTTGAAGCGGGACATACAGTAAGACTGGACCACTGCAGATGTGGTTTTGGCAACTCCACCCCTAGAACCAGTTTTAAACTTTGTGTCCCTAATCACAGTGCCCATTGAAGGGTAAAGAAAGATACGTTAGAGATAAAACTGTGGTGGGAACATTACCTGCTGGATCTTCTGGTAGGCCTCAATGCAGTTAAACCAGGCCAACACGGGACCCTTGTCATCAGTAGAACCTCTTCCATAGAGCTTACCTGCAAAGAGGAAACAGTGTTTTAGTTCAAAGCCCTGGATTTTTATTTGATTGTAGCATATTTTGGATATATTTGTATAAGACATTTCTAGTGAAAATTTGTGTAGTCTATCTGGTGCTTTCAGCCCATTTACTCTCAGTTTCCCTGGGCCGGACCCTATACTAAACTACGCTGCAGGAGCGTGGGGCTTAAAAGAATCTAAAATTTTAGACACTATACAGAATAGAGCTGTTTTCTGAGTTTTCATAGATTTGAGGAGGTGGATATGCTGTTTATCTACAGGAATAATTTGTGTTGTAATATTAACTTTATTAAAAGTTTGCTTTTATTGAAGTTTGAAGAAAAATGGTTTGAAAATATCTTGTCAAAGCCAAAATGAAGGACATATGTTCATATCAAACAAAAGTTTGGCCCTGAATCATACATTATATCTTCTTTATCTAGAAGCCAAAGATCTTTAGTTGCACAGTTGAGAGCTGGTATTCTCCCTCTGGCCTCTGAAATATTCTGGTGTACAGATGAGCAAAATTGGACTTGCTGTTTAATTTTGATATGTTTAAGTTTGCTAACTTTGACTCAAAAGCCTGAAAAAGAAGGCAAGATGGATTATTTAATTATTCAAATTCTGATTTCTCCAGTACTATATAGTATGTTATTGTCAGTCATTGATGAACTTCGTTGTAGACAATGATGGCCTGAAGATTTGATTGTGAAAGATGCTTAAGTTGCTTCTCTATTTCTGGACTTTCTGTTGTTTGGAAATGTATACGCAGCACTTTGGTCCTGGCTTGTAGGAATGTATGGTGTCTTGTAAGCTCACGTGGGTTGGGCAGTTATATGCATGACACAATAATAAAATGCAATTCATTCATTCACTCATTTCGAGTGACTATCTACATGTAGTACATGCAAAGTTAAGGAACTCTTCCACATGATGAAAAGTGGAAGGCAGATATATGGTGTCTGTCAGCACATTATGTCAAACTCTTTAACAACTAGATAGTAAAACATGAAGTAAGCAAGAACAGAGCTGAGCAGACAGGAATGAGACAACTGGATGTGGTACTTTCTGTCAGCTGACTATCACCAGAAAACACACAAGCCTATTTGGGTATCAGTATTAGTAGCATAAAAATAAAGAACAAAAAAGGAACGAGTTTAAAAAAAGGCCTAATATCTGACAGTCTACCATCCTGACGTCATCAAAACTAAACTGTAAATATATGTGGCTTAATAACGTAGCTATTAAGCTATTGACAGATAAAGCATTGCAGATGCTTTATCTGTCAAGTCCAACAGCAGATGAGGAAGCTGACCAGGTTAATTAGTGCTGATACATATTACACAGGGTTACAAGATTTACAGGAGTTAACACACAGTAGAGTTATTCTGTGTTGTTTAACGCACGACAAATACACCTTCAGAGTTTAAATCTATTACAGTGCAACATTTGCATTACTATATAGATTTTTAATAATAGTAACAAATTTAGGAATGCTGTGAAAATAAGTTCATCCAAAGAGACTGAACAAAATCTGTCATCATGTAATACATTCACTAGATAAAATGCTTCACTTGAGCCCTTTTGCCTTCTGTAAAGCTGAATGTATTACTGATTCTTGACCTGTGAGGTTTGCTGATAAAACATGATTAAGACCGTGACTCTACCTTCAAAAACTGAGGTAAATCAGCTGGACTTTGGAAATAGCAAACTGTTATATGATCCCAAGTACAAAGCTGATAAAAGCTCAAAGAGCATTTAAACAAGGTGAACAACTTCTCTGCTCACCAAAGAAGGAGTTTGATGTTACTGTTATGTGATACTGAGGTGCAATTGACATGTGCAGACCTTTAAATAAATGTTTCCGATACTAAATTACCAGTTTCATTTTACTCTGCAGCCTGGTCATGGATCAGTTAAACTACATTTTCCTTTAACGATCCTCTTTGTTAATACCTTCAGGCAGTGTCTTCAAGACATGTTGGTCATTTATTCCAGTGAGATTTTATACTATAAATTCGCCAAACCTAAAATAGAAGGTGGTGTAATCATTACATGGAAGACTGGGAACAGAAACCTTTAAGTTAAAAACATAACGTCTCGTCTTACATGCCAACGCAGTCTACTTTAATAACTTTTTTGTTTTGAACCGAACTTTCCAGATCATATCCCAACAGCTTCAGGGTAATTTAGAGCTCTCACCATCTTTCTCAACCAGAGTGAAAGGCTCTGTATCCCAGCCATCATCAATATTGGCTGGCTGGACATCAAGGTGGCCGTAGATACACACAGTCTTCTTGCCCGGGTCTGACCCCAAATGACCCAGGACAATAGGTGGCAGGGGGATCTCCTCTCCAGAGGGAAGCTGCATGCACACACAAAAAACAATAGCCTACAGGTTTACAACGAGGGCCCATTAACAGAAGCACATTAACCAAAACAGTGGTCATATAAAGAAAGCAATGAAAAACTAATGCATCACCAATGATGCTATAGAGATAAACAGGCAAGGCAAGCAACAAATGACACTAACAAGTATTCACAAATATTAACAGTGCAAAAGCACACACACACACACTCTTAGAAACTCTGACCTGTTGTTTGCCAATGTCCACCATCTCCACTGTTCCCCCCAGCTTCTCAATGTCCTTGGCTGCCATCTCCATCATCTTCTTGATCTCCCCGCGCTTTTCTGGCCAAGCAGACACACTCTGGACTTCCACCCAATCTGCGAGGCGCTGGAAGAATTCACATAAATTTTAATATGGTCTAAGAAAACATGATAGGTGCTTCATACAGCATGTTTAAGTTTGAGAAGTTTAAGGCTCACTTTTTTGTTTAATCTTCATTCAAACGTATAAAGTGGAGTCAGGGTGAATGTGCCTTAGCACACTGGGGCTCCATAAAGTTTTATAACAGCTAGAATTAACTGAAACTGATGTGGCTCAACATTTATGACATTTGACACACACCCTCTAACTCAGAGTGAATGAGTTACAATGCTGCTTAGTATTCAAGATTAAAACACCATTATTTGATCAAGTGAAGACAAACATTTGGCTGCAATCTAATCACCGCAATGATTAGTTGACCATAATAGCAAGAGGTCACACAGGGCGTAAATTTACACTGAACTATTACGTCAAAACTTCACTCAGAATTAGCTTACCTGCACGTACAGATCCTGGTGTTCGTCCACATACTTGAAAAGCGTTGCGAGATGAGCCATCTTTGCCAGCGACAGGAGCTGAGGGTTTAACAGGCAGAATGGAGTGAGAGCCTACCTCGAGCCACTTGCTGTCTTATGGGAGGACAAAAAAAAAGCCACGCCTTCCTGAAAACCTGCTGACTGCTGCTGTATTTGTAGCTCCTCTATCATGCATGCACACAAGTGGTTAGAGTGCGTGAAGAGCATGTTTCATACCAGGAAGTTGAGTTGTTGATAGTTTTGCTACATTATAGTCACAGTTGACTAGCCAGTTAGTTTGTGTATCTTATCTAGTTTTTAATAAAAACAGGCACAAAGTTAAAAAGGTCCCAATACAGCAGAAAGCTCACTTCCCTTCCTTCCAGCTGTATATATGAATTTTAATATCACTTAAAAATTTAGCCTCAAATGTTTGTGGTAAGTTAAAAATAAATTCAAGAAATTTAGTGTATTGATGCCCCTGGTTTACTTTCAGATGTTTTCCTACATTTCATTACAATTACTTCAATGCATGACTCTGTTGGTCTAAGAATCTATGTTAATTAAATAGAAAGCTTGTTAAAGGGTTTTTAAACAAATCTTAGTCAGACATGAGCAGCACTTATTCAGATAAAATAAGCTCTGAACTAAATTGTTTGTTAGAAAAGGTTTCTGTACCACATCAATACATCTGGGACAAAAATATGCACTTGTGAAATAGCAGAGATTTATTTATACACACACTTCTGTTAACAGAACATTATATATATCTACGAGTATGTCATGCAATTAATTAAATTCTGGAAATGGCACTTTTTCGTGAAAATGACAAATAATGAATAAACAAGAAGGACAAATCGCAAATGTGGACACTAAGTTTCATTTTAACTACTGGGTCATTGTAATACTGAGCTGGCTTTTAAACTGAAACTAAATTAGCCTGTACATAAAAGACTAACAGACACATTTTAACAGGCCTGGAGTCCAACACGTCTAGCTAACAGAAGGCAGAGCAGATAGGTGACAGGTGACACACTGAGTGCCATTAGCTGGTCGGCTAACTCACCTATCTCCAAATATAGAAATAACGTTAGCTGGCTAATTTAACGGTACATTTAGTGAGCGCCAGCCTTCACCCGACACATATTCTGCTTTACACAAAGAAAAAAAAACTAGCTACGTGTTCCGTTATAAAAACTCACTTCGTCTTTATTCCCTTACAGCTGACGTCCACATGTGACTCCACTCACGTGACACTTCCTGTGTTTCCTGAAGACTTTGGCGTGCAGTTGAAAGTTAGTTTTAATCTGCGCAGAGGGCAAAGATAACGGAGAGGCTTCGCCGTGGACAAAGAGTGGCTGCTTGATTGGGTTCATGGCGCAAAGAATTGTGGGTCAGCGGCAGATGCTTCGTCATCATTGACCGTATATAAAAGTTCGTCATGTTCATCCCAGAGACCCAGACTTCAGCCATGTGGTGCAGAAACAGTCTACAGAGGAGAGCTACCCTCTGACAGATCTACGTATATTTACAAATGAGCTCTGATGTAAGCTACATAATGTAAATAGCCCTCATCGCCAGCTCTGATTGGTTAAGAATGTATTGCTGTTTATTTTCTGCTATATTTGTATAGCAACTTCCCTACGGGTTAGTGCAATTCAAAGTGCTTTACAGATTGATAAACTGACAATCCACTGTACCTAGAAAAAAAGTTTAGTTTTAGCATGTACATCTCATTGTCAAATATAAATCTACACATGCTGCATATACTGTCATATCTACCTACTTCATGTATAAAGCAACCTACTACATTTATCATTTCATATTTCAGTACCCTTTGCACCATTATGCTGTTTACAAATTATATAGCCAAGTTAACTAGTTTTAAGTTGCTCAGTTTCAAGACTAATTTACAAGATAGAAATACATTTAAAAAAAGCTGTCCCTGAATGTTTTGATATCTGCCAAGTTTGCCAGAAAGCTGTTTGGACGTGTAAAAATGGGGTAAACTTCAGGGTTTCTGTTCCGTCTTCCATGTAATGATTACACCTTTGTCTTACTGTATCAAATCTCACTGAAATATGTCCTGCAGAAGCAAACTTTTACTTCAGCTCCATAGTCTTTGCAAAAAATTTCTTGTGATTGCCTTCTTTGTTACCAAGAACTTTAGTCTGTCCTCATGTTTTATATTTTCCCCTTGTCATGTTACCTAAACATGAACACATCCTTAACCTAAGGTCAGCCTCATAAAGGCCCATTTTCTTAAACTCCCAAAATACATGCGACATGCAACTTCTCTCCAGCATGAATAGATGAAAGTCAAAGTTAGTCTGAGTAATCTCACTACACTGCCAACAATTTTCCCTAGCCTGGAGCTTGTATGTTTTAAATGACGTTAGTTGTCAGTGTAGGTAGACCTAGGTAAAACTAATGCAGTATCAACAGCCTTGTTAAATTCCTGTTGTGAATGTTATAATTCAGTTTGTCCCTTCATTTTTGCAGCATGTAGCCTAGTTTGGTGTTGAATATAGGTGTTTGTTGGCCTCTGGATATTTGCATTCAGTGCCCCCAATCAATATGCAGAACAAACACTAACCTTTAAAAAAAAAAAAAACCACCAACAGTGTCTTTGTATGAGAAGTGTCAGAAATCAGGGTTATTGCCCTGAGAGTAATGACTTGCAATACCAAGAGAAAAAAAAGCCAAACACAATACTGTATCATAAAATGTTCACTTTATTTTTCCTATATCTTTATATGATCTTGAGCTACAAATCCATGTGGTGCCTAGAAGCAAGAGAATTTGATTAGACTTTCAAAGATTGTGGCAGTAACATATTTGCAAGGTTTAGAGACCCACCTTTCTATCAAAGCACTGTTGTTGACATTTCTTTTCCAATTCCCTACACACTTCTGTAGAACACATGAAATAGATCTACAGGAGAGACAACACAGTAGTTAATACATCCTATAGGGACAAGTTGCCTTACAAAGTTTCCTCAAGTTAAATTGAGGACTTTACACTTGAAATCTAGGTACGCTGTAGTACAGATTGCAAAGCTGAAATGAGAATCTGTCAATCATAAGTGGGGTAAGATTGCTTTAGTCAAAAAGGTAATTTGTCCAATAGAAAAGAGATGACCTCTTAATGAAGTCACCGCATTACTGCATGAGAGACCTTTCAGCAGCAGTCAGTATGCACCTGTTGTACATAGCATATCTTTGAACACTTTAACTCACTTCTTCATCAAGGTACTTGTTTGTTGTTTGATCCATAAATTGGAATGCACGGACCACAAAGCGCCTCTGGTGACGATTTTTGGGAAGGTCATGGACTTTAAGGATGGACACATTTGGATCATGGGGGTTGGCACACCTACAGAGAAACATAACTTATGTTTAAGTTGACAGAGGGCAAGGATCTGTTATAATAGACATGGAAAAAGTTCAGATAGTCACACTTACCCTTGATAAATAAGTACCAGTGCATTCTTTGCAGAGCGAGGGTAAGCTATGCAGTAGTTGACTAGAATTACAGCATCTGGTTTAGGAGACTTCAGGTTCAGTTCAAGATACACTGGCTTGCCAAGGAGCAGTCGCAAGGGCTGATGGTAAGTGGGGTAGTAGCTTGAATATGTGTGATCTGTTGGTTAAGACAAAGCAAACTTATTAAAATGGATAATAGTTGCCATTTGAGAGCTATTTATGTACAATCCCACTCCAATAATTTAACTTTGTTTGGAAAATGATGAACACTTGACCTTTTGCAATTCTCAATTGCACACTATATAAGCCATTGGAGATGACTGCTGATGGCAAGTGGGAACTTGGGATCTTGACCATGTAGCCAACACTGGCCATTGAGTGCTGGCCACTGCCTGTTTTGCTGTAGCGGCACTCTACCAAGAACCTACAAAGATATGGATTAATGTTTAAGCTTGGCACTACATGCATGTACAGATTTAAAAAAAATATGCAAATCTACATTAGATCAGATTCAGTTACATTAGGCCATTATGATAATTTTGGCAGTAGAATTGTGCCCACTGAGTACAAGTGTCCTGTATAACCCACTAACCTGAGTGGATCACTTCTTGTAATTACACCATACTTGAGGCTCAGAGCTTTGACGATAGTCTGCACTTCAGCCAGGTAGATTTTTGTCTCACCAACTTCCTGTCAAGAAAAGACAATTTCTCAGTTGTTAGTGAGAAGTCTCCCAGGTTACACAGCATGCATAATGTACTGCCTGAGGCAGTCACCAAGACTCCCAGCATGTTTAGAGTTAGTCATTTTTTAAAATTTCAAACCCCATGAATTCATCTTTTAGAGGAAAGATTATTATCAGATGCAAAAATCTGAACGTTTATTGGTTTTGTCACCACATTGAGAAACTTGTGGAATTTGAAGTCTTGTGATTCTGACATTTGAATGTCACTTTAGTGCTATGTAAGCACATGATTAAATCAGAAATCTAGATGCAAAACAAGCAACTTGTGACATAACAGTTTGCTACTATGGCAAGTCAGGGTGACTACTTTAAAGTCAAACTTTAGGGCTGCAGCATTAAATTCTGTTTTATCTGCCTTAAATAGTTGCAATCAATAGCAAATCTGGCATATTACTTCAAGACACCACCCTTAGTCCAGTTTTGTACATGAACTGGGTGATGAAGTTGTGAAGCATCTACCAACTCTACTACAACCTGACATCACTTGATCAGGACAAGTACCATTTTAGCTTAATGATGCTAGTAGACACTTGCCAAAGCAGTGCATAGTAAACTCCACAAGTCATTTAAGGGGACAACTTACATAAGCATGAGTTCCACATTCTGTGACTTTGAACTTAAAGATGGCAACCTTGTGGTTAACAAAGACTGGTTTACAGTTTGGATTCCCAGGAATAATGAGCTTGGTGGGGTCCACAGGGATGGGTGCAGAGTTGGAGCGAATGGCAAACACAAAATGATGATCTGCAGTGCACTCTAGTGAGGGTTAAAAAAAAAAGTCACTTGAACAGAAGTTCTCTATTAGAACTCTAATATTTTGCCACATCTCCCTAAACAGAAGCCTTACCATCCAGTGGGTAGTAGCAGGCATATGTAGAAAAATCTATACAGCATCCCATCATCTTACAGGCTGATAAAGATATACCCGACTTGCCACATTTCACCTGCTCCCATGGAGGGACACTACAAGCTGATAGACAAATGACATTTTAAAAAGTAGTCTGGCATGCAAACAAATTAAATCCTGTTAAAAGCCATTCAACATCTATTTAGTGCATTTGCTGCATGCAGTTTGCACTGACTTTGTGCCACTGGCAGTGTTGGTCGTGGTGGTGCAACCGTTGGGTAACTGCATTTTGATGTAGGTTTGTGTCGGCTACTGGAGCGAGCGAACAGGCCAGGATCAAACTTTGGACTCTTCTCACAGGATGCAGTAGCAATTTGTGTCTGATCAAACTTATCGACATACAACAACTGCAAGCTGTAGCGGTCAGTCTGTAATAACAAATAGAGTTTCTGTTAAGACATGACCTGAATAACAACAAAACTACATTGATAAGTACAATTACATCCATCTTAGTCTAAGGATATTACAGAGCCAAGGTAATTAATCAAAAGGAACCTACATTTTTCACATTGCACCCAGTGAAGGGTACAGTCAGTGTGTTCTTGAAAGAGTTCACTTCATAACCACAAGACTCTGGAGCATCCATGACAGACAGCAGGTCCTTTGAGCCTGAGAAGGAAAATAAAGCCTAGTAATTTAACATGCATTCAGCAAAATTAAGACTTTATTTCAAGTAGGCAGAAAAGTCAGAGTACATACCCAAAACTTTAACTTCGCTTAGTTGATCTGTCGGCAGAGTAATATGGAAGCCAACGTCACTGCAAACCACATCTAGCTCAGTAGAACTTAGACTGGTACTGCTGGCCCAGTTGCTTGGAGGGGCATCAACAAGTTCCACCTGGGACCCACCATCAGTACCGCTGTCCCAGCTCCTTGGAGGGGCATCAACAAGTTCCACCTGGGACCCACCATCAGTACCGCTGTCCCAGCTCCTTGGAGGGGCATCAACAAGTTCCACCTGGGACCCACCATCAGTACCGCTGGCCCAGCTGCTTGGAGGGGCATCTACAAGTTCCACCTGGAACCCACCATCACTACTGCTGGCCCAGCTCCTTGGAGGGGCATCTACAAGTTCCACCTGGGACCCACCATCACTACCGCTGGCCCAGCTGCTTGGAGGGGCATCAACAAGTTCCACCTGGGACCCACCATCAGTACCGCTGGCCCAGCTCCTTGGAGGGGCATCTACAAGTTCCACCTGGGACCCACCATCAGTACCGCTGGCCCAGCTCCTTGGAGGGGCATCTACAAGTTCCACCTGGGACCCACCATCAGTACCGCTGGCCCAGCGGCTTGGAGGGGCATCTACAAGTTCCACCTGGAACCCACCGTCCGAACCGCTGGCCCAGTTTCTTGGGCCAAAAGCTACTGCACCCACCTGGTATTCATAGTTAGCAGAGGGGTTGAAGTCTTCACTAGTGGCAGCACCTTCAACTTCAGGAACTGCATCTTTACTGTCTTCAACACTGCTGTCATCTGGAGGGAAAGTGGCACAGATGACAGCAGTCAGAAAGAGTCAGCCATATCCTTGTGTAAGATTATGTGGACAGCCCAGCCAGATAGTTCCTTCTTAAAGTCATGAGTATGTAGTAGCTAGTCTGACTGAGGAGCTCAAATTTTATGACCTCAGGCACAGTTTAGCCTGAAAATCTTCCCATTAGAACTAAAGCTAGCCATGACATTTCTATCTGGATCTGTGAAGGTCATGAGACAGAAATTCAACAAAATGATGTAGAGTTTATTGCAACTGCATGCAGTCATGTTAAGCATTTGATTAGATAAGTTGTAGATACAGCTTGTGTATGCTATTTAGGTACAAACTTGGGACTAATTAAAGATCCATTAAGTTTTACCAATTTAGTTCTTAAAAAAAAAGGCAGTTAGGGGAGGTTAAAGTAGGACTATGTAACAATTACAGGATTATGGTAAATGTAATGCTATAGTAGAAAAAGTAAAGGGCCATAAAGGCAGTGAACTGATTCAGTAAATGATTTGTTGAAATGTTTGTTGTTTACCTGGCGAGGTAAAGGTACGTGGTTTTCCCAACTGGCCCTTCTCATATAAATGAGGCAGTTGAGTTTCGTTGATCCACTCCCAGCCCGTTACTGAAACCAGCAGCAACGTCATCACAATCTGGACCATCAGCAGCTCAACCCTGACCCCAGCCATGGCTCCACATGAAGGTCCTCGTGCAGCTACTGAACACTGAATAAAGACACAGCCTCCTGCCACTACAAATAGTGCCTTGAAGTTAATTTGTTACACCTGGTGGCTGCTAATTGGCACTTGCTATTCAATTAAAGTCGCAAGAGTGTGAATGAAAACCACCTGTTTGCTGTAAAGGAAATGCCTGTTTCATGTTTCTAAGATGTTACAGTTCTTTTAAATTAATTGACTAAACTTTCATTATGTAAATGTATGACATTTATTCTTTTGGAGATCATTTGTGTGGACTAAATCTTGGCTGCATTAAGTACAAGTTAGACTTAAATTATCTATAGGCACACGGTATGTGCAAATACATTATTGGACACTTTTTGTAAACTTGAAACATAGGTTTATTCTGAAGTATAACTGGAATATATTTTTCAGTCATACATTTTGAATAATAAGCAAAAATGTAGCTTATGACATTTCATTAACTTGGTGAAGACATGTTCTAATTTAAAAAAAAATTAAAATAAGACTATGGATATTCTTTGCTACATATTTAATCAACATTGGGTTTTCCTGCTACATTATATTTTGAGGTGTCTCTAGTATTCTGTCATCCTAATGTACAATATGTAAATGTAATTTAACAAAACATTAAAATAGATTAAATACAATATGAAACCATCTACTCTCCATCTCCAGAAGGAGAATCAACAGCTCTCAGTGTAAAAACCATATTACAAGCTTCATATACGATTTATCACATTACATTTTACAGCTGTACGTAATACACTGGTGACTCAGTGTGTTATGGGGTGTCATTAACATTTAAATTATTAATTTCACTGACTCAGTGTCTCAGTTTTCACACAAAATTATTAAACTCAGCTATGTTTTTCCTTCCAATTTCCAAAAGAAAAGCTTAATGTAAACAACATATGTAGATATTTGACAGAGCATCACTGGATTTTTATGTCAGTTATAAAGTTATTCCATAATGATGAATCAGAAATCACGCCTTTCTCTTTAACCAGAAGAACAATATATAAGACACAAAGTTCTCAGTGTGGCAAAAGAGTTTATTGCATATATTTCATTACAAGTACACAAACACCCATATATTCTACTACTGCACCACAGGTCAAATAAGCAGACTATTCAATAGTCTTTATCATTAAAAACAAAACAAAACAAAAAAATCTAAAAGCACAGATGTTTATTTTTTTATTTTTTAGACAATGAGAAATTCACTTGTAGGCATTGGCTTTATGTTTGGGCAAAAAGTTGAAATTCTTCGGTACAGCTCCAAGTAGCATTTCACTGGAGAGGGGACAAAGTGAGAGGTTAAAATAAGAAAATACTACAATCTTAGTGTACAATCATTTTGAATGATGCTTCTTGCCAGTTTAGACAGTTTTCTGCTCACCTAATCCTGACCCAGTCCCCAACATTTTGACTGGCCATCAGTGACTCCAGGTAGTTTCTGCCCATGTAGTATGGAGGTCGCTCATTGATCTTCTGAGGCACTCGCTCCAACAGACCCACTGGAATATATCTGAGAGACAGAGATGGAGGGGGGGAAGAGAAACATTATCTTTAATTTCTCTCCAGTCCAATGTAATTAAGTATTCAATGTGAAAGCCAGATTATGTGTGATGGGTTTGTCGCTTAAAAGGTGGGACATGCGATTCTGGAGAAATCCAATACCATGACAAATACCATGATATAGAGAAAACAACAACACAGTTCCATCTTGCAGCCATTTGGAGCAACTAGTATATGTAGTGACCTAATGTCTCTTTTAGAATTGCTGTTCTTTATTACAATCAAACACATTTTAAAAAAAGGTATCAGATGTCCCCACAGGCTCCAACACTGTTTGATGACATGACTTAAAACACCATGACTAACAGTGGGCCTGCTATTAAAATACTGTGTTACTACCAGTATACATACTGAGTCTGTTTCAGTTTCAAATTACAAACATTAATGAATATGGCTTTTTCACAGAAAAAAATACAATATACTGAAGTGCATGTTGTTGCCTACCTGCACATGAAGGAGAGCCACTCCAGCATGAAGGTGCGGGTCTTCTCCACACCTCGGGTGTCGGAGCCCCAGTGCTCCAGACCGAAGTTGGTGAAATCCCTGAGTATGTCCAGTCGCTCACTGGATGAGATGTCCCAGTGTCTGCTCTCCTTTATTTCAGTGAAGATCCAAGGCTTAATGAGAGCACCTCTGAAGAGAGCCAACCACAACAAAAGTCAAACGTACAATACTTTTTACATTTTATTCTACTGTCAATTCAAGTTCACTACATAAATTATTGGGCTTCTAAACATGGAGTAATTTCACTGGTCAAGACCACAATTTCCAAAGACATTCAATTTCCATATAAACATATGGGTCAAATACAGCAGGTAAAATAAGTATTGAACATGTCACCATTTTTCTCAGTAAATATATTTCTGAAGGTGTTATTGAAATTAAATTTTCACCAGATGATTCACATACTGATGGCATTGGTTACAGAAGGATTTCAAAACATCTGAATGTTCCAGTGAACACTGTTGGGGCCATAATCCGGAAGTGGAAAAACATAATTTTACCATAAACCAGCCACGACCAGGTGCTCCTCGCAAGATTTCTGACAGAGAAGTGAAAAGAATTATCAGAAGAGTTGTTCAAGAGCCAAGGACCACTTGTTTACAGCTTCAGAAGGACCTGGAATTAGCAGGTACAATTGTTTCAAAGAAAACGATAAGTAATGCACTCAACCGCCATGGCCTGTATGCACGCTCACCACACAAGACTCCATTACTGAAGAAAAAGCACGTTGAAGCACATTTAAAGTTTGCTGCACAACATTGAGACAAGCCTGTGACATACTGGGAGAATGTAGTCTGGTCAGATGAGACCAAAATTGAACTTTTTGGATGCCATAATACACACCATGTTTGGAGGAGAAATGGCACTGCACATCACCCCCAAAACACCATACCAACAGTGAAGTTTGGAGGTGGAAACATTATGGTGTGGGGCTGTTTTTCAGCATACGGTACTGGCAAACTTCATATAATTGAAGGAAGGATGAATGGCAAAATGTACAGAGATATTCTTGATAAAAATCTGCTGCCATCTACCAGGATGATGAAGGTGAAACAAGGGTGGAGAAAGAAATGCCAGAGAGGCACAGAGAAAGAATGGCCCGGCCAATTACCTGACTTGAATCCAATTGAAACTCTAGGGAAAGAAGATCAGAGTTCATAGAAAAGGCCCACAGAACCTTTAAGATTTGAAGACTGTTTGTGTGGAAGAATGGGCCAAAATCCCACTTCAGAAATGCATGCAACTCGTTTCTCCATACAGGAGGCGTCTTGAAGCCGTCATTACCAACATAGGCTTTTGTACAAAGTATTAAATGAATTTCAGTAAGCGTGTTCAAAACTTTTTCCCTATGTCATTTAACATTATTATACATAATTTATGGACATCTATGGTTAGATTTCTTTGCATGTGTGGATTACATGGGTTGTTACAAACAACTAGTGAAAATTTCATGTCAATAGCACCTTTAGAAATAGATTTACTAAGAAAAATGGTGACGTGTTCAATACTTATTTTACCTGTTGTACATGTCTGCCTGAAATGCAGTCACAATGGTCAAAAAAATTAGTCCAGGTGAATAGTGCCAAAACTTATGATGACATATGACAGGCGTAGAAGAAAGGTGTTTGCAAAAAGGAGCTTACTGCCAAATAAAAATTATATTTCATTCTTTATTCCAAAAGAAGGTGGCAGGCTTTCTTTTTCTAAAGGTGTCCTGAAGGTTAAGGGTAGACCACATAATTACTTGACATTTATTTGGTTATGTGTTTCCAATATTTTGTCTATACTGTGTGTAATCACTTGGCACCAACCTTGCAATCATAATACCAGAAACTCCAGTCTCTCTCGCTTTCATGGCATCCTCATAGGACAAAATGTCTCCATTACCTGAGATAAAATAGACATAAATCACCTTAGGACACCGCAACCTGTGCATGATTTTACAACCTTGATATTTCCAAATTGTATAAATGGAGTTTTTATAGTATTTATCTAATATTTCCCCATTCTGCACTACATGCAGCTGCAATCTTTACAAATCCACATACCAAAAAGTGGGACAGGACTAGCCAGCTTGGAGCAGGTGGTGATATAGTCCCAGTCAGCTAGCTTTGTGTAGCGCTGCTCTCTGGATCGACCATGCAACTGCACGAAAACAACAGCATCGGTGGTGTGTCATCACACATTAATGCTGACACCACATCTCATATATTTAAGAATGACGACACAGAAAAAATGAGAGGAAAACAGATCATGTGTGACTGAAAACATCTCATAGATAATTTATCATCATATGACAAGGACATGGATTTAATGAAGAGCCAAGCGAAATGAAAAATGGGAACAAATCCCCCCGCAGATAAAGAGTCCAGACATTCTTATTTTTCCAGACTTGTGCTATGATGACTAACGTTAAATATGATCTTTAACATAAAATTAGAGTAGATACCTTTTCAGACTGCTAAAATACCTCTCTTTTTAGACTTGCAATCTCTTTTCACATTTATGTAACTGTAACATTAATGTTTCTTCCTCTACAAGACTTACTGTGATCATTGAGACGTCCCATTTCTTCATTTCAGGGATGAGTTTGTGTGCTATGTTGCACTTCTCCTGAACACCAGTGCGAATCTTGACTGTCAAAGGGACATCGAGCACCTTCAGAAAGTACAAGTCATGTTTTCATTCAGGCTTTCACTTGCAAAAAAACTAAATTGACTGTACATGTAATCCAAGCCAAAGAAAAAGATTGTTTTCATGGTACAGTTATATTTTCAATTTGTTTTGAATCATTACTTGTATTTCCTCCTAACAGACCAAAAACTCTTCTAAAACAGCCAACACTATAGTATTGCCTTCAGTGAAAATACAATAAATGCTTTACATGAGGTAAGAACCCCAACACTTACATAGTTCATTCCCTTGACTATCTGTTCAAACTTTCTGGTGCGTGTCATCAAGCCGCAGCCTCCGCCCTGATGAGGGAAAGCAAACAAACAAACAAAGGTTTGGAAATACTGATAAAAAAAACTGAAAAAAAAAAGATGCTACATAATGGGTGTAATTTGCCCAGTCTTCGCGGGTCATCAGACCGCGGTGGAAACACAGACAACAATGGGCTGAAGGATCCTTTTAGTTCCATGAAAAGTAGCTCCAGGGAATAAAAGTTCCGGGTATTTTGGGTGGAAACGCGGCTTTATACTACAGGCAGGGAATCAGTGGAACTTTCCTTTAATCTTTGAATGGGACTACTTGGTTTGATGGGGCGTTTACCTTCTTGTAGACAAGGTCAATGGGGCATCCAGAGTTGATGTCCACAAAGTCAACATCAGTGTTGTTGTTGATGAGCTCTGCACACCTCGTCATGGTGTCGGGGAAGCAGCCCTCCACCTGGAGACACAATTTGGACTTCAGAACTGAGGCCATCTTCACTCTCACACAAAAACTTCTGTTCACAGAAAAACAAACGTTGCCAAAATCCCCAAGCCGTGTTTATAACAACAACATGAACAGAGTCATTCAACAACTCTGATAACTTCTGAAGAGTCTCAATAATCTATGATGTCATCACCTGGACGCCAAAAACATCTTCACTTTCGTGCCGTTTCAGGAGGGCCCACTCTGACTGCTGCCCCTGCAGCAGGTTCGTGCACATGGCCATCTCCCCACAGGTGATGTCTGCTCCAAAGCGCTTGCACACACGACGGAAAGGCAGATTTCCACACTAGGGAAAGAGCAGGAATCATTTAGTCAGGTCAGAACCTTATTTATGGGCCAGCATTTGATAGAACTTGGTATATTACCTGTTCTTCAGGAAATTTTAAATAAAATAGAATGACAACAAGTCTGGCAGTACTTACAGTTGTTAGAGGAGCAAGGTAGAGCTTGTCTTGAAAGTCCACCTATAACACAGAGACAAAGAAAATCACTCCTTAGACATTAACCCACAGTACTACTACTTAAATATGTATCAGTAGGCTTTTATTAATTTGTACACTTATTTAGCAAGAAAAGGGATTACACAATACTCCTTATGTTATTTAAAACAAATCACCAAATTACTTTAAGAAAATATAATTTTAGAGGAAAGATGGGCGGCTGAGATATACCTGTTTCTTTTCACATGGGCGCAACTTGATGACATCCACATCAGTCAGAGGGCCGACAGTCTTCACTGGAGTTGGATCTGGGCTGGCCTGTAGCTGGTCACAAAGCAAACATGCAAAAATACTGTACATGTAAAACAGCAAGCAAACACACTAATATATATATATATATATATATATATATATATATATATATATATATATATATATATATATATATATATATATATATATATATATATATATATATATATATATATATATATATATATATATATATATATATATATAGCGGCTGGATAGCTCAATTGGTAAGTCTCAGGACTTTCACACAGGGGACCCGGTTCGAATCCCCTCGGGACGCATTGAGCAATGACCATCATCCAGTGCGGAAAGGCTGGATAGCTCGATTTGATAGGCCACGGACACTCACGGGGAACAAGGGTTCGAATCCCCTCGGGCGCAATGAGCAATGACCCATCATCCAGTGGGTCCTTAGGCAAGACCCTTCACGCTGCTGCCTACCTCATGATGATGAGTGACGATGAAATGATTGACATGCCGGCTCAGACGTCGCCCGCCAAACAAGGTCTGCGTCAGGTGTTGGGGAACCAGGGCATCGAGACGACAAATGGGCTACTGGAACAAGACGGAAATGGGCGAGATGCGATAACAAGGCTCTGTTGGAATGCTACTACTCCAGTAACCCTAGTCAGAGGGGTTACATGCACAGGATGTGGGGTGAATGGTTACTTGAAACCCACAATCGAGGCTTACGGCGAAGCAACTAGTAGCTCAGTGTTCCAACATCCACAAGCGGCAACTGCTATCACAACTTGAGATTGACGAGGTACAACACAAATGCTACGGCAAGGGGGAGCCAGGACTACAGGTCAGAGGGGAGCATCCAGCAGCTCCCTCAACCAGAGATTGGGCACGAAGCCCCAAGAGAAATCACGCTGAACGAGGCAGCAACTGACCTGAAAGATAAGATCATGGCGAGGATGAATACAAGGCAACCCCAACTACAACGGCTAAGTGAAGTACCATCAGAAAGTCTCCTAGAAGATGTGAATGCAGCATTGAGAGCGATCCCTACCACAACCATCACTGAAACCAATGAGCTGATATACGCCTCAGCAGCAGTGATCCTAGAGATGCTTGGCTACAAGAGCAACCATGGGAGCCATGAGAGACAATACCCACCATGGAAACGAAGGTTGGAGGCAAAAATCAAGGAGGCCCGGAGAGAAGTGAGCCAACTGACAGAGGCTGAGAGGGGTGCAATGAGAAAGCAAGTACCCAAGAAGTACAACCAGATGCCCATACCTGAAGCACTCGAAACTGCCAAACAAAGGCTCCAAGCCTTGGCCAGCCGCCTAAAGAGATACACGAGAGACAATGAAGCCAGAAGAATAAACCGGCTGTTCGCAACTCAACCTGCGAAAGTGTACGCTCAATGGCAGGGTAATAACAGCAGAGCAGACCCACCAAGGCTGGAAACGGAGCAGTACTGGAAAAGTATATGGGAAAGGGAGGCATCACACAACAGCGATGCACAGTGGCTGGCAGCCCTGAGAAAGGACCACAGCAACCTCCTGAACAGAATCCAGTCACCATCACAGCGGCAGACATCCAAGAAAGAGTCTCAGGTATGAAGAACTGACAGCACCGGGCCCTGACAGGATCCACACCTACTGGCTAAAGAAGCTCACTGCACTCCACGAGCGCCTAGCAGCACAAATGAACCAGCTGCTAAGAGATGGGACGCACCCTGAATGGCTTACCGAAGGGCGCACAATCCTGATCCTGAAGGATCCCGCAAAGGGTACAGTCCCATCCAACTATCGGCCAATAACCTGCCTCTCCACAACATGGAAGCTCATGTCAGGCATCATTGCGGCTAAGATAAGTGGACACATGGATCAATACATGAGCAAAGCACAGAAGGGCATTGGCAGAGGAACCAGAGGAGCCAAACACCAACTCCTGGTTGACAGAACAGTCACCCAAGACTGCAGAGCCCGACACACCAACCTGTGCACTGCCTGGATTGATTACAAGAAAGCATATGACTCAATGCCGCACACATGGATCACTGAATGCTTAGAGATGTACAACATCAACAGGACTCTAAGGGACTTCATTGCGAACTCGATGAGGCTGTGGAAAACCACCCTTGAGGCCAATGGTAAGCCACTTGCACAAGTATCCATCAAATGTGGCATATACCAAGGAGATGCTCTGTCCCCACTGCTGTTCTGCATAGGTCTGAACCCCTCAGCCAAATAATCAACAAGACTGGCTATGGATACCGACTCAGGAACGGGCCACCATCAGTCACCTCCTCTACATGGATGACATCAAGCTATACGCTAAGAGCGAAGCGGGACATCGACTCACTGATCCACACCACCAGGATCTACAGCTCTGACATTGGGATGTCATTCGGGCTTGAGAAGTGCAGTCGAATGGTGACAAAGAGAGGGAAGGTAGTCCACACAGAAGGGGTCTCACTCCCAGAAGGAACAATAGCAGACATTGAGGATGGTTACAAGTACCTTGGAATACCACAGGCAAATGGCAACCTCGAAGAGGCAACAAGGAAGACGGCAACGGCCAAATACCTTCAACGAGTAAGGCAAGTCCTAAGAAGTCAGCTCAATGGCAAGAACAAAGCCCAGGCAATAAACAGCTACGCCCTGCCAGTGATCAGATACCCTGCAGGAATAATAAGGTGGCCAAAGGAGGAGATACAGACCACAGACGTTAAGACGCGAAAGCTCCTCACCATGCATGGAGGGTTCCATCCCAAATCCAGCACCCTGAGACTGTACGCTAGCCGTAAGGAAGGCGGCCGTGGACTAGTGAGTGTGAGAGCCACTATCCAGGATGAAACATCCAAGATCCACAAGTACATCAAAGATAAGGCCCCAACAGATGACGTGCTCAGTGAATGTCTCAGGCAATGGGGAACAGAGGAAGACGTGCTGGAGGAAGGACCATCATGGGAGGACAAACCCCTACATGGGATGTACCACCGAACATAACTGAAGTGGCTGATATCAAGAAGTCCTACCAATGGCTAGAGCGGGCTGGATTGAAGGACAGCACAGAGGCACTCATCATGGCTGCACAGGAGCAGGCCCTGAGCACCAGAGCAATAGAGGCCCAGATCTACCGCACCAGACAAGACCCAAGGTGTAGGCTGTGCAAAGAGGCCCCTGAGACAATCCAGCACATAACTGCAGGGTGTAAGATGCTGGCAGGAAAAGCATACATGGAGCGCCATAACCAAGTAGCTGGCATAGTGTACAGGAACATCTGCACTGAGTATGGACTGGAAACCCCGAGGTCAAAGTGGGAAACACCTCCAAAGGTGGTAGAGAATGACCGAGCCAAGATCCTGTGGGACTTCCAGATCCAGACTGACAGAATGGTAATGGCGAACCAGCCTGACATCGTGGTGGTTGACAAACAACAGAGGAAAGCCTGTGGTTGATGTGGCGATACCAAGCGATGGCAACATCAGGAAAAAGGAACATGAGAAACTAGAGAAGTACCAAGGGCTTAGAGAAGAGCTGGAGAAGGCCTGGAAGGTGAAGGCAACAGTGGTGCCCGTGGTCATCGGAGCACTCGGGGCAGTGACCCCCAAACTGGAGGAGTGGCTACAGCAGATCCTGGAAGAACACCAGACATCTCGGTCCAGAAGAGCGCAGTACTGGGAACAGCAAAGATACTGCGCAGAACCCTCAAGCTCCCAGGCCTCTGGTAGAGGACCCGAGCTCGAAGGACGAGACCACCCGCGGGGGGTGAAGGACAAAGTTTTATATAAAGAGGTAGTGCTCTGAGTAGAATTTTATACCTGGGTTTCTGTTTCAGTAGACGCATGCTGCTCCCCTCCTGTTGGATCTGCAGATACTTCAGCTGCACAAGCATCACCTAGGTTTGTCAAAAGACAAAATTATAATACCAAATTTAAATCTATTTAAATTTCACATTTTATAGAAAGATACTTTCATTAAATATGTCTGTGTCTGAAAATACAAAATATTTAGAAACTAAACATACATACAACTAAGTAGCTCTTAAATCAAGGATGAATATTCATACAGGTTGTTATTAAACACCTGTTCCACTGAAATGACAAAGAGTGGCATGCATGTTCCCCAACTAAAATTAGGTGAGCTGATTAAATGAAAACTCCGATAAGTGCCACAGACTCATTTCAGAGACACTTCCTTTTCACTGCTGATTACTGCACTTCTACACAATTATACTGTCAGTGTCAGTATAATTTCAAATCACTTAACAGACTAGAAAATACGACTGACAGCTTCAAGAAGGAGCAGAAACACTGGCAGAATACTAACAGTATTCCTGAAGGACATGTGCACTGCCATTAGATCATGTATAAGTGTATTTTAACCCAAGTAAATCTATCTAAAACCTCTTTAGTCGTCTTACCATTCCCTTGCGTTTCTCTTTTGTCTCTGTTGTTTGAAAGTGTTTTGAGGTACTCTGCTGACTTCTTGAAGGCCACCGAACGCTTCCTCAGACTATTCTGGAGGTCTTTACTCAGGCTGTTCTTCACCACAGTCCTGCCCTCGTAGACCTTAATTAGTTCTGCATTCTCCATGGTTTTGAAGTCAGGTGTAGTGTGTGCCTTGGCAAAGCGGCAGGAGAGACCATAAGCACACTTTCCAAATGTGTCATAGAGGTAGCAGCTTTCCCCGATGTCAGCGGGCTTAGTGTCCATGTACTCAGCTACGTCATGGTGAAAGTGGCATTTGTCTCCAAAGGGGCATTCCCTATTGTCCTGCATGGATAGGAAAAGTCCTGACAATAACTATCAGCTGACATAGCGATTGAAAAGTACTGTATGTGGCATTTGTGAATGGTCGGTTAAAGTTTCGTACCTTAATGACTGAGAGACACAGTCGTTTTTCATCATAGGTGGTAGGCTTTGTGTGTGGCCTTGACTTATTCTGTCCCCGTAGTCGTTTACCATCTGGTTTTCCCGCAATATTTCTTTCCACAGGCTCCTGTTTGAGCTTTTTAGCTTCAGGTTCCTCAACAGAAGTCTCCTTTGTCTCCTCAACTTTGTCATTTTCACTGGCCTTTTCTCCTTTTGTAGACTCAGAGTCTACAAACCCGTGAAATTTTTCTTTGGTTGTTAGAAATCTGCAGATACAAGCAGAAAAAGAAGTGTAATCATGCAGTCAGTTTAGTTGTTTAATAATCTGACATACAAAATAATATTTGAAGACAGTGTGTAATGGCCATTGTATAAAATGGTGCAACATCAATGCCCTGCCCCCAGTTTTAATTCATGTGTTACAATTTATGTGGTAGTCTTCTCATGTATTTTTGACACAGCATCGACACACTACGACAGCTAAGACATAAGGCATTATTTTTCACTATAGGGAAGAGTATGAATTAATTTACATAACATTTTGCCACATCTGCTCACTGCTCTATTATCACATAAATTACTCAGGTAATGGTACAATTACAATAAGGGCTATCGATACGGACCAGCCAGTCTGGAGGTCAAACTGGAGCGAAAGCAAAAAGAGAAAGTCCATACTCTGCAACAAGTCGAGTACATTCACTATAGCTGCTAAGCCTTTTTGCTGACTGTGTAGTCCTGTTGGCTTCATCAGACAAAGCAACATGCAGTCTGAAATGGTTATGGGGGGGCAGCATCTTCAAGTATGAATACATGCTACTCTGCTGGAAAAAGATGGGATTACTCTATTCAGGTTGGGAGCCACTTGCTGCCCCAAGTGAAGGGCATCCCTCAGTATACCAATGAGAAGAACAGGCAGACTGGTGTGGTGTCTGCAATGATACAAGCATTATAATGGACTGTCATGGTGAAGAGGGAGCTGACAGACAAGACATGATGCAAAGTACGGATTTCTGGCACAACTTCACCTACTTCCAAGATACATGGAGAAGGGAAAATGTCTGAATATCCTAATCGGGTGACCCTGATGAAGGCTACAAGCCGAAACACATTAGTCTGACAATAAAGTTGTTCTTTGAGTTTTGACCTCTTCAGACAAGACATGATGTTGATGATGTGTTTTGGCAGCTGTATGGTGGTTACTGTCACATCATCGGTCTAAACATAAACACTTTGGACAAGACTTCAATGTTTGCAGTGATTTCCACCAGTTTCCAGTGTGACTGGAAATTTTTCGCATGTGTTCCACAAATACCTAGTTACTCACTCTGGTTTGATGGCAGCTTCACCCTTTACGAATACATCTGTCCTTTTTTCAACGGTTTCCTCCGCCGCTTTTTCCATCACACCTTCACAGGCTTTTCTCCAATCCTTATCCTGAAACATGTCGATACATCAGCTGATCACTATCAATCTAACTAGCGTGCTGCTTAACAGGACAGCCAGCGATTATCTCCTTGTCCTGAGCTACGAGTATGTCTTACACACCAAGAACAACTCTGTACTGCATATTTAACTGTAATTTCTTTATATGTTGACTTAACGTCAGACGTAGCTACTTTATTTACTTTTAAGTTGCCTGACTAAATTCAAATTAGCCGAGTTGTTAACTTACCTGTTATTATTAAGGTTGCCAAAAGTAAACAGTTAATGCAGCAAGCTTTGCCCGAACAGTGAATTTAATGGAATATCCCTAACCCCGCTAACAAGCTAACAGCTAACGTAACGGCTGTTGACGCAGTCACTGGCTAGCTAGCGCATTTAACTCTAATTTACAGCTATTAAAGTCTCATCAAAAGTTAAAACTATACGAATACATTTAATTTGAATTATACTTCTGTCTCACGCACTATCACGTACACCTTCAACAGCGTGAGAAAGCGCTTGTGCAACAGTTTGGTGAACTCCGTGGTGTACTGACCGACGAACATTGGTTCCGGATACCGGTCTCAGTCTCCCCCAATCTTCAGATTAAACTATTCAAGGATTTTAATGGAGATGTGTGGTCCAGGGATGTCACATAATCAGATAACCAGTTAATTGAATATGCATCAGTTTTAAAATAGCACCAAAACCCATCTTCAGTATTGCAAAACAAACAAACAACTAATATCAGTAATTACATATTTATGAATAAACTAACTAAGAACTGGAATTATGATTGAAACATGTAGTTGGATGTTATGCCTTTTCTTTTCTTTTTTTTGATCTCACTTTTATTTCAAGATTGCATCTTCACATGAATTCCAAGAGCAGCTCTCAACATGTAATGGTTTACTGTATCTTTGACCAGGAAAAATAATAATCTCTCAGAGCAATGCATGTGCATATCAAGGGGAAGGGAAATTTTAGCAGCTGGCATTGTTACAAAAATAACATTCTTGTCAATAAATTACTAGATAATAGAGCTGAAACGATTAGTCAATTAATCGATTAGTCAATCGACAAAAAATTAAGCAGCAGCTGTCTTGATAATTGATTAATTGTTTAAGTCATTGTTCAAGCAAAAATGCCAAATATGTCCTAGCTTCTCAATTGTAAGGATTTGCTGCTTTGTTGCCTTACGTGATAGTAAATTGAATATCTTTGGGGTTTTGGATCAATGGTTGGACAAAACAAGCAATTTAAAGAAGTACCTTACAGTAAAGGAAATTGTTTTTCTCTATTTTCTGACATTTTAGAGTCATCAGAGAAGTCAGAAATCATATTCTAGTTACTACATGAACAAATAAAATCTTGAAACTAGGGATGCGCCAATTGCGAAATTCTGGGCCGATACCAATGTTTAAAATAACAATTTGGCTGATACCAATGTTTTTATGTTCTTGTTTATTTTTTTGTTATTTATTCCCCCTTTTGTGCCAGGGAAACAAAGAAATCTACATTATAGAAAAATAACCCTAATAACAGCCCTTCATTACACTATCTTTGAATGAGCATCCTATTTGCCGATAGGCCGATAGCAGTCAACAAGGCGAATATCGGCTGATACCGATGTTCGGCCAATATATTGGTGCATCCCTACTTGAAACAAATAAAACATGATTATCCTGAAGCCAAGTTCAAGTAAAAGCAGCTTCCAACATTATGTAACATCATAATACAGACAGCTACATTCAGTCATCTGGTGGGGCAGCAAGTTTTTCTATCTTTGCATCAAACCGTTTTCGGCTGGAGTCTAGGATGTTGATGCCATTCTTCTGGAAGTCATATCCCACTCTCTGCAGCTCCTCTAGTCGCCCTCTAATGTTCTGTGTGCTGTAGTCTAAAACCTTGGGCTTTTCCATTATCTGCTTCACTGTTATTCCCCCTTTTAGGAGACAGTCCAGTTTAGAGCTCAGAGTGTCCGGCCCAATGTACAGAACCATTGGATAACTGATGATCAGATTTTTTATGTCGGCATTACGACAGCCAAGTGAAACCATCTTCTGCTGGAGACTGTTAAAATTCTTTTTCAGATATTCATTGGAAAGATCCAGAATTTCTGCCCCAGGACCTTGAAGAAGAGCAAGCAGTTCTGAATCGCTCAACTTTAGAGAAGCTCTCAGGATATCAATGTTTGTCTTGACTCTCTTAGTGCTTCGGATGAGAATGTAAAGGTTTCTGGATATGACGGCTTTAGGAAACTGCTCTGGATTCTTCCCGCCGAGTGTGGCACAGATGTCTTCCAGGAACTCCACCATCTGCCTGTTGAGCTCTAAACTGTTGGAGAATGTCCGCGGCGCTGTGGTCAGCAGCCGATGGAGGTCTTTGGTGTTCAGTCCCAGCGAGGTGAGAAAAGCTATGTTCTTCTCCAAGTTACCATTATCACTGGACCGGAAGAAAGACTCAGGGGAGCGATCCAGGATGCTCACAATTTCTGAATCAGTCTTGAAGATGTTTCTCCACAGCTCCCAGCGCTGTTCCAAGTGTTCAATCGAGCGAGTGATAGCGCGGGGATAACGGGATATGATGCCGGCGATTACTTTGCGGCTGGCACCTTTGCCTTGCAGAAACTGAGCGAGACCTTGCTCATTAGTGAAGGCTTTACGCAGCACCCCAGGCTGACGCTGGCGTGCCATCTTCACATCAACTCCCAGGAGATTCAGGTTCTCCAGCAGAGATTCATTCTCTGGGTTCACCGGCGGCTTTGGCTCATTACTTTTTGTAGGGGCACTGCAAAGCCTCCTGGGAAGGCCGGTTGATGTCAACTGCACCGGAACGAGCCCCAAAAATCGCTGCAATGTCACTGACCGATGGAGGCTGAGGAGAGCCCTAAATCCAGATACTGCTGCCATTTTTAATAAGGAGGGCTACACTGGAACATCACCGCCAGTGTCAGTGGACCTAAAAGAAGAAACATGGCATATTTAGCTGAAAAAGAAACAAACACGAAACAAAATAATAAGAAAGAAACTAAAGAAACAAGACTATCATAGCCAGTTGGTCATAAACAGCGCACACCAGAATAATGTTTGTAATAGGTTACTAATAGGTAATAATGAGGACATCTTTGACTATCATTTAACTAGCAATTACCTAATGTTGCAGTGGTGGAATAAGTACTCAGATCCTTTACCTTTACAGATCCTTAAGTAAAAGTAGCAAAACCACACTATAAAATCCTCTATTATTAGAAAAAGTAAGTACTTAAGTAAAAGCAAAGTATTATCAGTAACATGTGCTTAAAGTATCAACAGTTAAATTAAAGTACTTGGCCCATGTCAGTGTGTTATATACAATTTTTACAAATGTTACATATTATTGGATTAAGTATTGATGCCCTAACATGTCTGCAGCTAATTTTAGCTACTAACAATGCATCATATTATATTTGTCATTCAGATTGTGTATGTAAACTCTGAATCTGCAAGCTAGGCCTAACTCGTGACTACAGCTGTCAGATAAATGTAATGGAGTAAAAAGTCTGACTTTTCCATCTGAAATTAAACCTGTAGTATAAGAAAGTAAGTTACCTCAAAAGTATACTGAAGAACTGTGAGAGAAACAGGTAATGTTGAACCTGTCGCAGGACCCGTCATTCTGTTACATACAAGCTAACATGTATAATACTTAATACTAAGAGTTATTTATTACATGCAGTACGACTGACATCAACGTGAAATCTCTCTCAGTAGGTCGCAGAGAAGTTCTCCTGCCATCGGTACTTTCAATATTCATCCGTTGAGGAACTTTATCGCCCCAAATGAAACTGTTACCACGTACAATTTATTATCAATGTATCAATGTCTCAAGCCTTAGTCTTCTTGTGCGAATTAAATTAAACACATACCACATACGTTTGGTTTCTCTCGGTTGACCCCCTATATGCTGGTGAGATGGGCATCTTTGACAGTCCTGTCCGAATCAGAGCGGAAACGTGACACTTCAAAAAACTCTCGCGAGATTTGTCATCCGAGAAAAAACTCCAAACGGAGGAATGTTGCTAGCTATATTAGCGCCACCTAGCGTTGTGGAGTTAAAATGGATTTTATGTTCACTTTCAACCACTAGATGGAAACAAAGGGCTTGCACAGTTTCCATGAATTAATGATATAATCAGAAACAAATCGAAATAAGATGCTGTTTGGATTGACTGGTTACTTTTTACACTGGTCACAATAATGTTATAGTCTCCATTATGCAAGCACTGTGAGGAGTACAACCCAAAAATGGTTGCAGGGCCATAAGAAGGATTAAACACTACACACATATGTTCTGTGTCTGTATTTCATTATCATTATTTCCCCCTAATTTTTCAATTCAATTCACTTCTCAGTTATATTTTCTGTACATTTTAGCTCCATAATTGATGGTATAAATTGTTCACAGCCTTCTTCACACTGCCACGATGTAGTTCTGGTGTGGATACGCAAAATTCCTTCGTTATATTTTGATTTAATTTAATAATATTTGCCTACAATTAGTCAAATTAAGAAAATAAACAGTCTAAAAAAAACAGAACCAGCCATCAAAATTCACCATTCATCATTTGTGTGTACATGAAGAACTTAGGTCGTTAAAACCCCCAATTTCACAGAAACGACATAAAGGGCATGACCTCTGTGTTCTCAATGGAGACGACCCTGAATAATTGCATTGCTATTTTGCACAGAATGTACACTGTAAATAAGTATTTAGTGACTTTCAAAACCCTCAGAGTGCAATCCGATTTACCAGTCCATTCATGGCTGTATTATGACAGCTAGCAAGCTTAATGTTTTCAGTGTAATTATAAAAATACTAAGCTGAATAGTATATTGGACTGTGAGTTACAGGCATTAATACTGATTTCATGTCAGACACACAGCTGACGTTCTTGTATGCCCATGAGGAACAAGAGAGCATTTGCCATGTGGTGCGGCTCACAGCTTAACACTGAAAAACCTACTGACCCATTGCCTCTCTTTACTGATGAGTCCCACCACTCATGAATATTTTAATACAGCACACTGATATCTTCATTATGCAAATGAGCCCCCCCCCATGCTGCTCTAAGATTGAAGTGAGTATAATGTTTTAGTCAGAACAGCTTCCTTCATGATAGTCTCAATTTTATTTTGTCTCAAAATACAGTTTATTTTTAATTACCACACAAAGTTCAAAAGCACTTTTGCCTGTATTTGCATAACGATGTGATGGAGAGCAGCTCTTATTGCCTATGTTTCTGCCTGTTTCAATCATTTGAAATGTAAGACAAATGATGAGTGGAGAAATGTGGAAGACACAAGAAAGAAGACTGCTCCTATACTAATAAGAGAGAAATAATTTTCTCATTTTCATGTTACATCTTTTGCACTTTATAGTGTCTTATTGCTGCTTCCATTGTCACATGTTACACTTAGTTGCCAGTTTATTAAGTACACCTAGCTAACACTATAATGCAATGTAATACAGTTAGTTAGTTTGTTTTTATTGCCGTTGTCATGCCAGACATTTGGCCCATGCATCTTCAGGTAACACAGACAAAAACCAAAAGAAAAAAATATCAGTTACAACATTATATGTACTTCTCTTTGCTTTTATATAACATATTTATGTAAAAAGATTCAAATAACTGCAGAAAAAGAACAGAAATACTAAAGGGCTTAAGTTTATCCTGATAAAGACGTTTTTTCCCCTCATCTCCTAGACTTTCTCCAAATAACCTGCTAATTTCCATGTTTTATTTTCTCTATCATTGAGATGACACAATACAACAGTATTGCAGTGTTCTATAGTGTAGAATACTGGTTGTATACCTGTTTGTTGAAACTGTTTTAAATGGGTGTTGATTCAAATTTATAGTGTTTAAAAGTGTTTCTACTGTTTTGTCCTCCCTTTTACCTCAGTGGAGGTAGGATTTACAGTATTGTACAGCTGTTGTTTTAGACTGGGTTAATTTTAGACAGGTGTACCTAATAAACTGGCAACTGAGTGGTTCTCCTTCCATCCGGGATGCTATTATAAAAAGCATGGGTGTCTAAATGTCTTTATATATAATCATAGCTAATATCCATTTTCTCTTGCTATCTTTCCATTTGTTTTTGCTTTTCTAATTCCATTTTAATTTCAGTGTGCCTATTTTCTCGCTCCCTCTGAACCTCTTGGAAACGTTCAGTGAATTTATGTGTTTCTTCCTGCACAAATTTGTTTGCTGTTGTGTTTTTAATATTAAATGGAATTCTATCCCAGTCCATTTGTTGTGGTCCACTCGGTAAAGTTGCTTGGGTAACTGCTGACACAGTACTCCTTCAGTAAATCAATAATTTAGAAACTGCCGAAACTTTCAAACGTTCATAGACGCTGTTGCACAACCATCGAGTGTTCACAGGTGGGATCAAATTGGTAAGAATGTCCAAAAGAAGATGGGTGGAATTCAAAATCTGCCAGACTATAAGCTGTTCAGCTCCTGTCAGCCGAAGACACAGAGCATCCTCTCCTGCTGCTGCTGGTATGTTTTAAATGTTTCTAAGAAGCAGGAGAAACTTTCACATTTTGGTAACTTATGTGAATGCAGCAGGTTTTCTATGCGGAAGTCATATTTTTTATGAACCTTATTGAAACACAAGGTGACAGGTCTATGGCCGGCAAGAGTACTTTATTTTAAAGATGTTTTTACATTAACCATTTTGTTCCCACTAGGGCCATAGCTTCAATTTAGGACAAACACTGTGTTGTTTCTGTGAATTTTGAGGTTTTTAATTTTTAATAACAATAATAATAACTTGCATTTTTATAGTGTCTTTCAGGGGACCCAAGGAGCTTCACACATAATTAGACATTGCAAATACACAGACATTACACAAGATATATATGTTTTTAGACTCAAGATCTTAATTTGTCTGTTTTAAAAGGGTAGTATCTGATATGAGATACTAGTATCTCAAATATCTCTCCACCAGAAAGATATTCCTGGCAATGTTTTCACAGAAAATGTAATTGCACAATTAAACAAACAAAGAAAATGATGCTGGGGGAATTTGGACTAAATAAAGTAGCCTAATAACAAAGTTTATTTGTATAGTTTTGTGCTTTACACAAAACAAACAATAAAAACAAAGATATAGGAATCAAACAAAGGAAAAAATCAGCAGCACTTCTAAATTTCTTGCGATGGCCCTGATTATCACTGGTTCCAGACCTGATTACGCTGATTACATCTCCAATTTGTTCAGGATTCATGTAGAAGAATGACTGAATGAAGTGAGCCAAAATGACAGTTCAGTCTGATTATCAGGACAGGTTATCACTGATGTTTAAGCTATATCCTGAAAATGTCTGCAGAACAGATACAGGGAAAGCATTCAGCTCACAAGTGACAATGACCTGTTCTAATGATAATGATACATATAGACTATTTGTAGATTAACTATCAATTCCACATGGAGTCTGTCTGTGAATTAAATATTGGCCATCCTGTCCTTTATCGCCTCCATCTGTCCTAGAAACTGATGCCAGTCTCTCATGTTACCTGCTGTCCCATTCAGCCAAGGAAGCTCAGATGTTTCCTTTTCAGAGGATTACTGTTGTTTGAAATGTGCTCAGAATAGCTCTTGCCATGATGTGAAAGGTGAGGTGATGGCTGAAGCCTTTATTAGTGAAAAATGCTGCTTTGTAATGAAAATATTTTGTGTTAAAAAAGAAAGCTCTCTACTGGGACAGCTCTGGCAACCTTTTCTCCCGTTACCATAGAAACTGAGCAGACGTTTTAAGCAGGACTCAGACTGCATATAATGCGGTGAAATTTATGACATTATGAAAATTTTGCAGTGGTGTCTGGATTTAGGGCTCTCCTCAGCCTCCATCGATCAGTGACAATACAGCAATTTTTGGGGCTTGTTTCAGTGCAGTTGACATGTTGATAATTATTATTATTATTATAATTATTTACAAAATTGCTGTACATTAAGACATTAAAGGATTCTTGCCATGTCTGTATTGCCACTACACATTCAGATTTTCTTCCACACCTCAGAGATCAAAACATGAGAAAAGACGAAGTAAATACAACAAAATAACAGAGCCATGTGGTTTATTTAAGACGTTTTAGACAGTCGACAACTGTTCAATTATTAGGCTGCAGTGTTGGAATGTAACAAAGTGCATTTACTGTACATGAATACAATTTTGAGGTACATGTACCTCCATTTAATGCCACTTTATACTTCTACTCCAGAGAGCAATATTGTACTTTTTACTCCACTACATTTATTTGCCAGCTGTAGTTAAGAGTTACTTTACAAATAGAGATTTTACATGCAAAACATGTAATGAAATAAAAAAAATACATGTTTTTTACTTTAATTACTTTAAAAATATGCTGGATTGCTGTAAATATATATACATTTCATTATTATATATATATATATCTATATATATATCTATATATATCTATATATATATATCTATATATATATATAGATATATATATATCTATATATATATATATTAAAATGCTGCTTACACGTTAATGCATCAATAACAGTATTCCAATAATATATGTGATAAATATAACACTTTGAACATGGCCAGTTCGCATAATGAATAATTTTGCGTTTGATACTTTAAGTACATAGTGTTGCTAATACGTAAGTATATTTACTTGCCGTGGTATTGCTACTTTTACTTAAGTAAAATATCTAATTATTTCTTCTATCACAGATTAAAACTGTAAAACTGGGTGGTAAACATTTGGATAGAGAATAATAGCGACATTTCTGACAGCACGTGAAGGCAACACTGGTGGAATGCCAGGGGGCGTGGCTGTGAAGGCACCTACACGACGTCATCATAGTTGGGTCTCATGTTTACGTGGAAAACATGGCGGCGGACTACCAACAAGGAGACAGAACCTAGTAAATGCGAGTGGAAGTGTGTGGCAGCGAGCTGGAAGCCAGACGAGAGATATTTAACCGTTAGTTTATTTATAGATTGTGCTCGCTGATATTTCTTATGAAGCAGTTTCCCTCTTGTTTTAGCCACTGGGACCGCGATGATGGAAGACGAGGAGAGGCAAAAGAAGCTGGAGGCCGGCAAAGCAAAGGTAGGATTCTCTGTTTTTGGCGTTAGCATAACAAACTAACACTGCTATCACAGCTGTAAAGTAGTAACATAATTTTGTCGACAACTTATTTTCTTACGGCTGGGTCTGTCAGCTGTTTATTTGTCTCCCCTCCCCTTCTTATCCCCCTCTCAGCTGTCAGTCCCAGCAAACATGCGCCCCGCTCTGACAGCCGGGGGTTGGCTTGCCGGGGTGTTAGCATAGCTACTGCTAGCCACAGGCTCCTTTGTCACGCTGCATGTCTTAACGTTACTCCAGTGTTTCATTTTACTTTTCTCAAACTGGCGTGTAGGAGTGTGCCAATGCCAACTTAAGCACCCACAAGTCAAGCCGTCACATTGATATCCAAGGGTTATAAACGCCACCTGAAGGGAAGCTGACAGGCGGGTGTAACAGGATTTACAGGACATAACCCCACTAGGTAGAGCAAACATTGCCCCACATGCCAAACTTGTGCTACATTGACTTTATCAACCAGCAGCATCAACATTTAGGTCAGGAAAAAAACCTACCAATCCATTAATGGTTGCAAAACAATGCTGCTACAAAGAAGGATAATGCTGGACTTTATTTTGCCTTGGAAAGCTGCATTGATGCCCATGTCAGTTGTTTCATGTGATAAATGGCAATGAAATAAATGGTACACTGCTCTGTCTGAGCTATGCTTACTCACTGTTTATAACTTTAACTGGTGAGGTATTGTATAACCTGGCAGCAGCTCTATTATTGATATTTGTCTACCCAAACATCTTGGGTATGAATTATGTCAATAAAATGCCTGCAAGGAGATCTTAACAATATAATATATTATCAATGGAAGCTGGTCAGACTGCCATGTGCTCTGTGTGTTCCGACCTCCACTTTAGGCATAAAATAGATAATGTACAGTACAGATAATAACACACTCTGAAGACATGTGGCTAATTGGATCAAGCTTATGAGCAATCGAGAGAGGAATTAAATTAAAAAAAAATGTTCTCAATAGTCTTACAAATTCACAAATAGTTGTTTGTCACTATCACTCTCACATCACTCTTTAAATTACAGTCCAGCTGTGAATCTCTACAAACATACATTTACAAAGAATTGGTATTGAGAATTTGAATGAAATCTGTCAGGCAGACTCGAAAAGGTGCTATACTCCAAACGTTTTCCATCTTGACACTGCAGAGAAAGATCGAATACGCTGTGTGTGTCTTTAGGTTACTCCAGGTTTCATACTGGAGCTGGTGCTCTGGCTTTTAGGTTAGCACAGTGGGAGAGACCATGAGAAAGACCATCTCCGTGGTTTTGGCATTTTGGTTTATAAAAGGCTTCTCTGTACTGAAGGAAGATTTAACTGCAGTACCATGTCACCATGTCCTCACATGCAGGCGAGAAACTTCACAAGATATTTCACTAAATAACACATTGATAATGGTTAGCAGGGATATCCAGGACATTATTATTTGTTCTAATAGCTTCCCAGACTCAGACTGGATCTTGTAAGCTCAGATTGAGTCCAAGCTGATATATGTCTGAGTCAATCAGTAAGCTATGCAGAGTGTTTAGACAATGACATAACCCACTGCATCTCTAAACTTCCAAACCTTAAGAAAAAATATTTAAACTTGTTGTTTTAAATATTAAATGAAAGAGTCTGTGTGGCCTACATTTTGCCTCAAAATTGAACAGAAATTGATTATGGTGATAGTTCAGAAAAGTATGACATTGTCAGCTGCTGTGATTTTTCCAGTTTGAAGCAAAGACCAGTGACAGTGGCTAGCTAATGTGCTTTTTGAATCAGGTATTGGCAGAGTGTCTGAGTGAAGGGAGAACTGTCAATCATCTATTGTATAGCCTGCTTGAAATAATGTCTGTCCTAAGTAAGTGCCTGTTGAGTCATACCAGACTATGAGCAAAGCATAAATTGTGGGCTGGTGTTGCCAAGCTATGGTTCCAATGTACTGGTGCTTTCACTTGCACTTGTCTCTGTGGCAAAATGGGCCATATTGACAAGTGCATCACCAGCATTGTGGAGTTACTCGTGCAAGACTTTGGCTCAGTTCTCCAGTTACATGGTAGATAAGGAGTTTCATTTTTTGGAGACTGTTGTTGAAAAGCACTGGAAACTGCAGTGATATGGCACCTTTTACAATCACCATGGGGGAAGGCTTTGACTTTAACATTATCTCCCTGTTACTTTCTTTCTACCAATTTCAGGTCCTCGCTGTATAAACCCAGACTCCTAGAGGTCTTTGTAAAGTCACCTTAAAGTGCCCCTCACAAGAAGAAATTGTGTAAATTTCCTGTGTAGTTCAGTGCAGTTACATTTTATCAACTGAAACACTATATATACAGTACATATATTTTATGTGAATGGTTGTCTCCAATAAAGGTTGAGATGGTGGCTTCTTCTACTCTCCTTCTTTTTACTGTCAGAGGGGTCCCTCCATTGAATGAAATTCACTTTTAATGTGGATTTTCCCTTGTACTTTTTTATCTTTAGACCAGTCCTGTTCTGTCTGTCCGTAAGTAGGTTTTCTTTCAGCCTAAAGGTCAGTGTCACTGTCAGGCAGCATTGGAGGTTTTGAGGACAGCAAAGGTACAAGTTGATCTACTTAGCTTAGGCCTGAATGGTTAATCCTTTAGGTGACTAATCATGGATGTGCCCTGCACACCACTCTATGTGATGAATAGACTTTGAACACCATGGTTTATTCAGTTTATTAATTGGCTTATTTGACACTGGAGAGTTTTACTTTTAGGCTGCTGTAATCTTTATCATTCCTATATGTTTGAAAATGTAACACTGAATACTTTTGAAGCTCTTGTAATGTCTGTACCGCTTGAGAAGGGATTGCCAGGTGATTAATTGAATGTGATAGCTGTCCAGTTTTAACTAGCTACAACCTGAATGATGACTGAAACTAACTTTCTGTGCAGTTCTAGAAACTTTTGTTGTGACTAAAGTGAGCCCTTTCCCCTGTTTTTTGATATTTACAAAAACTTGTTTTTCACTTGAGGCAGCAGCGTAACCGCATCACGCAGAAAAGCTCTAGAAGAAAATGTCGATGAATTCTGAAGCTGCAGTTGCACACCACAAATGATAACTGATAGTATAGATACCATACCATGCAAGAGGTTGTTTGTGTTTCACTTTCTTTATGAGAGGAAAGGTTTTCAGATAGGAACAAGGCTAGTTTCTGGACACCCAAAATAGCTAATTCATCACAGCTTTAGTGCCAACAGTTTGTTTAAGATTAAGACTGAACACTTAGGATGTATTCACACCAGAATGCTTTTTGCAGTTTTTTCAGTCTCTGAGTTTGTTTTGTTTGTTCACACATTACAATTTTTATGCCAATCTGGTTTGCACCAAATAACAATCTTGAAAGTGTTAAGTCACGATTGTCTTCCAGATGAACTGTGCTTTGAACAAACTACAGAAAACAACCCCAAGATGCTACTTTGGTGTATAAGGACTTAAGAAAGCCCAGCACATGAAATAGGATGAGGACATGCAACAGTCGTCCGGTAGGCTAGATTCAAACCCAGGATGTTGCACCTACATGCCATACACTTCAGCTGGCCAAAGTCCAGCATATAGTTGAAGTTACTGAGCCTGGAACAGGATGAGTTGTAATAAAAAAAATATATAAAAGTCCCATGCCACTTTGTTGTACATGAAAAAGCAAGTAAAAGAAGCATCAGAGAGAGTGTCTGTTGCTGTTCTTCTATAAGGTGGGTTGGGTGTAATGCATTGGTCTTGTGTATATTCCTTTTGAGCTCATTGGAGTAGCAGCCATCTCCAAAAGGTCGGCTTACATCCTATGTCTGCGAGATGCATATGTACATATATAAATTATAGCCAATTCTGTGTCTGGAGCCTCTTGAACAGACAAAGCTCCACCCGCTACAGTAGTCATGAACCAGGGTGGAGCACAGGTTGCTGTTGCTTTGTTTTCAGGGCTATAAGCTGTTGATTGCTAACTGGAATGTGAGTGAAAAGGATTTTTGCCCTCACGTAGCTGGGTGTTGACTAACACAGCGTTGCTGGCAGTCTCATGGACACATGACACTGAACGCTGTGAGCTTCCCTCCTGGGTTCCACTGCACTGCTGTATTTCAGTATTGCTTCAGTATTTTTAGCAGTGAGTCTCACAGGCATCAAACAAACTACAGAAAACCACTTTGTTACTTATTTAAAGACACCTTTTGTAAATAATACTTTTAAGCATTATATTAAGCATCAGATGTACTAAACTACTTTTTCAATTGTGATAATGTGCTTAAAACAGACTTGTGCATTCAGCATGCTTTTTCCTGAGGCATAAAAATTTTTTCATACTTCATCAATTCACAAATGCTACAGAGTTACTGATGTTGAACTGTGATTGGTCAGCTTTGTTCCTCACTTATCATCATGCATCACACAAGGCTGTCATATGTTTTTTTTTAATTTCTATTAAAACTGGGCTATTTTAAGTAAAGTTTCATTGTGTATTGATTTTTGCACTTTTAGGTGCAAACATTGCTGTGATGTGTGTGATAGGTGTGATTTCTAGTTAAAGCCTGAAGATCAAGATGCTAGCGAGGCAGAAGGTATTGTTGTATGTACTATGTACGAGTGGGCGACATGGATAAAATATTCTGTATGGTTATTGTAACTTGTGATATTGATAGATCTCATGATATTGTCAATTTTCTGCTAAATCAATTGATAAACTGTTCATTGATGAAATAACCAGAGACACCTTTAATAAACACTTATTAAAGGGAGAGCCCCCTCAGTATAAACACTAAAAACTCTTGTGGTAAACAAATATACGTCATCTAATGAAATAGGCCTATATTGTGTTATCATCTAACCCTACTACAATGTGTGTTATGTGTAATGTCCCCAAACTGAAGTTTTGTTTGCATTTCCGCAATTTCTAAAGTTACATAAGTAAAAGACTTAGATGTATAAAAAACAATCAAAAGACATACATAAACACACATCAGTGCTCATCCTGACTATGAAAACATTGTTTTTGGTAGCTCAGCTCCTTTGAGTAACGCCAGATTGTAATTGCAGCTCACAGCTGCAAAAAAAAATCAAAAAGGATGTTGTTGTCGATGCTGTTAGTCAGCTACTATTAAACATGGATAAAAAAAAAAGCCTGTGTAAAAATATGCCTGTGTAAATGTTTTCAGACAGCAGATGGTGATACACCTACGTAGTCTCTGTTTTCCCAGATGGTGATATGCAGCTACACAGGCTCCAGTACTCCATATGCTCAGCCAATGCTCTGTTCTGCCCAGCCAAATAGTACAGCCTGCAATGATAAGCAGCTGAGCGAAAGGCCGGGTTTCCCGATTCTTTTCCAAAACTCAGGGTGATTTCTGCTGGCATGTCCACTGCATATGGCACACTACTGCTAGTAGTCTCTCTGTCATTGTAGTCACCAGATTCTCCATCCTGTAAGACTGGCATTCACTCATATCTCTTTCTGTGTACCCTGGTATTTGATGAATAAAGCACTTCTGGAAACACTGATAGATGGGTATATTTGGATGAGGGGTGGGGCGTGTGTGGAGGTGCAGAGTCACAGATCAGAAGCCCTTAGAGCTTTTAAGCTGCGTGTTGTAGGTGGGGGACGTGACCATGACGCCCACTCTCTGCTCTGTCATGTCGGCCTCTAACCTTTTGTACAGCATCACAAAACCAGACTTGTCAAAAAGTGCTTACTTTTATGCTGACTGCTGCTACGGGAGTGGGGGTTTGCCAAAGAGGTGCATAAAATCTGTGCTGCATGTCTTGCATGTCAGGGAGGGCAAAGTAGAGCTGCAACGACTAATCGATTAGTCGATCAACAAATAATTAATCGGCAAGTATTTTGATAATCTATTAATCGTTTTAGTAATTTTTCAAGCAAAAACGCCAAACATTTGCTGGTTCCAGCTTCTCAAATGTCAGAATTGGATGCGTTTTCTTTGTGATGTATGATAGTAATCTAAATATCTTTGAGTTTTGGACTGTTGTTTGAATAAAACAAGTGATCGAAAGAGATCACCTTGAGCTGTGGGAAATTTTAACAGGCATTTTTCACTATTTTCTGATATCTTATAGACAAAACAATTGAATTGATGAATCAAGAATTGTATCAGCAGATAATGAAGATAATCGTTTTGTAGTCAGTCAGTGTTACTCACCACCACGTGTGGATCCTTGAGGCTTTACATGCATATTAGATTAATTAAGTTTCCTCCTCGCAAAACATTTGCAAGTCAGATTTTTTGAAAAATTGGAGACCTACATTGTTTACATCCATGTTACCTTGCCAACAGTCGTCTTCTTCCCAGCCTTTGCCAGCATGTTGGTGGTTTTCTTGGCATATACCTGGAGATCAGTGGAATAGTGTGAAACCAATGGCAGGAATGTGTATCACATCACATGCATGTGTGTCCTCGTCCACTCATAAAAACATTGCTACATAGCGCTACTAGTGGTCGAAAACTCCACAGGGTACCATTAACTGATATTTAGGGGTGGGTGATATGACCATAATATACCTTAAAATTATATAAATGTGTCTACTGTCAGAGATTTTGCTGTACGATTTAAACTGTACTTTACCTTTTTAATATTTCCAGGTGTATTACGAAGTTGATTGCAATGTTGCAAAGTGAGCAAGACTGTTTGGTTTGATTACAGTATGACTTTTGCATTATCGTGATAAAGTTTCTCGATTTCTCAGGCTTTTAATCACTGGATAAGACAAAAACAAACATTCCCATTTGGTTATTTTATCCATAAAGAGTTTCTCAGTTGAAGCATGAAAGTTCATGACCTTGACCTTGGAAATAGTAGTTTGATGAAATCTCCACTCAAGGTCCACCTACTAGCTTGGTTAAGAGCTATATCACATGGTTTCTCATGGATTTACTATATCACAGTGAAGATCAATATCTCAATATAAAATGACATATGATGCAATATAGGATTTAATCCGTATTGCTCATACTGACAATTTGATACACAGTTTATGTGGGGTTATTACTTCTGCCATCGTGTACATGGACATTTCCAGGGCAGGTGAGCAGGCATTAGCACGGTATCCTTGGCAACAGTCTGTCTATATCTATGGCAATCCATGCAACACCTGTGGTGTGACACCTGTAGCTGCTGCTGTCGGCCCCGCTCAGCCGTCTATTTGCTGTCACTGGTTGCTCATACATAATACATACCAGTAGTACTAACTGTGTAATTAGTATCATAATTTCCCTGGTGATGTAAAATACTCCCTTTTACTTTTGTACTGTTTAAATTTGGCTTATATGTGTGAAAGAAAGAGGGAGAATGAGTAGTTGGAAATTAGATCTGTTTAGTATGTGTACTTGTACTACGAGTGTGACTTCAGAACTATGTGTTTCAGTTGGTCGTGTAAGTTTTTTTTATCAAAATAAAAAGAGGCCTGTGTCACAACATTATACAAATGATGAAAGGTATTAACATAAGATTACAAAATACATTTATGTTTTTGATTAGGGCCAGAAAATAAAGAATCTGTGTTGCATTAGTTGGTTAATTGGTTAGTTAAATGACCAAAATTTAATTGCTAATTGTTTTGGTAGTCGATTTTTGAAGCTTTGTCTTCTATGATAGCAAACTAAATATAAAGATTAATCAATAATGAAAATAATTGATAGTTGCAACCTTTCTTTGAAAAACAGATGACTGTTAAGTTTGCATTTTAAAGATTTAGTTTCTCTTCAGAGAGACAATTTATGAAAGTGATTGAGACAGGCCAATCAGCATGATGCTGTTTTGAAGATTAGGGAAGACATGTATGAAGTCCAATCCCAAATATGAAATGTAAATTAGCACAAGCACTCCACTTATTAAATTGATATTCAGTGGAGTGATTCTTGTACCCACTCAAAGTTATTTCTATCACGAATCCATGAATATTCATTTAAAATACTTCTCAGGAAACAAGAGCTGAATAAAGCAATGAATAACATTTTGAAAATGGTGAAGATAACGACAATGTTATTGGCTGTTTGGACAGATCATTGACATAGTTTAAACATGTAATCCCTTCAGTCAGGATTAGCACCTGGCACAGCAAGAGGCATGTGTCGGGTCATATGGACACAGGGGGGGAGGACTCACTTGGAGCGGGGAAGACGCCTTTTTGGGGCACACAATGTTTCGCTTGAGTTTCACCAAACTGTGTGGAGTAAGTTCATATGTTTTTTTATTTTTATTTTTGTTAGAAGTATAAACTCTGTGCTAGGCAGACTAATGAAGTTGTGAATTAGGAAAAAGCAGGTGGTTCTTGCCCTTAAGTCTGAGCATTAGGGTCAGATAAACAAAGATCTGAATGGAAGCTACGACCGGAAATGTAGACTAGAATAACACTTTAAAGGATGTTTCTTGAAATGTTTTTTTTTAACTTCCGAGCAGAAAGTGTAATTGTTATCTCTAACACTACCCGTTTCCCTCTTCCCTCTCCAGTTGGCTGAGTACCGTCAGAGAAAAGCTCATGCAGACTCCCAGAAGAAACAGAAAAAGAAGAAGAAAAAGAAGCCAGAGGAGGACTCGGAGGGGGATTCGCAGGGAAGGGTGGAGGTCGAGGCGGATCAGTCTGTGGGAGGAGAGGAGGGCTCAGGCGGAGGACAAGATAGATCACAAGAAGGAAATAAAGACCCACCCACCGCAGAGTTTACCTTCGCCAGGACACTGCGGAGTGGAGAGACTGTCAAGCATGACCAGACCTACACCATAGAGGTAGACACTTACTCATAACAATGTATTACTATCAGTAGTGATTACTGTAGGTGCCACATACAGAATACCAGTCTGTTCATTCCTTTTAATGCATAAGAAGGACTTGGACCATAGCTTGGAGTTGCTGGACAAACTGTACAAATTAGGCATCTGTTGCACTGAAACTCTATTATAAACTAAACCCTAAACTATTTTCATTATCGATTTGATTTGCAAATTATTTTCTGTTATTAATCGCCTAAAAGTTTTTGTCTATAAAATGTCAGAAAATACTCAAAAATGGCCATCAAAATTATATTAAGCCCAAATTGACATATTCAGATTTCTTGTTTTGTCCATACCACAGTCCAAAACCCAAAGATAGTCAGTTTGCTATTAAAGAAGACAGCAAATCTTCACATTTGAGAAGCTGAAACCAGTGATTTTTTTTTTTTTTGGTATTGTTGCTCAAAAAAATTACTTAAAATGATGAATCAATTATCAAAATATCTGCCAACTAATTTTCTGATGATTCTAATTGATTATTTGACTAATGGTTTCAGCTCTAAAATTACAATACAGAAATACTTGTAATTTTGTAATGAAATCTTAATTTATTTTAATACCCTAGAATGGCAACTGAGCAGATATAAGCTTTTATGGAGAACATGTGGACAAATTTATCAACATGAATGGTTGTTTCAGTGAAACAATCAACCTGCTTGAACAAAATTCAGGAAGGATTTCTGGGTGTTGCCATGTTTGAGTTGATGTGAAGAATAGATTCAGTCTCCAATCAAACTTCAGAACTTTTTTGAACATGCCCATTGTTTTTGTGATCTTTTTTTTAAAATTTAGATTTAAGAAAGTTTGGCAAGCCACAGAGAGAACATATGAGTGATATCTCAATTACTCATACATTAACCAAGGACTAAAATACATCTTGTAACAGTGAGACTAGTTTTAGATGACACCTCAAAATATATTAATTCACATCTTCATTCTCCATTCAGAATATTCCTCCAGAGATTAGTCTGTGGTTTTGCTAATAATAAGGTTCACTGTCTAAATGCTTTGAAACAACATTCAGCACAACAATTCTTTGAGTGATTCACAAGTCACACAAAATGCCACTTATATAAAATGTTTATTCATGAATCTGTCAGTAATTGTAGACATTTGGTGATAGGGTTATTTTGGACATATTTGATGCCTTTTTAGATATCAGTATTCCTCAGAAAAGTGTTTCTTCTGTCACTAATGCTGCAGTCTGATTTTATCAATGTACAGTCTGTCTGCTCCTTCCTTTAATTTTAAGAGCTGCAGGTTCATTTTATGGCATTAGTTTTGTTTTATTAACTTATAAGAGATTAATTCATAGTCGTAGGTCTGTGTGAAAGTGATCACTGCCCTCTCCAGAGTTTTGTTTCTGTTGTTTCCTGGAGCTTAATGAGCCCGCTGTAGCTGTCATGACAACCAGTCCCAGTGGGGGCACAGCACAGAGCAGCGATGTAGGATTTTCAGAAAAATTATTTGTTACCTTATTTCCTTTTAGAATTTTAAAATTCAGTGTTTATTAAACGAAAAGAGTCTAGGTGGAGCTGGAAAATTGCAGCCTTGTTTGTATTGCATATTGAGTCACACAGTTTAACCAAAACATACATTAAAACAAATATCGAATTCTGAGACCTTTACATCTTATTGAAAAAAATGTGTATGAATGACATTTGTCCACGGGCAAGCAAACACTTCAACATACATGAAGAATGAAAATTCTAATAATAAATGAATAATTACCTTGGTTTAAATGGAGCCAATCTTTCAAAGAAAAGCCTATTTTCCCAGAGGTTTTTACCAGGTAGCTTCTTGTCAAATTGTCAAGAAATTATGGATTCTCACAATTAGACCAAAATGCACCTTACCAGAAATCTAATTACTGAGACCCTTACACACAGGAAATGTATCGTTGATTTTGTATCATAACAGTGAAGTTTGGACTTTTCAAAATGCCTTTGACATTTTTTGGAGCACTCATCTAGTTGGCATTAGTGGTATTGTATCTTGAGACTTTTTGCTCGGAGGAGGCTACGGACTGTATGCTTTGATGTTGGAAAAGAGTCACTGGAAAACTTGAATGGAAGAGAAGAAAGAAGAACTTTATCCTATAATGTGAACAATTTGCTTTGATTAATGCTCAAGTACTGTTACGTTACAAGACTCCAACAGGGATACTTTGATTTTCTATGTTGGTGCAGAGCTGCTTTGATGGTCATTCTATTTTGCAGAGGATACACTCTGTTGTTTTGTTGGGTGTAAATTTAAAAAATTCACAAACTTCTGAAAGTTTTTGGTCATGCTGCAGATTTTCAACTGCTTAGTTCTTCCTTTGCATAATAGATCACTGACAGATAACATCATCAAGCATGCTATTTGAAACTTAACAACACAAGGATGATACAATGCAATGATGATGCATTCTACAAATTCATTTCATATTCACAAATACTACTGTAGCCCTTACAAGCCCTGCTTCTTGTAATTTAAAAAATGGTCAGTCAATTTAGTCAGTTTTTTTTCCTCATAAAAACCTTTTGAAAGGATAATTGGTATTTAGTCTGTAAGCTTTACAAACATACATAACCTTCAAACCTGCAATTAATTCCTATATTTTAACATAAATGGAAAAGTTGGAGCCTGAACATTCACTAGTCTCAATAATGATTCTGATAAATAAATATTCATCCACTTGCATTATTCTGCACGAAATCAGACAATCTAAAACAGTCTGCAAAAATATGCAGAGACCCGAGGGCTCTTACACTTTTTTTTTCTTGTCACTCAAGCCCTCAGTCTCTTTTATCAGCACTGTGTAGCCGCTCTTTCCCTGAACCCACTGTACATTCAATGCGGTACATGCCCACAAAACTACCGGTTGCCATGGAAACAGACAATTGCCTTTTAAACAGGTTGAGATGCGTCGGTCTGTGTGACCAATTCCTGTGGCCTTGCAACACTTTTTAGCAGACCTTAAGGTTGATTGAATGTATGAATGTTTTAGTTGCACGCCGAGTTTTTTTACCTTGGGAGCAACCCACATCCTCTCTGTTACAGTATGTCCCACAGCCTTTTGTATCTTTCTGCTGCATAGATGGATGGGAGCTGTTATGTATCACTAACAAATGAAACTCGTCAATGTTAAAAGACTAAGTCATACAGCGTGGTATGTGTGAATTATTTATGTAAATAAATTATTTAACCGTTTAAAGTTAAATGGTTTATTCTCCTATGTTTTTTATATTTTTTATACAACAATTTTTGTTCTTATTGCAAACTGGTCATGGGGCTTGTTTCTCTTCAGAGATTTTGTAGTGATGCTGCTCTCTGTGAGCAGGAAGGGGTTGCTGTGGAAACACAACAGCATCAAAGTTTTCCATTCTCGAGTCTTTCACAGGCATCTGAAAGAGAATGTAATTGCAAGTGTGTTGACTCATTGATGCCTCTTAGACGTCATCAGTCGCAAGTAAACATTGCGTCAAGCTCTCTTATCAATGAGGTTGTAATAAAATGTTCACATATTATGTCACATTCTACTTGGCCAATATTCTTTTTTGTGTGCGTTGCTGTTACCAGTTTGAAGTGATGTTCAAGTTCTGCAGTCATTGAAAGCAAAACCTGTCATTTCTCTCCCGTTCTGGGCCCCATACAGTTTAATTTATGACCCAGGAATTAACCCGAAAATAGACTTCAATAATGGCCGCCATTACTCTGTGGGAGTGAGAAAGGAGCAGTGTGGCAGAAGTAGGTCAGGCCAACATTTGGATGCTGAGTGCCGACTGAAATGGACGTAAAGCAGGCATTGTTTCAAATTGCTATGATTGAACATTTTATTATGTGCATTTTAAATTGTATTGAAGATGGGAAGACTTCTGGTACTGTAATGACTATAGTCTTTGTAATGTTAGGACCCCTTTTCATTTCACAATAAAGACCCATAACTTTTACTGCAACTGCACTCATTTAACAGTTTACATATTTGACTTAGATTGTGTTCAATTGTAATTAAGTGTTTATTTGTGATTAATGTGATGTTGTGGCTGTCTTATCATGTACTTAACTAAAAGTGTTATGACTGAAATTACTTATTTTATGCTGCTCATATATCCTGTTGGTTTTCTACGAGCAGTATTAATGACATTCTTTTAATCCTCTCTTTTGCAGCCGGAGAGTGAAGTGTCCACTACAGCTGAAGATTGTTCCTCAGAGGTGAGATGACCTTTCTGAAAATATATTTCATCACTTTGTGACACAAACTTCCTTTTCCTTTTAATTTTATGGTAACTCCAAATGTTTTTTACAATGCCAAGTCATGTAAACACTGATGCTGTGTCGTAAGGGAATTTATGGTCACACCTGTGGCTTACTTCCAGTTTTGGACAATCATATAGGGCTGTTAAATGGACTGACTTTTGTGGATTTTTTTATGGATTAAGAAAGATTTTGCTTGTGGCTAATTAACTACCCTGCCCTTTTTTCATAATTTACATGTAGCTTATTAGCCAGGTTGACTACATGCTCTTGTTGTTTTAATTGGAAATGGTACTGGAGACCGGAAAGAAGAGCAGAGGGAAGCAGGTCACTGTAGTCAGCCAGTACACATCCGCTAAGTCAGACTACTAGACAGGTGACTACAATATTACATGCTGGTAAATCTGTCTTTGGTGGAAAAATCACTAAAAGTCAACTGCAAACCTAGCCATTAATTTTCAGGAAAATAGGTGAAAGTCTTCTTAAACTGTGTCCTGTGAACTGTGCACTTTTAGCTGGATTCTAAATAAAGTTATTATTATTATTATTTATATTGTAGCATGAGCCAGTCAAATAAAAGACAAACAATCGTGTTTGTTACAATGACACTATTCAAAACCAGTATCATCTAAAATTCTTCAAACGTTTCTTGCTAATTTTCTGCTATTATGTTGCCTATTTGTTACTTGACAAAACATGTTAAAACATTAAGAACATCTGTTGTCTGACTAAGCAAGACTGTTTGAAATTTAAACTAAATGAAGAAAATCTAAATCAGTAAGAGGATGATTTACATGTGATTTTTAGTCCATACTGAAACCAACATTTAAGAGCATTTGTGAAGAAAATAAATCATACAAATCACCACACTTCAGCAGTACAAATCTACCCAATAATGACTTCTGAAATTATGTAGGCTTTTCCATCACGATTCCCAAATCTTAATGTTTCACTGACAGCATTGTGAATTAACAGGTAAATGGGTGCCATGATGAGATGACAGAGAACCTAATGATGTCTTCGAAGGATTGTATCTGGGTACAGTAATCCGATCAAGCAGCTTTTTTGCTTTTGGCTCTGCTAACAAACCCACTGGCTGCTGGATGTTCCTCTATTTGCTTATACTCAAGTCCTCTGCAAGATTTCCTGTAACCCACTAAGCAAGCCTGTTTTTATGCTGTACTTACTTGACTATATACCTACATACATGTTAGGTATAAAACTGTACTGTGGGGAAAAGAAAAAAAAATCTTGTCTTAGAAAGGATGATTTTGAAAGCACATGGCTGAGTTTAGGATTGAACAGGGCTTTTTGACATTTTAGAAGTGTAAATTATCTGAAAGAAAAATGGAGCTGGTGGAGAATCAGGTGAGGGAGAATGAATGATAGAAAAGACGAGAGAGGACAGTGAAGAGCTTGGAGGAGAGAGGACAGGGGGCGTTGTACAAAGAGCTGCTCTCTGTAGATTCACTGAAGTAATATTCGAACAGACGAGACAGAAACCAGAGAGGTGCTGATCAGTACAGTTGGGATAGATGGGAAGAAAACCAGAAATGGTTAAAGTGAGATGTTAAGAAAGAGTGAAAGTCATAATTAATCTTTAGGACTAAATATTGTTGTAATATATCACTGCTACCATAACTTAACACATTTCAAATTAGACATTTTTTCGAATGAAATTCATGAGTTTTTATTCCTTTGTGTGGGATGAAACCTAGTAATTATTTCCCAAATGATAAGCTTTCAACAACATTGCAAAAGTTTGCTTCTTTTAAAGAGAACGTGTAATAACAGTGATATGAAAGCATTTCTGTCCTCTTTCTAATTTTCTTGAATTTATCAGATTTTGGGCATTGAGTTAGGTCAGATACTTTTTTGTTTTCTAATAGTAGTTAAAGGAAATCTAAGGAACAAAATTACAGCAATATTTGAACAATGTTCAATTTAGAAGAAAGTTTTACATGTACTGAGGTTACAGTCCAATACATACATTTTTGGAACCAAAGATTGTATTCTTAATTATCTTGCAAGAAAGAAATGTTGGCATCATTTTGTCCCTCTGATGTCCCTTTTAATTACTTTGAGAACCCTCAGCAATCAGATCTAATTCATTGTTAGCAATCTGCAAAATTCAAGAAAACTGGGAATGGAGAAATACATTTTAAAAGTACTCTACAAGTTTTTGTCCAAGAACAGACTTAACTTTGCTAGACCTACAACTTGTTTGACAGTGTTAACACTTTTCAGGTATTTAGCTTTGGGTTATTGGCTTCAGCATTGCATTTTGATGAGTATCTGTAAAGCTGGTTTTGGCTACAGCAATCCCATTTTTTTGGAAGATTCAGCAAAGAAAGAAAGAAGTATCCATTTTAAAACAGGAAGAGTTGATAACATATTTACTACACATTCCTTCATGTGGCTCCTGGCTCTTGTAACTAACTCCTGTCGCTCTTGGGTGGTGACCAAGTGCTAAGCTCATTCTTGAAACCTCATCTTGATGGCTGTACCGAAATCCTGTAAATGCTATAAAAGCGCTCATTTTCCTGTTCAGGAGGAGGTGGAGCCCCCGCAACAGGTGAGAAAGGGAGGTACGATGCAGGATATGGAGGATGCACTAGCCGCCAAGACCCAGGCAGTGGAGGAGCTGAATCGAGAACTTGAAGAAATCAGGGCTGTCTTCGGCACAGAGGGAGTACAGCAGGTAAATGTTTTATTACTTTATTAAAGGTCATACTATTACAGTTTTAGCTTTTCTTCTTCTTCTGTACATTACGACTAAACATCTGCCGGTGCATTTAGAAAATACACAGGGTGTAGATTATTTACCGTTTCTGATTTCCACAATTTTTTGCCATTTTAAAATACTTTATAAAGCGGTTTAATTAGAATTATTTTTAGGTTTACTTCGCCCATTATTGTTGTTAGTGTGAATGTACAAAGTATTGTCATCCTACAAATAGACCTATAGCTCTAAATGACGCATTTAACTAATTTGGAGTAAAGATTTTGCGGTGGTAAGGGTGGGAACTTGTTTATTTCTTCATCAGAAAGCTCTGTAGCCTTCCCAATCAGCACATTCCTTGCATCTTCATAACACCAGTACAAGTATGTTTCTTTTGCTGTTGTTTTTAAGCACTGTCTTCGGAAAAATGCTCTCTCTCTTCTCTTTTCTCTGCTCTATCTCACTATTGCATATATGCATTTTATTTTTGTAGCTGCAGGACTTTGAGGCTGCTCTGAAGCAGCGAGACGGCATCATCACCCAGCTCACATCTAACCTTCAGCAGGCTCGTGAAGAGAAAGACGAGATCATGAAAGAATTCCTGGAACTGACAGAGCAAAGCCAAAAACTACATATTCAGTTCCAGCAGGTGGGAACTCTGAAGTCTAAACTACTATGTTATATTAGTTATTCTATCCTACACTACCCAGCCACTACAGCTCATTACACTATTATAATTTTGTTTTTCTTGCTATCCATGTATTCAATTAGAAATTAATTTGTGTATGGAAAAATCACAGCTGCAGGCGGGTGAGACGCTGAGGAACACCAGCCACAGCAGCACAGCAGCTGATCTTCTGCAGGCCAGGCAGCAGCTCATGCAGTACCAACAGCAGCTGGAGGAGCTCCAGCAGAAGCTCCGTGAGACGGAGATGGTAAGAAGTTGCCTAGTGTGATCACGCAAATATCTTTTAGACATATTCTGTTAAATGTGGTTATAGGGTATGTTCTCAATGTTGCCCCTGTCTTTCTAATAATTGGTTTTCTTTGTAGTCAGGGAGAAGATCAGAAGAATCATTGACACAAAGGATAAACGAGAAGGACCTGATTATTGCTGAACAAAAAAGCGTTATTATGAGTCGGGAGCAGTCACTAAAAGAGTTAAGAACGGCGAAGGAGTCTTTTGCACAAACGCTGAAAGAGAAAAATCTGTTAATTTCGGAGCAAACTGCAATAATCACAGAACACGAGCTGTCATTGACCCTGCTCAGAGAGGAACTTGTCCATGTGGGACGGACTACAGATGAGAATATTATACACCAATCAGATGAGAAAGAACTGATTATAGCAGAGCAAGAGAGAGTCATTTCAGAACGTGACTGCTCGCTTACCCAGCTTGAGGATGAGCTAGAGTCCTCTGAAAAATGCCTGCGTGACCTCCAACAACGAATGGCTGCAAAAGAATCAGAGCTTGAAAGATGCGTGGATGAGTTGGAAAGCACTAAGTCTGACTTAGAAAGCTGTAAAAGCCAAATAGAGCATTGTAAATTAGAATTGGAGAAAGAACGAATGGAGTTAGAAAGCTGTAAGGGTGAACTTGCAACCTCCAGACAGAAAGAGCGAATGTCATCTAGTGAAATCATGCAGCTCATGGGCACAGTAGAGGACCTACAGAAGCGTTGTCACCAGGGCAGCATGTCTGAGAGTGACACCGTCCAAAAAATGCAAGAACAGACTGTGAGGAAGCTCGAACTTCTCAGGGCAGAGCTGGATGAGATGTATGGCCAGCAAATAGTACAGATGAAGCAGGAGCTTAATTTGCAGCATGCAGCAAAAGTGGAGCAAATGACTGTGCAACATCGTGCTGAGCTCGAGCTTCTAAAAGCACAACAACTGTCTCAAAGCTCCACTGTCACTGTTGAGGTGGACACTCTCAATGCTAAAGTTAGGGAGCTTCAAGAGACATTAGAGCAATCCCAAGCAATGCACGATAAAGCCAGGCATGAGCTTAACCAAGTCACCCAAGAGAAGTTCAACCTTCAGGCCAAGGTTGAGGATCTTCTCAAAGATCTGCGTTCTGCTAAAGAAAAAGTGGAACAGGTCTCCCTCAGTCTTAACTCTCAGGAAAGCCAACAAGATGAACTGCAGCACCTCCAGGAGACCATTGACAACCTGAAGAGCGAGCTGGCTGACGCTCAGGAAGCGGCACAAGAGGCAGAGGCAAAACACGATTCAGAAATAACCAACTACAAGATCAAGTTGGAGATGCTGGAGAGGGAGAAGGATGCTGTGCTTGACCGCATGGCGGAGTCACAGGAAGCAGAGCTGGAACGACTAAGGACTCAGCTTCTGTTTAGCCATGAGGAAGAGCTCGTCCAGCTTAGGGAAGAATTGCAAAGGGAGAGCTTCCTGAACACAGAAAACCTTCTCAATGAAGCCGCTATCAAACATGAGAGAGTGTTGGATGAGCTGCGCGTTGGTTATGAAGAAAAACTGAATTTGTTACGAAGAGAGAAGGCAAGTTTTGCCACAGAGCGAGATGAGCTTTTACACCAAATTCTTGGACTAAAAGAAGATCTAAACCGTGCTTTGCACAGCTCCAAAGCAGACGATCTTGTCAAGCAGCTTCAAGAGCTTCAGGTAGAGCTTGAGGAACTGAGAAGGGAAGGTGAAGAACGAGCTCGAAAGGAACACGAAATTCAGATATTATTAAAAAAGACAGAGCGGCTTGAAAACCAGACAACAGAGAAAGAACAATGTTGGGAGACCAAATGGAAAGAGCAGGAATTGGAAAAGGAGACATTGATAGAGTCTAATAACACTTTAAAAGAAGAGTTGGACTCAAAAATTATGAAAATTGAGTCACTCACAACAGAGAACAACCACATACATCAACAAGTCATAGAGCTAAGTGAGGAAATTGAAAAGCAGAGGACTACTTTCTCTTTTGCTGAAAAGAATTTTGAGGTAAACTATCAGGAGCTGAAGGAGGAGTACATGTGTCTCAATGAGGCAAAGACACAGTTAGAAGAGAGGACACTGAAGGAGACACTTGAGTTTGAGGCAAAAATGGCTAGCCTTCAGTCACAGATTCGGGAGCTGGAGGAGAGGAGCAGAAATATCAAAATGGAGGAAACAAATACATATAGGTCGGAACAAGCTGTGATAGAAAAAGATACTACTGAGCTAATGGAGAAGCTTAATGTTACTTTGAGTGAGAAGGAAAGCCTGGCTGGGAGGCTTTCCGAAGTTACAGAGCAACTGATGTTTACAGAGTGCAAAGTGGGACAGCTGGAAGAAGAGCTCATGAAAGTGAGACAAGAAAATGCGAAGGTCATCGCCCAAAATGAAAGCCTAGGGAAAGAACTGGAAAAGAAGCAAGAGATTATGAGAGAGCAGTCGAGGGGGCAGGGTGCCCAGAGAAAGCTCCAGCAAGAAGAGCAAGCTGTTGAGCCAGTTTGTTCTTTTGAGGATCATCACCTTCAGATTCAATCTTTGCGAGAGGAGATAAAGGCTTTTCAGTCCCTCTTACAGGCAGCTGAATCAGAGAGAGACAGCATCCGGCAGACCCTGGAGCTCCAGAGGCTTTCACAGACTCCATCCCCAGCAGCAGCCCAGTCCTCGGGGGAGGGACCTGTTGAAGGACGATCCTCCCTGCAGAAGTCCACCGCCTCAGGGTCAAGCAGGCGCAAGAGACGACAGAGGTCGAAACAGGAGCGCAAACTGGGCACCGCTCTGTCAGACTGCAGAGAAGAAAGACAAAGGGAGGAGGAAGAGGAGGCAGTGGAGGAGGAAGAGAGAGCCACAAGTGCTGCAGAGCCAGAGATGCAGCCTCAGATGGAGAGCCAGGTTATGTCATGTTCACAAGAAAGGGCCGGTAAGGAGGACTCCACTGACGGGTACCAGGGAGACGGAGGCAGAGACCACATCAACAAACGGGTAGGCACTCACATGCATCTACTGCACCACTCTCCAGTAACACGGCCCCGCTGCCTTTTTCTCTGCTGCCTTTTTAAGTCTTATTAAATTACATGTTTGATTGAGTGATTAAAAGGCTTTTAAAAAAACTGCATGTCAAATGAAAGCGTAGTTGAAATTGCATGCTTCAAACCTATCACATTCACAATTAATGCTGTGATGTTTGATATTGTTATTAGCTTAATTAAAAAATGTGTGGATTGCATTCATGGCCAGACTGAACACTGAACAGAATATGACTGAGGCATTTCAGCACTGACATGTTTTCTCGTGAACGGTCATGATTGCAAATTGCCTCAGTGTCTGCAGGCTTGCTGTCAAAGGTAGCATTGAGCAGCACAGTCAGTCTGTGTTAAAAGATATCTAGCCATATGTTTTTAAGTTTGTGCAGACCATTTAGCAACATTACAGTAAGTGGGCTTATTGTAGGAAGAATAATGTTAAAGAGAAAATGCACACAGCACAGCCTGCACATAACGGTTAAGTGTCAAGACCCCATCAATATTCTGCTCATTTCTACTTTTAAAGGGGAACTATACAATATTTATAACTTGCTTTCATTTGGTGCTGCTTGTCCTCAAACTGAATTTAATGTTGGTTTTGAGAAGGGGCTGCAAACAAACAAAAAAGAAAACACTCACCCACAGTCTTCTGATAGCTTTGAATCATTGCCGTTGTGTAGAAATGTGTACATTCTAGTTTCTTTCCATCCTGCAGGGAGTGAAAGGTTTGAGGTGAGAAGCCATTTTACCCCAGTCACTTCTTTGTCTGTCACTTCAAGCTGTGTCTCAGTTACACCAGGCAAAATATGGTGTACAGTGTCTCTCTGCCATTTCATATCTGTGTTTCACATTGTTTTTGTCACCTCCTGGGTTGGAACACTACATATGGACCAGAATGACATTTTTATGTACTTGACCAAAAACCTAACCTTTAAGTCTTTTAAAATTTGCTTCTGATGCTTAATAGCACGGGAAAATTAAAAATTTTATTTAATCTGTTTAATGTTCTGTGTAAGTCCTTTTACATTTGTACAATCAACAAGAGAACTTAAAGCAGGTGTTTTTTTTAATGAGGTTCTGTGTATAGTCAAACACACGATGAACTACTTCTTATAAAGCTGTTACAAGAGCTTATTAAACAACACTCCACATGGGTGAAACAAAATTGAAATGAAGGCAAACAAGATGATGTTCAGAGTCCTTTTGTAAATTATAGTGAATCATTTGAATAATAAGATAATTTCTGTACAGTTACTTTCTGCTCCCCCTCAGGAAGTGATGGTGCATCTTGTCTTTCTGTCTATCAATGTCATATTTGTCTGCATTTGTACTGGGGTAATATGTAAGACAGTTCTTTAAAAAATACACTGTTTTTCTTCTGCTTGCTTATTTTAGGTGAGCAGACATGGGACGGGCCACCACACAGAGCCTGTCGTGTGCCAGGGAGCAGAAGAAGAGGGAGAGACTACTGAGCATGTAAATGTCACTTAAGCTCACATCCTGCCCTTTGCTTTTAAGTGTCAGTAGATGCTTTGATACATCATACAGTTTGGTGTAAAGGTCAATAAATAAACAGGTGCTCAAGCACCTGAAATACAACAGGCTTCAATGCAAGACATTTTCGTGTTCTGATCCTAAATATCTCTTCCTTTTGTTTGTGGGGTTTGCTAAAATCGGATTCACCAAACTCTCTTAACTGCACAAATTTGTAAATTGCTCCTTTCAGCCTGATGAATACCACCTTTTCATGATTAGGCGTGTGTTCATTAGATTTGAATTATCAACGCCCCCAAATTGTCATCTTAAGGCTGGCTGTTCTGCTCTGTTTGTAGGCAAGTTTAACTGACAAAAATGTTACCTGAGAGTAAAAAGAAGAAAGTCTTGCAGTTAGAAATCAGCAGACAAAAACATAAACAAATTTAGCCGTGTCAGTAGTGGTATTAGAGGACTCAAAACAATTAATATTACAGCTGCCAATGAAGTGTTAATCAGAGCAGAGCCGTACTGTGACAGAAATAAAGAGGGGTTGGTTTGATATGAAGTCAAATGCTAAAAAACATCTTTCTAAAGCAAAGCAGTCCATGATGTTACACTGTCAGGTGCAACAGAGGATGATCCTCAACAGCGCCCTGAGGCACATGTCGGACTGAGAGCAATTTCCTCGTAACTACTGAACTGTATAAGTTGACGTGCCAAAATATTATTAAATCTAATAAATCTCATACCAAATCTCAGTAAACTTGCATGGTGAACAGAATATTTAATTTTACATGAGTTTATTTTATTAATATATTATATTTTATTTTATTTTAGTTCGGTGTCATACAATATTTAAACTCCAAATTCATTCAGATTAGAGAAAGGCAAACTTTCTTTACTTTACATGACTCGTACGACAGGGTTGGACCACTTGTGAAAACGTAAATAATTGATAATTGAATCACTCGTATGTGCCACTTAAAAACAAATCTGTTTGTACTAGTGGTTCTTGCAAGAAGCCCAATAAATGTAGCATGTGTTTTATTGGTTTTAGTAATTTCCTCTTTAGTTGGGGTTATGTTTCTTAGTAAACGTGGATAATTTTCATCATAGAAGTAATTCTGTTTTTTGTGTGTGCGTGCGGCAGTGGCACATCATAACGCAGCTGCCATCTGTGTGTTTGGCACTGACCGTGTCTTGTCTGCATGTTTTAAGCAGCAACATCTGAGCGGTTACAGGCTTGAAAGGACTCTCTACACTACACTGTCAGATGATGTGCAGATGAGGAGATTGTATCATAACAAAGCGTTTTAAATACAACCTAATTAAAATGTAGAGTGCACTTTAAAAACATCTGACATCAAAGGTAACAGAATCACAATTTCAGAATTGTGTAACCCTAACGAATTTGTGCTAATGCATAATGCATAATTTGAGAAAGAGGCCTCACTGTTTGCCTTTTGTTCTCTGTTACAGAAGTGATAATAGCAGACCTCTCATCCTGAACACAGATGGCTTGTGCTACTGCTCTGTACTAGAAATAGGATTGGTGGAATGATGTTATTTAAACATGATTAGTAAATAGATGTAGCATGCTGCATAATTTAATTTATGATAAATTATAAGTGATTTACAACTTTTCCAAAATGTTCCAAGTGTTTTTTTTTTAATCCGTGCCATTTAGTGTTATCTTGTTTAACATTTTTAGGAAAATTAAGGCAAACACACAGTATAAAAATCTAATTATTAAATATGTGGCAAAGGCATGATCCCCTGTGGTTTATTCCAGCCGTGTTAATTTGATGATATTTCTTCCTGTGGTAAGGGTGAGTGCAGGCTGCAGATGGAGGCCCAGCGCATCAGCCTGTCTCAGATCCACGCCGCCCAGCTCGAGCTGCTGCAGGAGGACACGGACGCCCGCACACACTCTCTGGAGCTGAAACTGCAGAACCTGAAAGATCACGGTGACCGGGGTGAGTAGATGTGTAGTCAGTTGCCTTTGTGTGGTGCATTTGTGTTTGTGGCAACGCAGTGTCCCCCTCACAGATGCTTTTGATTTATCATTCATGATGGATCCATACAGAACAGGATTCTGGTTGGCTGATGTATCTAGCATTGTTTTTGTACTTTGTTGGTTATAGTGTGTTTGTCAGTGGCTGTGTGAAACATATTAAACATTTGAATTATTCAATGAATTCCAATTTTCTGCTTATTTTCTTCAGATGAGCCAAAAATCTTTAAATACCACAACATGTTACAAGCTGTGTCAAAAGAATGCAGTGAGATCATTCAGGTAATTATTGAAGACCAACAGTAGTAATGTGTGAATTTTTCTGAATTTATTTTATATTAATGTGTGTTGCCAAGTTATCATAGCATTTAACCTGGCCTCTAACTGTTCCATGTTCAGTGTTTTCGAGAGACGTTCGGTGAAGAGTTTTTGCAGAGTGTTGATGCAGTGGTCCGGCCGCCCCCTTTAGTGGAAAGACCAGAAGCTAGTGAATCCACCTCCATTGTACTGGAGGCCAGAGGTAATTCCTAAAGAAATTAAACAACAGTTTAAAACAAGTATTACAGATAGTATAACACATATTTCCAGTGTATGTAGCACTGTGGGCCCGTAATAAATTCACTTTATACCTACAAAGTGCTTTTAAATAATATGCATTAAATATATAACTCTGTTTATTCAAACCTAGTTGCACATTTACACTTATTCACATAAAATCATCCAATTTCTCATTTGAGATCGTTCAAATGTAATCTAATCTAAAAAAGAAATTGCTTTTTCTTATGTAGAGCTCTACAGAGATCTTCAGCAGGTGAGGGAGGGGATTGAGCAGGAACATCTTCGACTGTCACAGCTTCAGGCTCTGCTGAGAGCTGATGGGAGCAAGGTGAGAACTTGCACATCTGTAGAGATAAGCTGTGTCCCAGTTTCCACATGATGTTGTACTTAAATAAAGTACACTCAAAAACGTCAGCATGTATACTAACAAGACATTAGATTTTTGAGGCACGATTTTCCCACAATGGAAAGAGCTGCTCACAGGTGGAAAAAGTTAAAACAAATTTTGGATTGTACTAAAACAACTTTGTGAACACCAAAGAAAACCAAAAATTACTGTTAAATCTTTAGAAAAACATTTTGCTCTTTATTTATGAAGTTAATTGGCAGTGACACTCAAAAGTAGCAGTTTGATTAGCAGGCACTGGTCCATGTTTTGTACTGTATCATTTATATATGTAAGATTTGTATACAGTTGCATACATATTGTGTACATTTAATATGTAGTATGGAATTGGCACACATTGTTAGTTTATTTGAAGAACAGAAAGGATAACAATGCTGTCAGAAACAAACAAATCTATTGGTTTCCTAGATGATGGAACTGCAGGTGGCATACAATGAACTGAAGAGCAGCAGTGAGATGGAGATCTCTGACCTGCGTGTGCAAGTTGCCAGCTTAAGCCCCTCTACAAGCAAAGGTAAATGTGGAGTTATCCTCTCTAACAAAAAAAAAAGAAAAGCAAACAGGTCAAGCACAAATGTCCAGTGACTGAGTCGATTTATTTAATATTCTGTTAAATATTCAGCTGCAGGCCCTCAATATTTAGAGGTTTAGGTCACTATTAAGCCTGAATGATATGTCACATCTACCACTCACTTTGTGCTTTTGCAGGTGTGTGTTTTGCGTAGTACATCTTTACATCTGTGATCAGCAACAAACACAAATCAAACTGTAACACTCCCCTGCTTTGATTTATTTATTTTTTATTCATGTATCAACCTAGCTGGCAATTAAACCAAACTTCACTCTGTAAATGTAATAATGTGAATAAAACTGGTGACAATTCTGCACATCCTACATATGTATGTAGTGTAAAATGTATTTCTGTAAACCCCCAAACATATGCTAACCTGTTAATCTTTCAAAAAAGGTGAACAAATTTAATTTTTTGTTGTATTTTGCTCTGTTGTTTTCTGTTATTTGTTTCTTTCACCGCTCTCTGTTCATTCACTTCTTACTAAATGCTGCTATTGGTTACTGCAGTGACCCATTTTTCCCAGAAGGAACATTCAAGTTTCAGCTAATTGATTCTAATCTTAAATGTTATCCAGTTGAGCATGTTGAATTTCACATTTCATCTCTAGATCGGTTAGATGTGGAGGAGTGGGCTGGTGCACCATCTACCTACCTTACCAAGGAACTACAGAGGCTGAAGTCCGAAGAGCAGGAGAAGCAGCTCCAGCTGGAGGAGAGTCACAGGCAGGAGATGGAGCATCTCAGAGCTCACTACCAGCAGCAGGCCACAGAGACTGAGGAGCGATACCTCACGGAGATCTTCATGCTGCAGCAGCGACTGCAGGAGGTCACAGGCACTCAAACCCACTTCAGGTGATGACACTGTGAAAACACATGACCACAAATTCTTAATGTTTCCACAACTGGAATATATTCTTAGGTATTCAGACGTATGAAATGTACAGCAAACTCTCTTTACATAGATAATGATAAGTGCATATATTTTTACAAAAGAAATGTTAAACACAGGTAACATAGAAGGTGACATACAGTATACAGTAGATATACAATTTCTGAATTTGGGATGTTAGAACAAAACAAGAGAATTTACCTTTTTAAATTTGCTCCAGTATAGCCATTAATATCTGAAGCAGTAAGTAAATCTCAGCTATTTGGAAAAAGAGAATGGTGATCCAGTAAATTAAACTCGGTATGGGGAAAAAATTGGTTTGACTCAGTGGATGTCACTGCAAATGTCTAATCAGTTGTGGTTGTTTAGCATTTAAGGAGCACTATTACTGGATTCAGCCTCCAATTGTCCAGCTGGTTTAACTCCCTCCCATACACAGTACTCGTGTTAATACTTGCTGTTCACTTGATTGATTTATACAGTGCATGTGTTAGAAGTTATCTGTAGAAGATCATGTAGCTCAGTCTGCGGTTCTTCTAATAGAAGCTGGTTTGCACATCCTCTGTAGCACAGGGAAGCTACCTTACCCAGTTCAGTTGACAACAACAAAGCCTTAACTAATGAAATATTCACTAGGTTGTTTAAAGAGTTGTTCATTCCTTTTGTTAGCCCACTAACCTATCAAAGTACCTTTTCAGCCATTCCACATGGCTTCCTGAGGGGGTTGATCATCGAAGCACTGAAGAGCTGTGTAGCAAACAAGATGAATGTGACCTTTTTAAGCACACACCACTTCAACTGTGTTGAATTATATGAGGTTTCTGAAGAACTGAAAATCAGGAGTAAATGGCAAAAAAATCAGGAGTACGTGTGAACCTGTGTATCACCCATGGCTCAGCACACAAGTATATGCTGTGCTGACATATATAATTACACAGAACAAAACATAAATCTGTATGGGAGTTGGTAACAGTTTTTACTCTATTGAACAATCTGTTTGGAGACCACTCATATCTATAACCTACTGGTTGTTTATGCACATATAATAACTTAATATCAAAGACTCTTCCAAAACCAAACTATATTATTAACTACTAAAACTGAGATGCTGCTGCCCTCCACTGTTTGATATAGTAAATATGATTACTAAAGTGGTTTTCAACACCAGTGAGCTTCTTAAATCCTTTTTGTAAAACTCTGTATGATTCCCAGACATGCAATAAAATGTGGTGTACAATCGCATATATTATATCCAGATATGTTATATGTATATATTGTATATATAATATTTATGTCCCGTTACATTAATCCCTGCAGTGGTGCCAGGTATCATAGTCTATATTTTAAAGGGCAGTGTATTTGTTACGTCTATAGCTGAAACAATTAATCGATTAGTCGTCCAACAGAAAATTACTAAGGAAAAATGCCAAACTTCCTCTGAATTTAGCTTCTCAAAAGTGAGGCTGCTTTGCTTTGTCATATATGATAGTAAACTAAATATCTTAGGGGTTTGGAGTGTTGTGGTTAGACGCCACCTTGGACTCTAGGAAATTATAATGGGAAATCTTTCTCTTTTTTCAGACATTTTTTGTAGACAAAAAGATCCATTAATCAAGAAAATAATCAGCAGATTAATCGAAAATGAAACGAATCATTAGTTGCAACCCTAGTTATGTAATCACTCTGTGGCTGTACAAATGTGCGTCACATGGAAATATTTAAATTTATATGCTCACAACCGAAAAGCATGTAAGCTCAGCTAGTTTCAAGTTTTTTACTTGACTGATATGAAAGTAAGTAGGATACTCACCTTCATCATAATGTTTTAGAATTTGTTGTCAATGGCAGTCTAGTATACGTTAAAGGTTAATGATTTAACAAACACTAGCCCCAGTAAGCTGCTTCATGAGTACATTTTAAGAATTTACGTTTATACTTACCTGTAAAATAGTGGCAAAGTACTTCTGTCTACCAGGTAAGTAATTTTAAAGAGAAATACGAAAAAATGTAACTGTATTAAACTTATTTGAGGTTGTGAATGAATTTTGACATCGTCTTTTCTCTTCCTGCCTGTCCAGTGTTCCAGAGTCCAGCTCTGAGAAGATGGAGGACCACAGAGACGAACCATTAAAGGTTTGGCTGCTACATTTTGCCCTCATCTTAATCTTCCATGTCACATGCATCACATCTTACTATGAGCTGAAATGTGTCCATGCAGTAAGATGCTATGGCAGTAAGGGTGGGTGGGAGGGGGCAGTTGCAGCCTTGAGGCTAAAACGTGTCCTAAATCCCCAGCTTTGCCCCAGAAGGAGCATCATGAACGGTCCTATATCTTAACGATTAAAAGGATTGGACGTTACATAACCTGCCATTTTAGCGTGACACTCGTGAACCAAGCGGACGTACTCTAGTGTTGGTGGCTGCATGAAAGGAGGATTCTGTCTTGCGTGAATGAGCTGCACTCCATTTAAGCCATCTCGCACTCATGTCAGTCCAACTTTCATCGTGTCTTAGTTTGTCTTTCTCTCCCTCCGACCTCAAACTTCCCACAGCTCGTGTGATTATGACTCTTACATCCTCATGCGCAGACCAGAGAGGAAGATAGGAGATTTACAGAAGCACAGCAAGAGCGAGAACGGCAGAGAAACTGAAAAATATTTGGGCATGATACACTTTATGACAATGTATGTTTGGATTGGAAATGTTTGGCTTGAGGCGAGTGGTACTGAAGAAGCTGAATGACTGTGAAACAGACAAGACAGGGATTCATCACAAGACAGAGTGGTTGTGTGTTAAGGGAAAATGTAGCTGTAATGTAAGGCAAGACATCTCTTTATCGCTTTATCCTCGGGGGGCGGGGCGGCGGAGAGAACAAAACGGTGTATTTAATAGTGGTTAAAGTGTGGGCGGGATTTAGCTACAGTAAAGAGGACCCATTTATTTCAGGAACAGACTTGAGAAACTTTTATTTTCCATAACTCCATATTCTGTTATCTGCCTCATTTTAACACACCACAGCTGCCGTGTCTGGTACATAAATTTTAATTTTCTTTCTTCCTCTTTTCTGCTTTCTTTACTCTTCGCAGGACCTGGGTGAGGAGGAATTGTCAGAGGGAGATGTGGAGTTGCGCTGGCCTGTTAGGTCTGCAGGCCTGACAGCACAACTGCAGGCGCTGAGAAAAGCTCTCTACCACAAATATGTCCAAGAAGTAGGTGCTCTCAAAGAGCAGCACAACAGAGAGCTGAGGAGACTGAGAGAAGAAAGGGAACGGGAGTGGAAAAGAGGGGAGCGAAGAGGAGAGAAGGAGCAGGATCTGAATGGTATTAACAGTGCTGGAAGCTCCATTGAGAGCCTCGGGGCAGCGGGGCAGGTCGTGCTGGAAGAGAGACAAGACTGGGAGAGAGTGGAGGAGGAAGTTGCCAAGGTAGGTGACCATGTGTTTTATATTTGTCAGTATAAATAAAACTAGTAACAGAAGACAATTGCATTTTTGCAAGTTTGATTGATATGAAAGGACACAGTTAGAGCTGAAATGAATAGTCGATGAATCAGTAATCGATTAATCAAACCAGCTTCTTAAATATGAGTATTTGCTGGTTATCTTAGTCTTGTGTGATAGTAATGTCTTTGGGTTGTGGACTGCAGGTTGTTGGACAAAACAAAACATTTAAAGATGTCATCTGGGCTCTGGGGAAGTGCATTTTCATTTTTGTCTGACATTTAGACCAAACAATTAGTCCATTAATCAAAACAATAATCAGCAGAATAATCTATAATAAAAATAGAAGCAGAGCGTTAATTTATCCATCTTTGAAAAAACCTGTATGAATGGGGGAACACAAAGAGAAGAGAAGAACCATAGAGTTATTCTGTAATATTGGATCCCAGAATTGCTAATAACATTTATCAGCACTCTTAGGTCTCTGTGCCTCTCTATCAAATAGAGTCCTCAGACACGTTATCTCTGGATCCATATTTTCTGACAGGCCATAGTTCAGATGTCCGTGGAGTTTGCACAGCAGACTGAGCTTGCTCGAATCAACAAGCGTGCCTGCCAGAGGAGCACCTCCATGCAGACCCAGTCAGATGAAGAGGAGGTGGAGGAGAGGGAGAACGAGGAGCGGACTCCCAGAGCTTCTCTTGCCTCGGGCGCCTGGCTGGGGGAGGTGGAGAAGGAGAGACTGGAGAGGGAGCTGGAGGAGAGGATCGCCGAGATCAGAAAGTTAAAAGAGGAGCTGCAGAAAACCGAATCAGGAGCTGAGCAGGTCGGTGTCACTAACTGAGCTGTCACATGTAATGTGTTGATTTACTCTCCACTTACACCACCCTTCACAGATTCCATTCATTTCCGTCTGGGAGAATTCATTACTGCTGTGTAGTTAATTTTCAGATGCATTGTGTCGCAATGCAGGTGTTGCATCAATTACTCTATCATTGATTATGTATGCTTAAGCTAATATTAATATTGTTTTTCACTGCTTTTTACCTGCTCACAGGGATTTTGTTTTGACTAGTTTTGAAAGTATTTTTTTTTCAATACTACAATTAATAATATGGTTAAAGCGCTTTTATCTTGTTGTGTTTGAGCCAAGATCCAAGAGTACAACTATGCAGCAACATTAATGCTCCATGTGTACAGTGGGATTTTCTAATCTATTGAATTTGTGGTATGATGTGCATACACACACACACACCCTTATTCCCCTCTTTAAATGGGCTACCTCATCCTAATTCTTTTACTCTTATATACAGTAGACTTTTGATATGAGTCTTTTATTACTGATGTAAGGGACTAACATACATTGAAACAGTTCTTTTAATAAGCACACAGTACCACTACCAATATCAGAGGAAACAGTTTGTCAGTGTCTCTCACAACAGTTTTAATGATTTCACAGGAAGCATATTTATTTATCCACTATTGTTAAAGATTTTTTTTAAAGATTTTATTGTTTTAAATTCTTGATCATGCATACTTTCACGTCCATCCCATTTTGGATTTTTTTTTTTTTAAATCACTCCTCATTCCTTGAAGAGCTAATCCCAGGACCTGCTAGGCATTCACTAACCATTTATTGTTCTTTGTGAGGTGAGTTGCTCCAGTACACTCTTTGTTGTGATTCAGTAAAGATAATTTAGTTTAAAAAAAAAACATGTTTGTAAAGTTCTTAAGCTTCAGTAATTGGCAAATGCCTCTGTACTTTCTCTGACAACATTCAGTTGAGATGTTTACGTGCATTATGTTATTCTCTCCTTCGAACCACCAGACATTTAATCAAGGTGAACACTGTGGAGTTGATCCATAGAAAACAAACTGTGAAGGTTGATAAATGTGACATAAAAAGCCAGAAGAATCTTTTGTTAAGACACCTCCAGCATAAAGCTCATATGTTCTCTAGGCCCAAAAAATATGGATGAAACAGCTCAAGATTTTAAATTGTAACATTGTGGGTTTAAATTTAAGTTTACAAGTGATGAGATTACAAGTTATGAAACATCAATTGATGTTTGTATTTTAAAACATGAGTGCTGTATGTGTTTGTATACAGTTTAATGCAAAAGGGGTTTTCTTTAGCTGATATTATAGAGCCATAAAGAATTATTTGGTTGTCAAACACATCAATGGACTCAGGTATAATACCATGTTAATGTAACTTTAAATCTGTTAAAATATATAAAACAAATATAAACAATTAGCAAGTTAATGTCTCTAAATTATAATGGAAAAACATATTTTTATATAATGGAATTCATTGCTACATTACCACAAAATGTGGAGAAATGGGAATATTTCTGTCTCAAAACTTTATGTTGTCTGTTACCCCCGGAAAGTATAAAACAGTGTCATTCAAAACATGTGCTGTCATCTATCTAAAGACGTGATTCTTTGACTGAAATCAGTGCCAGTCTCACTCATCTGCAGTCTCTGCACAGTATAGTGTTTGAGAGTGAAGTGACTGTTTGCTGTTCTTCCAGGAGGTGGAGCTATTGCCTCTGCGAGTCGCTGTGCCTCAGGTGCACCTGTTGCCATAGCAGCACAAAGATAGTAGTGTTTCTCTCAGCTCCAAGGCAGTTAGAGTGCGTCTTTGTGTTTGTGTTTGTGTGTGTCTGTGTGCTCGTAAAAGGGCAGTGTGTATTTGTGTGCCTCGCCGTGCCTTATTTGAATTCACTTTTACTAATGGTTGCACGTACAGCCACACTATCGTTTGCTGCCATTTTCAAGAGTCTATTTATCCAACTGCAACTTTGATAATGACGGGGCTGCTATCTGTGTTCTCTCTCCTGCCTGTCCAGGCCTTAAAGAAGAGAGACAGCCAAGAAGAAGTTGAGGAAGAGGAAGATCCAGGGGGGTCGGGAATAAAGGATAATGGAGATTCCTCCGATAAGGACACTGAAAGGTAGTAACGGACACTGTGTTTATAATGTTCCCTAATAATGAAATCAACTTTGTGCTCCACAAAACATTCTTAACTTCTTTAGCTATGAATTGAGTTGTTCCTTCATGATAACCTGTTGAAAGTTTGTTTGTGTTTGTGTTAGTGCTGTACATGAATTAGAAAAAGATTCATATTGATTTCAAGTTGAAGCCAAAGTAGACTAAAATTTTAGTGTGCTATCTATCAAAGGGTGACAAATATGTCGTTAATTTCCCCAGGAAACTCTTTTTAACTGTGGTTGCTATTAACATAACTGTTTTTGCTGCTTTCAGAAACATCTTGCGTAAGGCCAATGAGAAACTTAGTCAGGTGCTGGTTGACGTCCTGAAGACTACGGCGGCAGCGGAGGAAACTATTGGCCTCCACATGCAGAGTCTGTCTGCTTCCAGCGAAGGGCAGCAGGCGACACCGCCCTACTCCACCACACAAAGAGTTAACACGCAACCTTATGCTGCAGGCAAGTAACATCAGGTCTTATAGTTTAGGGTAAATGATGGTGTCTATGTTCGGGCAACAGGTTCAACAGCCCACCCACCCAAATATGTTGGATCAGATGTTGGTAGTTAGCTGCAAGCAAGAAAAGACATCAGAAAACAGATGAGAAAACCTACAAAATGTAATTATGTGTACGCTCACTACACAACACCTCAGGAAGGCACTTAAAAAATATTTCTGTGCTCTGTAGTTTCTGGGGCCATCGTCAGACACGCATCCCAAATCCTGTCTGTGGCATTTTAAAGAGCTTAGAATCAGTTTGCATTTATTAAATCTGGATAACAAAAACGTCTGGTGCAAATCTCTTTTAAACCACATTTATTGGAGTTTTGAAATCCATTTTTTAATTAGACTTGCAACATAACACATAGAGTAGCATTGACGTCACATCCAGAGTGTTGCTGGCAGCCGTGACTGCAATTTAAGCTAACCTCCTCTGCTGCTGATATAGTCCCGTGCTACGGAACAATACTGCACCAAGACTACATAATGCTATGGCATGAACAAAGAGTGGATCCTCCTCTTTCTTCATCAAGCCTGGAGTTTGTAGTATCAGTTAGTGTATGCATGCACGTGAACAGTTGTCATGCACAAATTCAACTTGATCACATGCAAATAACAACACAGACAGTTAGTCCTGTAAATCAGATCTCAGAAAAATATCACATTTGCCTACCGTCTGAATGGTTCATTATAATTGAAGGTGGTGACTCCATGGAAACTAAAGACAACAAACTCTCATGTTAACATGCTAATCCTAATACTTTGCCAAAACCATAGCTACTTATATTAATCACTAAACTACAGTATAGCTTACTGTTAGGGTTGCCCCCCTGTGGATCAATAGACCAACCTGTCATTAGGCTCTTTAATTCTTCTTTTTAAATGAAATATAAATTCTGAAAATGAATGACCACTATGAAATTCAGTATTTTGCTGGTTTCATTCTAGCTTTAATGGTGTCTGTGCTAAGTTTGTGTTTTTATGTAAATACCTTTCCAATGACGTTTAGCAGCGACGTTCCAGTAAACCACAAAAGGACCAAATACAGAGGTGCGATTGTAGCCTACTTCTGGCATCATGCCACAGTACTGTATGGCTCATACACAGACTACAGGAGTGTAGGTCTTTCATGGAACTCAACACTTTTGTGCTTTAATTCACAATTTTCAAAAAATCTCTCCTATAATCTGATATGCCAGTTTTCTTCAGAAAAAAAAACATCTTGTAGGTTGTATTTGCGTATTGTATTTGACCATAGACCATGATGGTTATTGTGAATTCAAATCCCTTAAATTCTCATGAAAATAATTAAATTCTGTAATAAACAGCGACTTACATAATGCTGTCAGCATAATAACTTGACCTGCCTCTATGCTTTAAAAGATCCACTGTTCTATGTCACGATTGTTCCAATATGAAAATGTTTTCATATAAAGAAAACTGTAACACAGTATATTGCTCCCTGCTGCTGTCATGATATTCCTCTGAGAATGTGAAGGTGCGGTTAGTCAAATAAATAAATGCAGATTACGTCATGTAGCTTAAAGGCACAGTTGTGTGAGCGTAGTGTACTCATCTGAACCGGATGATGTATGCACGATACATACATCATATATGCTCATTATGGTTATATATTTACCACTGCTTTGCATGCTGTTCTGTCATAAATATAAACTACACATGACTAGCATTTAATTAAAGGTTATAAACTTGTCCTACACCAAGCCTTAGACTTAATATATTTCTTCATGCAAGCTTTAGATGGTTTTAAGTAGCTAAGTATTTTCTATTCTAGCAGTATTTTACATAATTATGCTGAGTACTTTCTCACAGTATCTTGGTTTATCTGTCTAAAGTTAGAGCATACAGGTTTAAAAAAACATCTGCACGCCTCTCAAAGAAGCTGTAATAGACCTATTATTCATAAAATATCTTTGTCAACAGATTTAGAGTTCACTATGTAATATATATCAGGTTTGTGTGTGATATGTTTCTGCTCTATGTTCCTCTGGTCATTCCATGTCACTCTGCAGAAAGTTACCAGGGCAGCGAAACCGGCGCAGACGTTGTGAGTTTGTGGTCCGGGGAGATGGAGGCTGACAAGGGTCTGAAGTTGTCCCAGCAGATGATGGAAAGCCTCCTGCTGGGAGCAGGGACACAGCTAGAGAACGAGGAATATCTGATGGGCATCAGCAGCCGACTCCAAACGGCTCTGGAGAAGATGTTGATGGCCATCACTGACACGACTAACCAGGTACAAACCTAACATTTTTGGTTAAAGGCAGAATAAGTAGGATTTTCCTGAAAAAACAATGTATATACTCATACAAAAATCCTTCTCAGTCAGTCTGACCCACTAGAAGTGTGTGGCGGTGTCTTTATCTGCAGAGACGCTGCACTCTACTTGAAGTTTCTTAGTTTCTTATTAGTTTGCTGTGTTTGGGACATTTCTGGATGCCAACCTTTGGGAAGTGGTGTGTAGCCCCCAGCCAATAACAGCGCGCAGGTGTGAGGTTGGGACTTTATGAAAACTTAGCAAGCAGGTTATATCGTGTCTCCGTCTCTCTCCTCTGCTCTCTGTCTGTGTCATGGATGTGTCTCCAGCGCTGGCACAGCGCTAAAACGAAGTGTGGCGATAGGTCTGGCTATGCAGACTATGGATGTATAAAGAGTTGCAGGTCTGCCAGTTTGACTGAGAGCCGAGCTTCGGCTGAATTGAAATCACACAAAATCCAGCAATCTAGTTCCCTTTGCAGAGTTGTGCGGAGGTGTGGGCGATTTTATTTGTGATTTAGAACGTAACCGCCGTGAAACAATTTAGAAAAAAACGGTATCAATCTCCTCATCTAACTCTCTGCAAAAAAGTGAATAAGAATATTTCCCAAAATGTTGCACTACAAAAAACTAATTTTGCTTATTAAAATCAACAGAAGTTAGTTAGTTTTCTATATTACATAGATTAGGATAATATAATCAAAAAATGACTAAACCAGCTTAAGAATCTGACCTAACCAAAAATGGTTTTGATCCCCATCTCTAGTTTATAGTCCTTTTGTCAGGTGAAATGGGTTCTTTGCAGGTTGAGATTTCAGAAGAATTCTTCACGAACAGTCCTGTGCGTGTTCGGGACTAAAGTTACCAATAAACAGAAAGCTCTAGTGACACATTTAGGCTTTGTCAAAACATTTAAATACCCACACTCCACACTGTTAACCCCTTCTGTGGGTTTCCACGCCTGTTCATGGAAGCATAATGGGAATGAGACTGCAGATTGTGGCTGGCAACAAAGTTGGCCTGTCTAGAATTCACACACAAAAGAGCTGCCTCATTCCCACTGGTTGCCTATAGATACAAGCTGTATTTACACTGAGCTTTTGTCTGGCTGATGAGCCAATCATAGTCCAGTTGGATAGAACAACCCCCCCCCCCCAGGCTGTCCATGTAGTGCGCCCGCTGTGTCCAGTGTCAGCCCAGAGACACTGGGCCAGTTTAACTAGGCCATTGAATGTGTTACTGTAACTGACTGCACAGCACATCTTCCCGTTGGCTGAAATTCATGCGTTATTCACGCTGAGATGGGTTTTATCTTGTCCATCTAAAAATAGCTTTAAAGAAATTTCAAGCCGAGCATCACTGTCGTTGCAGCATGCATCTACACCTGCCTGAATCTACTGAATCATTTGGATTTGTTTCTTTTACATCTTTGGTGTTTTTTTAAAGGCTATATTCACCACATTTTGATTACAATACACCCACTCTACCCTTTTCTCTGGCATCTTCTTGGTGGTTTTTCTTTACTTTATTTATTTTGTATCATAGAAGAGAGAATGATCTGACTAATTGATTTTCTCTTTGTCATTTTTAGAATTATTACATATTGCTCCACTAACAGAGAGTTATGATAATAAAGAATTGAGCTGAAGTGATGAATGATAAATCTGAAACAACTTTGATAATTGACCAATCGTTTAAATAATTTTTTTAAGCAAAAAAGCCAGAAGATTCACTGGTTTCTGCTTCAAAAATGTCAATATTTGCTGGTTTTCTTCCTCTCCTGTGATTGTAGGTTTTGAACTGCTGGTCAGACAAAACAAGCAATTATAGTCATTTTCACAATGTTCTTACATTTAATAGACCAAACGATTAATAAACGAGTCAAGAAAATACTCAAAAAGGAAAACACTTGTTAATTGCAGCCCCAGTAAAGATCCACTCGGATCACATGTTACACAGTTTATATCTCCTTCAGGTACACACAATTAACAGCACAATAAACTTGTAATCAGCAAAGCCTCTAATGGTTTGTTCAATGATTTTCCTGCTGCTATTGATCTGATGTACATTAGTCTTGTCTGTGAGCGGTGCTGGCATCACGTCTTGCCCGTGAAGCAGCATCGTGAACAGAGATTGATGTAACAAGCGGTCAGGAATGTTGGAAGTGCCTTAGTTGAACTACTGCTGTAAATTATTTGCCCGGGGAAGTTGTTTGCTCACTCATTGCGCACTCCCATTATCTGCCGGTGAGACGCCTCAGTGAGACGTGGAAATTGTTAATGTGCAGTCAGTATGACGGTTGACATGCCAAAGTAGGTGGGACCAAGAGGCAGCATGTCAGAACGCCTTAATTGCTTTTTTCTGCGACTACGTAGGGAGGGAATCCAGTTTGACCAGTTTTTGTGGAAAGGGCGTGTGTTGTTTGGTGTGGGTTATTTGTGTGTATGGGGAGAGCGTGTGATCTATTTGCAAACCTACCTGGCCCACTGGCTCAAATGATTGAAGCCACACCTGCCTCCCTCCCACTTCTGCTGAACAGTATCCTGCTGTGTGCTATCAATGTAGGAAGTGGAAGGAAAATCCTCTTGTCTTATTTTTTGGGTAGACATGTGAGTGTAACAGAGTGACAGTGGCCTGCCAGGGGTAAGTGAACCTCGCCTGACACGAGAGAGATCCAGCTACAGTGAGTAATATTGTAGAACGACCATGGGAGCATGCGTGGAGAGGGAATGACAATCCTTCCTTCGGCAATCCTAGAAGGAAGTAAAAAGGAAAGAGTGAAAGACTTAAGATCCGAGCGCTGTCATTTCACCCTCGGCTGGCTGCCGCTTGGACTAAACAATTAAAAGGGGCCCCTGGGAGGCTTCCCTGCAGGTCGGGGTTGCTACGGCGGCATAGTATTGTTAATGAATCTCCACAGAGAGAGAGGAGAGAGAGAGGAGAGCAAGCCGGAGCAGACGTGGGGGTGTGAGCTTTACAGAGCGGCGTGATATGGTTTCACTCTGAAGAAAGAAGGTCAGAGAGAACAGAGAGAGAGGGTTAGAGATCTTCAAAGAGGACACGAAGAGAAGAAATGCTTGCCTTTGTGTTTACATACCACCTGTGGTCATGTTCAGGAATGTGCTTTAAGCTGCCGGACCAAGATGTGACTTCCACCTGCTGCCGAAGATGACACTTTTTGGCAGGACCATAAAAATTCTCATTGTTGCCGGATGATTTTCTCTCTCAATATTTGCCTTGAACTTGTTCTACGTCCACCAGGCAGAATGTGATTGAGATGACGTGAATGTCACCCGTCCAAATGTTGTTTACTCTTCTTGTGTGTGTAGCAAACACATAGAAACTGTTGCTTGGAGCTTTCCACAACGTTGCTCACTGTTTCGTTCCCCACTGGACTTTATTCTCATTTGCTGTTGCACAGCTCAGAGGACGGATCATGACAAATAGAAACGTCTTTTGATGACTCCAGAAAAGCAGCTCCAACATAACACAGAACTTCTCCCTTTATCCATCCATCCTTTAATATGGATTCCTACCGCTCTTACTGGAACTCCAGCATGCCGAGCAGCACGTGGGTGGAAGGGGAGGACCAGGATGTGTACGAGGTGGAATCTCGTGTACCCCTTCCCCGACCTTTCCCACTATGCAGCACCTTGAACGAGAAAAATGCTGTGGTGGTACAGACCCAAATCTCGCATGTCAATCACAGGACTAATGGTCACCTTCTTAAGGTTATCTCCAAAATCTCCCTGCCCACTCCTCCTTATACAGTAAGTTTACACCTGGTAACCCACAACTGTACTGTGCTGGAAAGTTTTTTAATTATACTAGGAGATTGGGTTTGTGTAGTTTCAAACAGTCTGTGCATTAGATGGCGAGAACTGTGCTGTTGATTAATATTTTATAGGTACAATTTCACAGCCTGTTTTTTTTTTTTTTTTTGTAGTTCAGGTCTGCACGTGCAGATGTGATGTAAGTTAAATGTCATTCCACGTAGGAGCATGGCAGCTCTTTCTATGCTGCTTTTGAAACAGTAGGTGAACGATTATATGACTTCTATGTGGCAGAGTCACGTTACCACTTCCTGGTACCCATAATGTTACAATAAGACCTTTGCTCAGGGAGATATGAAAATCTATGGAAAGTACTGTAACTGTAGGATGAATGTGAGCGTGCTGATGGGTTATTACATTATGATGATTTCATAGCTGTGTCACAAGGAAAAGATGCCTTCTGAGCAGAAGGTCATAATATAAATGTGATATAATTATCTCTGTTTCTGGGACATCTGCAAATAACCTAAATTTATTATTGACTTTTGTATAAGTTGCCTTTTTTGTGCAATGCCAGTGCGCTTATGTTGATATCTGTCTTAAAACATTGCACATTATGCATAAAGACCAAGAACTGTGTTGTCGAAGCATTTGTAATACAGTAGTAGTATATTCTTAAACGTGACAACAAAAGGCTTTTCTAAGTACATTGAAAATAACCTGCGTAACTTGATTTATCAATTTGCTTTCCAGCTGCAAATCCATTTTAATTTGAATCATACTGGTAATGAACTAAAATCTACCTCTTATATTAAGTAGACAAAATCTGTTTTCCAAATGGGCTGGAAGATGTGGTTAAAATCAATATCTCGATATTAAAAAGGATATTTTCTGGATTCAGTACATATTTTATGGTAAATACGTATAAAATAATGTGTAATCTGTAAAAAATTATGTGTAAAATACTCACATGGACATTGAAAGCAATGAATTATGGTCCACTGTTATGCATTAAATGATTTTTATATGTAGAAAATAAGAACTACAATAACTCATTTTGCACACTTTAATTATATCTTGCTCTGTGTCATTAATTCACACAACAGAAATTTGTAGTACAATGATACAATCAATTGTCAATATATGATTCAGCTGAAAACAATAAACGATAAATGATAGAATTAAGTTATGGCCCAGCTCTATTTCCAAACATTTGGCATCATAACTGGCTCCTTTTACATGATAAATATCCTTTTTTCCAAGATTTAATGAGGTGATCCAGTGATTTAAAGTTAGTTATAACAGATTGGTCAAAATCAATGCAGCAAAGACCAAGATATCCTGACTTTTAGTTCTTAGTGTTTCAAGTAAAAATACTGGATCTTACACCTACCATAATGCAAATTTATAGCGTCTACCCCTGCCCCCTAAGTGGCCACTTCTTTAAAAACCCCACACCTCCAATTTGTAACACAGGCTTTCTGTTAAAAATTTAAAACAGTCTCAATCACAAACCGAGGTAACCCACACAAATGATATAGCTGTTTTCACCAGCTGAGTCGTTCTCCTCATGATGAGTAAACTGATCTTCGTGTGTAGCGTGCGCCTTTAGGGCAAACGTTTCATTTTTAATGTTTGTTCTTCTAAGCTTATTTAATGCAAAGACCAGTCGTCCTTCCTAACTCTTCTTCTGTGTGACACCGTCTCGCTCCTCTTCCCCTTTCAGCTTGAACATGCCCGGATGACCCAGACTGAGCTGATGCGGGAGTCCTTCCGCCACAACCAGGAGATGAACGAGCTGCTGCAGAAGCAGGAGGAGCTGCAGGAGAGGTTGACCGAGGAGGCCCGGGCACGCGAGCAGCTGGCTCTGGAACTTCACCGGGCTGAGGGTAAGTTGTTTTTCTTCTGTGTGTATTGATCATTTTTAGGATTTAGGATCAGCATGAAATAAATTAATGAGTTTCTCTGACATGTACCTTTGTTTGATTGAAATGTAGGTCAGTTTGTACGTATTTCCCCTCTGGATCAATAAAGTATTTCTGTCCACTAATTGCAGCTTCTAAAAGCCATCTTCTTCAATGCAGCTTCTTTATAAGAAGAAATGCTGTACTCACTATTTCTCTATGGACTCTCTAATTGATGATATGATGATGTATGTCTGTATGCCAGAATGATTACAGAAGACAGAGAGCATAAGGCATGTGTGCATGTGTTTGGGGGGGGGGGTTTACAGGGAGTGATGGGATCAGCTGTTTGAAAGGGAGAGTAAAGGAGTGTGAGACCATCTGTGGTGAGAAATCGACAAATGGTAATTTCTGTTTGAAGTTAGTGGCCAGTTTTCGACAACAGTTTAAGTGCTGTGACAGATCTTGTTGGGAGGGGAGGCAGCTAACTCGATGTCCCATCCATGTCAGAGACAGCTGCTCCATGAGGGTCAACTGTTCAACCACAGCCACTCTCTCACACACCAAACCCAGTCGACTGGGCTGATTTTAGGTGCATCACACAATTTGGCAAATGTACAGTACAACAGTCATATCTTTCTTTCTGGCTTTGTGGACACACTGAACAATGGTGAGTTTATAGCTGTTTCTAATCTTATATTGTCTTTTACTTGAGTAGTATCCTGTTATGATGTTTGTTTTCTGTAATCCAATAGAGGTGCTAAAGAACAGCAAATATTTGCTGTCATTAAAAGCTTTATATTTTGATAGAGGGAGACCATGTGTCAAACTGCAGAAAGGAAAGAAGAACATTATAGAGAATAGGGCTGCAACAGTTATTTTCATTATCGATTAATCTGCAAATTATTTTCTCGATTAATCATTTAGTCTCTTTAAAAAAAAAAACTGTGAAAAAATGGCTTTCACTATTTCTCAGAGCCCACGAGTGATGTCTTTAGTTTTCTTGTTTTTGCATGACCAAACGTCAAAGAAAAGCAGAAAATCCTCACATTTTAGAAGCTGAAACCAGAGAATTTATATATTCTGATATTAATAATATTTTTTATATTTTTGTTTGAAAAATGACTGAAACGATTAGTCAGTTATCAAAATAGTGAAACCTGTCGTTTCATATAAAGGAGCAGCTGTGCCTTTCTGGTCATGTGGCAAGCTTCTTCTTCATTCATTTTTGGGGAGTGTTTGAAATCAGCCTGTGTCTCGTGGTCATCTATTTGTGCAAATTCCAATGAAGTGAAAGACGACAAATAATTCTCCTCCTATTGTCTGGATGATCCACGCAGGTAAAAGCTCAGGGTGCGGCCTTTTCAAACTGGTTTTGAATGAACCCAAGTGACAGGCTCAACCTGGAAAAAAGATCCTCTTCACTGATTGACGGAACGTATTATATGTCAGTGAAAACACTAAACAGGATGAAAAGTCTGCTTTTGTTTTGTTTGAACCAGGGGAAGAAGACTTAGACAATATGATAATTTGGAATGATTGTGTTTCTGAATAAATGTGATTATAGATTCCCAAGAGAGCTCTGTGTAGTTAGTGGACAATGTTTTTTTTAGCCAGTAATCATCTGATGGCTGTGTGTCATAGAGTTATCCCTCCTTAGGCAAACTTTGCACACAGCTTTGGTTCCTGCTTAGATGTCTGAAATAATAGTTATCTCCTGACAACACAGGTGACATTTACCTTCTGCCTCTCTCTCAGTTTTAAATGACACACAGAGCTCATTGAGCCCATGTGAGACACTAACAAGAATCAAGTCAGAAAATATATACATTTTACCTCAGAACTGGTCTCATTCTATGCTAAAGTTGCAGTTACAGTAAGTAAGTTGTGTGTGCACCTTCTTTCCTGTATCTATGAACTGAATACCATCCTGGTGCTTCATGCTTGCTGACCTGTGACAGAGCAGTACAGTAATTAGAATATTTCATTGTGTTTACATGTCAAGCTAAATGGGTCAGACATGCTCACTTGTGTTCGCTTTTGTATGCAAGTTTGTGTGCCTCTGTGTTTATGTATGTATGTCTTTGTGTGCTGTTGTGTTGTCGGTAACCTTGGATTTTGTATTCTGCTGTTTATCTGGATTGGCTGCCGTGTGTGTGTGTGTGTGTGTGTGTGTGTGTGTGTGTGTGTGTGTGAAGGTTGTCACGATACCAGAATTTTAAAGCCTTGGGTTGAAAATCTGATTGTAGATCTGTTTTTCTTTTTTTGTTGTTGTTTTTTTTTTATAGCTTTGGTACTTTGGTATCGACAACCTTAGGGGCTGTGTGTGTGAATCTGAAGCTAGAGTCAAGGCTCAAAGTAATTCCTCTCAGTTCTTCTGTTCAGTGATTGCAAGAATGAGAGGGTAAGAGAAATGCAAAAACTCAGTTTCTTTATAGCTGTCCTTCTCTTGCTTTGTCCACATGCAGGTCTGATTGATGGCTACACGGACGAGCGGGCTGCGTCGGAGGAGCAGTTGCGTCAGAAGGAAGAGCTCCAGCTGAGCCTCGAGCAAGAGCTGCAGGTGAGGCATTCCAGCTGCAGAGGGGAGGAAAAATAATTACCTTTTTGTGAGAGAGTGCATGACTTGACAATGTTTAAAGGTAGATTTTTTTTTTTTATTTTGCCTCTGGCGCAGTTCAGTAGTGACTCACGAGTAAGTGCAGTAACTTGATGGTAAATTCAATCCAGTTAAAATCTCTGCTGGAAGAAAAAACTAAATGTGAGATATGAGGTAGATTTGATTATTTTTAGTGCTGTATTCATGTATCATCATGTATATATCCAAGCTATAGCGCTAAAGGATAAGTATGGTTATCTACAGTATTTTTCTTATTGGCAACAAATCCCATTAAAAGGCCAAACCCAACAATAAATTATCCTACTTACAAGTATTGTCTGTGTAGTCAAAGTCAAATATAGCTTTGCAATTAGGAAGATATAGAATATCACCGGCCTTATCTTTTAAGTGACAACATATATTTACATTTAACATATATATCAGAGTTTTCTGCCAGTCTGTAGCTGAATGTCATTTCTCCATGCAGGTGACAAGTAGCCGTCTGCACGAGTTGGAGCAGGAGAGGCTTCAGATGCAGGAGGAGCGGGAGCTGCTGTCACGGCAACAAGACGCCATGAGGGAGCAAGCTGGGCCCCGCGAGCTTCGTACGTATCCCAGAATTCCCATAATATATACATATTTTTAATAGCCCACTCACAGGAAAATATTAGGAAATTTATTTATTCAACATGGTCTGAACATTAAGTGTATGTTTGATTCTGTGAACTTAAGTGTAGACATCAAAGCAAAAAGATGAGGAAAGAAAAATACAAAATATCACCTCTTTTGTGGCTGTCTGGAGCTTTTATCAAGGCTCAAGTTTCAAGTGACAGTTTGTTTAGTATGGTTGTATTAAATGAAGGTCACTGACCTAAATTAAGACATTATTCCTTGACAATTATTCCTTGAATTACTTTCAAAGTAATGTATTTTGACAGTATATAATACCTAGATCTGCATCTATACTGGTTTCTGGGAAAGGGCTGCAGCTCTGATTTAAAGGTGCAGTGGCTTCATATTGATTTCTTTTGTAGTTCTTGTGTTGCTGTGAAAATGAAACAAAAATGTATGAGCCGTAATTGGGCTGCATTATCACAGACAGGAATTTTTCGAGTTGACTCAGTGAAACAACTCTTTTGGCTTATCTACATTTCTTAAACACTTACTAGTCATAAATTTACAGGTATTTGCCACAAAGTGCTCTGGAAACATGAAGCTTGATAACTGTATCTGCTAATTTTGCATTATAATCCCTGTATTATCAAAAAGGTATCTCATTACAGTACATTCTCTGGTAAAATGGTGAGTATTCTGTATCTAAGGGTGTAAACGAAATGGGCGATTTCACAAACCTTTTCCTTTCACAGCATCCTTTCTACAGCCTTAACCTACTACTGTGAAACAGACAGAAAAGCACTGCCTTACTATCTTCACCCTTTTCTCTTGTTTTTCTAAGAGTTTTCCTGTTCATGACAAAAACCAGAGCATGTTACATTCCTGTGCTTTCTTATTCTCCTGTAGGCCTAGTTGAAGCTGCAATGGTTGCAGCACCTGAAGCAGGTGTGTCCACTTTGAGCATGGCTCAGTCATATCTACTATATGTTTTTAATAATTGTCTACTGTAGCTGAGTGACAGTATATCTCTCTAACCAAAATCCAGCAACTCACCAACAAAGCTTGGAGCTTGCTTGCTATGGGCTCATGAACTCACTCAGTTCAATCACTAACCTTTGCTTCAGCTTTTCATTTTGATTGATTTTTGTCCTGGTTCGTCATTTTTAATGTCTTGGAGTCAGTGTTAGCACTCATTTTAGCATGATGAAATGAAAGTAATCTTAAGATACTTCTATGTAGTCATTATTTCCTAATTGTCAGTCATCTACACTCTGATTTGAGGCATCTTTTTTAATCATTATATCTATTTTAGGTCTGTAGATGCTGTGCTTACAGCCTTTCTTTGAGGGAGTGAGATGATTGGCCGTTCAGGAAGTCACTCTCCCCTGCCTGTAAATGCTTTTTGGGCATGGATATTGCGATGTTCGGGCTGTCCACATGTTTGTTCTGTCATTTGCACCCTCTCACCTTGTTACTTTTGCACTAATCCTGCGGGGTTTGATCCTGGGTAAACCGGTGTGGGTTGTTCACTGGTGGTAGCGGAAGGGTAAAAGAGGCATCATGATGTTGGGGACATTATGTTGGGAAGTTGACTGAGATGTTGGAAGAGTCTGAGGTTAGCCATGTATTCAGATGAAGCGGTAAAAGTGACCACAAAATATAAAATTGCAACATTTCAGAGAAGGATGTTGATTATTATTTTTAAACATAAATTTAAACTTAAATCTAAACACATGGCTCACAGACTTCAGACTCTTCAGTAGCTCCATCTCAGCATCCTGTTCGTCACTGAAATCAAACCTGAATGAATAATTAACTTAAGGTATCCACCTTTATTTGACAGGCAGTGATACCTAACCTCTCCTCCCTCTTCCGCTGTATTCTGTAGATCTGCTGGAGGAGACTGAGAAGCTGATGAAAGAGAAGGTGGAGGTCCAGCGTCAGGCGGAGAAGGAGAACACCGACCTCCTGAAGCAGGTGAAGCTGCTGGAGGCAGAGCTGGAGGAGCAGGTGAACAGGGTGATCGAGCTGGAGCACGCTCAGAGGACGGAGAGCGGAGACCTTCAACAGCAGATCCAAGCTCTGGAGAAACAACTGGAGAAGAACAGGAAGTTCCTCGATGTAAGTGACAAAGAAAATGACCTCTAATGTCATGTAGCTGTGGATTTTGTCTGAGGAAGTTTCACTTAATAATCAAAATTCTATATATTCTGACGTCAATGACAAAATTATTATATTTTTATTCCTTTTTGGGCAGCTTTACATTATGAATGAAATTCACCAGTTCTTATTGGAGATTAAATAATTTGTCGATTGGCAGAAAATCTGCTTTTTTTTTAATGCCAAAAATTATGTTTCCAGCTCTTAAATGTGAACATTTGCTGCTTTTCATTGTCTTAAATCACAGTAAATGAAATATATTTGGTTTTTAGACTGTTGGTCGGACAAAAAAAAATGCAATTTAAAGACATCACCTTGGGCTGTGGGAAATTTTTACATTTGATTTTTCAACATTTTATAGACCAAACTATTAATCGATTAATCAAGAAAATCTGCAGGGGCGCCCTGGTAGCTCACCTGGTAGAGCAGTTGACAGTTGACAGTAAGAATAATTTGACATTGTTAATAAAGGTTAAGTTAGGGCAGGGATAGCTGCTAAAAATGTAATTATATGTTCAGGCTCAAGCTAGTCAACCTATAGTATCTAAAAGCTAACCTAATGATTTCACAATTTCCAGTCTACCTCACATTTGGCTCTTGGTCTAATGAGTTGTGTTCCCATTATCATAATTGGGCCACTTTGCCAGGAGTTGGACTGTAACCGTCTAAATGTGGTTTGAATGCAGATTCCTTCTGTCCTGTTGATGTCGGTTACACACAAATATGAAACAAGCCCATTTGTAAACATAGAATTTTCAAATTATATTATTTGGCCAATTCTTTTTAATAGACATAGACAGTCTTATTCTTTTGTAGTGTGCATTAAAATGGTTTCTATTTTGACAGCCAATTCTGCAACATGTTTGTTTAGTTTGTGATTAATTACCTCGGCATGAAATTGGGTTAATGTGATCCTGGAAATATCTGATCATCTAAATCTGAGGTTTTAGCGGAAGTAAACAATTGGTCTTACATAAGTGGAGAGTCAGTGGAGACAATGGACTCTCAGCGTCTCTTATAAACATTTTGGAGAAATGCTGCTGGCACCTACATGTGTCACTCCATCCATGTATTTACAATTTATGTGACGTTTTCCTGAACTTTTGTTACTGAAGTAAACAACAACAGCATCGTATGTCAATGCTTACCTCATAAGATGGTCAACCAAAGGTGTACAACCTGCGAATTATGCAAAATGTATGCATAAATAATTATACACTCTCAGCTATAGCTACTGGTCTTTGCATTGGTGCTCCTAAAGGTGCACTATGTCCAAGTTTTCAGTCATCAGGATCTGCAGTCAAGCAGGATTTAATAACAGTTAAACCAATCAAATGATCCCCTCAAATGGCCTTTAAAGCTTACTAACTCTTTCACTTCAGACTAGAAAACGAACTGTAAATGAGGGAGGAAAATTCAACACAGACACTTGCTCTCACAGCCTCTAATAATTAAAAAAAAAATCTCATTGAGCAGTTCTTTGACAAGGTGAGTTCGAGATGTCTTTGCAAATAAGGCACGCCTGTATTGATGGCAGAAAATGAAGTCCACTTTATTGAAGGTCTGATTTAATATTTTCATTTTCCTTTATTTGTCTGTGTCTCTCCATCCTGTCTTTATCTTGGCGATCAGGAACAAGCTGTGGACAGAGAACACGAGAGAGATTTCTTCCAGCAGGAGATCCAGAAACTGGAACAACAGCTGAAGAATCCACAGAAGCTTCAGGCTGGCTCTGAGAAAAGAAACCGAGAGGTAACAGGAGAAAGCTTTGTTTTCTGCCGGATGACCAGGCGTTAATCGAGATGCTTATTTTTGAACAAAACACTGTCGTGGCTACGAACACTGACCTGAGAGTCAAACAACAGAACAATAGAGCTGGTAGAATTACCTGTGCTGTCTTGAAAATGATACCAAACAGTGGGAGTGTTACGCAGACGAAAGAGTGAGAGTGGGATTAATGTTTGTTCTTGTGATCCTTTTGTAAGTTGTGTAATAGTGGGTTTTATTGGCATGATCATCAATTACACAATACAGTGGGAGTGAGGTCTCCATAAGATTTGCCAAGATGTTAATGACTGAACTGGTACGGCTGTTACTCAAATACAAAATGTCAAAAATTAGGCCATGTGTTTGTATGACATGCATTTTGACATGTTTTTTTGACAATTACATGATATGTAATAACCTCTGATATCAAATTTCAGAAGTGAATACTCATGTCAGGAAGTCATGACTGCTGACAGCTTACAGGCTAAATTCAAATGATTTTGCTTGGTTACACTCATCAATATTTTTATACTAACAATGGATCAAGTGACGATGTGTAATGTGAAAGGTGTCACTTGAAGTGACGAACCCACAGATAATAGTTTGCTACTTCTGGCATTTGGTCCTGCCCTGAGTTTTGATGGTCACATTTTCTCAGTTTAATTTCATTACCACATATACAGGAAATATAGTAACCTCCGTTTTTATGTCCTCATTACACCAAATAGCAGAATGACATTTCTTTTTGTGCATCAGTCTCATTCATCACAGCAGTAACTGTCAGTTTTACCATAAATGTTGTTTATTTGTCTGTGGTGTTATGTACTATTTGGCTTCTCAAGGCTTTCTCATTGACTGTCATTTTTCATCCACTCACAATCTAGCCTCCAGTTCACTCCGGGCAAGGAGAAATATAATTTTGATCAACACATTTGTCATCATATCGCAACACATTCGAAGCACTAATTATGTCCTCAAACCAGTTGATTGAATCCTTGCACACCGCAAGTTATTTGCCAGTAAAGCATTACATCCTGTCTCATTCGGAATAAAAACATCAAACACTTAAATTAAACTAATTTGCCTTTTGATAATAAAAAAAGAACACAGTCGCCTTCAGAAAATAAGCTGCACTGGGTTATGACCCTCAGTGCATTTCGCTTGCCCAATCTGAAACATCATTTGACAAGATAAGTCAGTTATTCCATCAGGGGAAGTTTAATGCTCAGCGGTATCATATTGTCCCTTGTCCTGTCTTTGCAACTGAAGTATCTTCGATTTGCTTCTGCTACTTGTTGCAGCCTACAGATCAGAGTAACCAGTTTGTTCCCTCCTAAATTGAATAATATAATTTGTGATTGCAGCTTTGATTTATGCTATACTGTAGCTATTAGTTCTGTGTTTTTAGCATATAGTTTATATATCAGTCCCACTTTAAACGCACAGGCTAATACCTCAAAGATAACCTCTATTATTTCCAGAATTTCCAGAGACTCCTGCCACATTTTTATCACTAAGTGCTTTTTCTTCCTCCTCTTGCCCTCAAACTCTCCATCCTCTGATCCTTTATGCCTCTGCCTTCTCTCTCCTGTGGCTATTGCAGGTGGATGGAGTAACCTTTAAGGTATTGCTTCTAGCTACATGTAGAATCAAGTCTCCCCCAGAGAGCATTTAGTGCATTTTAGTAATCTCACCCAACTCTGTAGCAATTAATGGCCTGTCCATCTCACCCATCCCTTTCCTCCTCCTTTCTCCTGTTTGATCCCTCTCTGCTGTATATGTCTTCAATTGGAAGCGACTCAACCTTAAAACATTGTCCTTTCTCCCGCTGCTCCTTCATCTTGTCTCTTCCTTCAGTGTCCCAGTGTAAAACTCAACAGCAAAACAGTAAACAAAGTGGGGGGGACGTAGGGTGTTCAGTGTAGAAGAAACATTATGAAAGTATCCTTTCGATACAGTTATACCAAACCCACTTTTTGCATGCTTTGAAAGGCTTTTCATATTTTTCTATGAGGCCATGAACATGACATTCTTACATCAATATGTGTGTTGACAAACTACATTAGCAATGTTTTGGAGGCAAACGACAAATAAGCATGTCTCAAGCCAAGTTTTTCCTGAATGTCAATCAAGAAACTGGATAAAATAAAACACACTCGTGTTGACTATAATTCCATCCATAAATGAACCACAAGGAATGTTCTGGTAAAGCTTAAAGAAATATAAATAGGCCATTCAGTGCTGAATTACTCTCATGAAGAGTTCATCCTACACTTGAGTCACATTAATATTTAATGAAGGGTTGCCATTGAGGGGGTGTATTTCATCTGCCTTACTACAGTGCCATTTTGTCTTGAATAGAAACTCAGTTTTCTGTGGCACGAAATCCTGTTGTTTCATGAATAATAAATTAAATGCATTTTACATATACTTACAAGTCAGTCAGTCTTTAATGAAGCAACATAATTTTCTTGTTTAATGAAGCAGGGGGAACAGTTGACCATCTAGATATGAAATTCTTTCCCAGTTGTAAGATAATCTTAAACAAACCTTCGTCCTGTTGAACCTTTTTCCTCCCCTTCATTGATCTGCTGATGTTTTCCCGTCTCACAGATGGATCAGTTACCTGTCAGCGGTCCTCCTGGTTAATGTACTGCTCTGTGGTTTGTGTCACCCTGAATGAAATCGCTCTCTCCCCTCTCTCCCGGCCCCCCTCCTTTCTCAGGTGGATCAGCTGACCTCCCAGCTAGCTGTACATGTACCAGCTATGCTGTAGCGAGTGGTGTCTGAGAACGAATCTCATTAAACGATCGCCCCCCTCTCTCTCCCGCTCCCCTCGTTTCTCTCTCTCTCTCTGTCTCTCTCTCACTATCAGGTGGACCAGCTGACCTCCCAGCTGAAGGAGAAGGCGGATTGGTGCAGTGAGCTGCTGCTCAGCTCAGAGCAGTTGCGTCGTGAGTTGGGAGAGCGCGACGAAGAGATTGACAAGCTGGAGAGCCGCATCCGCGAGCTGGAGCAGGCCCTTCTGGCCAGCGCTGAGTCCCTGGAGAAGGTTAGGAAGGGGAGGGGGAAGAGGGAGATGAAGGATGTGCAGGAGACTGAGTCAGAGACGACAAGAGAGAAAAAGCAGTCTGAACAATAGCCATGGAGCATGACAGAGGGTGTGTGTGAGTGGATGCAGACGAGGTGACAGCTAGAGGAGGAGGGTTGGGACGCACAGAGGGAGGACAATGTGTGGGTGGGTCTACTTCAGCAGCCCGGGCAGTTTGCTGTTGGTGATGACACTGAGCTATGGCTAGCAACTGTCAAGATTGCCCCCCAGTGTTGGTGGAGGGCTGTGCTGAGTGAACAAAAAGAGCAGTGAAGGAAATGTTCATATCTACTGTGCCGCTGCTCAGCTGACAAATAGCACAGAGTTCCAGTTGCACGATAAAAGATGCAATACGGACAACGTGCATTTGTAGCTTGCATCCTTGAAAATCAGTTAGGATCACAAGAGTTTGTTCCTTGACGTCTTTTCTGTGCATGTTATAAATAACTGCTGTGCTAAATAGTTTCTTTCGTGTGTGTGTGTGTGTGTGTGTGTGTGTGTGTGTGTGTGTCGCAGGTTGAACAAAAGAAGCAGCATGCATCCATCACAGAGGCAAAACACTCCACACTGGAGGCTCAGTTACAGACGGAGAGAGAAGCTCTGGAGCGGAAAGAGAAAGAGGTAGTGTGCTGCTCAGTTTGTGTTTGAGGTTTTTAAAAGCATTGATGAAAAGAGTAATGCCTGCACGCTGACTCTAAACCACAAGAGTCAGTGTGCAAGCGTTACATCAATGTTTTTCAATAGCTCTGCAACTACATGTAATGTGTGTATTTTCCTGCAGGGAAAAACCATTAGTACTGTAGTGTCCTTTGATGTCAAGGTCTGCATTTTTTTGCTTTTATTCTGTTTATAATTACAGTAATAGTAAAATATTTTGAGAAAGTCAGAGTTTTTAGATTTTCAGTAGTATCAGTGAGGTGTATATTCTACACAGTCTTGTAGCGTCTCCTCTAAAGTGCTTGTCATGTTTACCTGTCACCTCAGATCTGTAACCTGGAAGAGCAGCTGGAGCAGTTCAGAGAGGAGCTGGAGAACAAGAGCGAGGAGGTGCAGCAGCTTCACATGCAGCTGGAGATCCAGAGGAAGGAGATCAGCAGCCAGCAGCAATACCTAGAAACAAGAGATAGCATGCTCCAGGTAAAACAGCCACCCTGCTGCACGAAGTTTTTATGGTATCTTTACCTAAGAATGTGAATTCCAGAAGTGGGTGGGTGGGGGTGTGGGTGGGTGGGGGTGTGGGGGTGTGGGTGTGTGGGTGTGGGTGTGGGTGTGTGGGTGTGGGTGTGTGTGTGTGTGTGTGAACTGCAGCCACTCTGGCTTCTTAAAAACTGTGGATATCATTGTGAGACAGACGCTGGCCACATATTGTTTTAAAAAATGCTTTACTTTACGCATGTATTCTCAGTTATTGCATGATTAATCTATGTTTTCTGCTTACAAATTGTTGCACTAAAGAGCAAAAGATAAACCAGTGGTTGTTGGTGACTTTAAAACTATCTGTGACATTGCCAGAAAAGCTTGTACATTAACTGCAGAAATACAACACAAAGTCTGGCGTTAAAAAAACTGCTGCCATCATTTGTAAAAATAAAAAAAATAATAATTAGGTAATGAATATACCACTCACATGTCTCTGCTGGTCCTATAACATTTATATTTCTGCCCACAAACTGCAAAAACACACTGGTTCAGATGCTCTTTTTTAAAATAAAATATTTGCTCTATGTTTTTAATTTTACTTTGCACATTTTTAGGGGTTTTTTGCACATTATTCTGCCGTGCAAGACTCGCTGCCACTGCAGTGTGCTTTCTGTAGTCCGCCACAAGGCTGACTGGACTTTCGCGTGACGTGTTTATTAATAGCCATCACATTATAATCTCTGACTTTTGAAGGTGATGGAGGACAAGGACAGGGAAATAGCACTTCTTAATGAACAGATCATTAAGCTCCAACACATGGAAACAGCCTCTGAAAACAAGGTAACACAATATGCATATACGAAATAGAATAAAAGTCTATTTCGAATATGCATAGCTCTGTGCATCAGTGTGTGTGTTTTCTGGTTTCATGTACGCTTTCATTTTTGTTGGCTCCTTTTTTTTTCGTTTTGTTTTTTGTTGGGTTGTTTTTGCTTGTTTTATCCCGGTAAGTAGTTCCAAACACCATCATCTGTTGTGAGGTGATCATTTGCTCATGTGAGGTGGCTTATTAAACCTCTGAGCTTCTGAAGAGTTTTTACAATCTGATCAACTTTAGAAATTTTAAATATAAATGCCATTTAAAACTACATCATCTTGGGCTCAAAGAATCTTTTTAAGCACAACAGGGACTCAGAGGTTTATCCAAATAGCAGGATAGCTATGAACTCCTCAAATCTGATATTTTTATGGTTTAATAATGTCTGTTTGTTTCTCTTTAGGAAATTGATGACCGGGATGAGCTGATTAAAGACCTGGAGTCCCAGGTGGAGTGCCTGCGGAGCGAACAAGAACGCCTGAAGAGGAACAATGAGGAGGAGCTTGACCAACTGAATGCAGTCATAGACAGACTTCAGCAGGAACTGGCTAATATCGAGCAGAAGCAGGCTACAGAGGAAGACGAAGACACCAAGGCTGAGCCAGAGAGCGGCGTATGGGGACCAAGTAAAGAGGAATACGATGAAATGAAGCAGAGAATGGACCTGGCCACCAAAGACGTCGATACGCTCAAAACAGAGCACAGTAAGCTGTTGAAGACATATTTGCGCTTGAAAGAGAGCGCAGAAGCTTTAGCTGAAACAGAAAAACTGGAGAGCTCAGAGGGTGAACTTGAAGAAGCTCTCAGAGAGAAAACTGCAGGCTTTGTAGTCATGCAGGCCCAAGTACAAGCTTTAGAGCAGAGTGCAACATCCAGAGTGGAAGAGTTAGACCTCCGCATCCAGGAGCTTGAGGATGTGGTCGGTGAAAAGGACTGCGAGATAAGCCGCTGTCGCCTCCTTGTGGAGCAAACACAAAGTTATGCGGAGGGTCTCCAACAGAAGGTCTCTAATCTGGAGAAAAATCTGAGGGAGAAAGTGGCTGCAGTGCTCGTCAGCCAGGCCACACTGGAGGCCTTCCAGCAACAGGGATCACAAGGATCCAAAGAAAACCAGGACCAGCAGAGACATGCTGAGCCAAATGTGATGCCAAGCGTGGAACCACATGTCTATGAATTTGGTGACTTTGGTATTCCCCAAATGGATTTCAGTGGAGTTGGTCAAGCGAGACAAGTTCCCACAGGGAGGGTGGTCCATCTGACCCAGAAGCTACGGGAACTGGAGGTGGGACTCAGCGGGATGCAGAAAGACCAGGAGCTCCAGAAGCAGCTGCTCTCCAGCTCAGAGGAGGAGGTGCTAGAGTACGAGAGGAGGCTGTCTGTGCTCATGGATCTGCTCAGTCAGATGAAAGCCAGGACACACCAGAGGACATCACCGGCTGTGGGGGTAAGAGTTTGGCCAATAAGTGTTAGAGGACATTTTGTGCCTGGCCATGAAATAGTCCAAATTGTCAAATAAGATGCCGCATGTTAAGTAATGAGATTTAGAGGTGCTGGTAGGTGGATTTTATTACCTTTGGACAGAGCAAGGGTAGCTGTTTCCCCCTGTTTCCAGTCTTTATGCTAAGCTAAGCTAACCACATGTTTGCCATACAGACATGAGTGGTATCAATCCTCTCATCTAACTCTCAGCAAGAAAGCGAATACATGTATTTTCCAAAATGTCAAACTATTCTTATAAAGAGCACAGAGAGCTCTCCTTTAAATTTCGAAATATAGTTGTTAGTTTATTTTATTAATTTTAGATCTCACTGAGATGTACATTTAGGTAATTTTAGTTTTTTGTTTGTTATATAAATATAACACCATGGAAATATAGCATTTGAATTTACATTTAGCTCTCATATATATGAAATGATAATAGTGGTGTTGAAATTACTGTGACCAACATTATCCAGATTCGTCTCTCTCAGTTTTTTGGTTATTAACTTAAAATTGTCATAACTAATTAACACGTAAGTGTTAATGATAGAATCTCAGAAGAAAGTAGAAGATTGTGTCCATCCAAAAATGGTAAATATAAGCTTGTATTTACACTTAAAGGTTGAGTGTAATATTTGTTCGTTTTGCTCATGTACACTGTTGTGTTACTGTACTGAATGGAATCTATATTGGAGCATGTTTATGAATTTTCTTTGTACCCTTATTAATGGTTAACCAGTGAAAACTCAATGAAGTCATTGTAATCAAATCTCGGGCTGTGTAATGTTGTCCCTTGCCCGATACAGCTCGGATAAGTTTGAATCTTTGTGACCTTTTTATCAGGCCTCCTCTGCTGATGACCACCCGGCTGTGTCAGAGGTTCTCCAGGAGTTGCAGGAGGTCAGAGACGAGGCCTCGGCCACCAAAGAGCAGCTCGACAGATTCAAGGAGAGCTGCTGCAGACTCCATGAGGAGCTCAAAGTATGTGACTGCTTCTTAGTGTTCATACTTCTTCTGAGAGTATTTCTAATGTTTGAGATTAACAAAACATGCTGTTCTTTCTAGGAAAAAACGGTTACAATAGAGAGACTACTGGACCAACTTCAAAAGGTAGGAACAAAAATGTGATCCTACGGCAGTTTACGTTTTTTATAAACAGAGTCTTGTCTAAAATTTAAACTGTCACTTCAGGTATCATCTGGAGGCAGTGAGGAGACCAAGGTGTCTGAGCTTCAACAGGAATTAATAGAGGCTCAAAATGAGGCAGCTGCCACCAAAGAGGAGCTGAACAGCTGCAGGGAGAGCTTGGAGAAGCTACAGGAACTGCTGCAGGTACAGTTTGCTTTCTTGTTGAGAGGGAGATGAGAAGATCAGTACCACTCTTCTGTTTGTATGGTGAATATGTAGCTGGAGCTAGCAGCCGGTTAATGTTAATGTTAATTAGTGAGCTTTAGAAGTGCTGCTAGGTGGATTTTGTTACCTTCAGACAGAGCCACGATAGCTGTTTCCCCCTGTTTTCAGTCTTTCTGCTAAGCTAAGCTAACCGGCTGCAGGCGGTAGCTTCATGTTTAACAGACAGTAATGAGAGTGGTATCAATTTTCTCATTAAACTCTCTGCCAGAAAGAGAACAAGTGTATTTCCCAAAATGTCGAACTATTCCTTTGAATGTGTCAACTCTTGTTTCATCTGTATATCTGTAATCATATATATTTGTATACGTTTTTATTTACACACATATTAATTACATACAATTGTGTTTTTAAAGGAGCGGGAAATGACCATTGCTCACCTTAAAGGAGAACTTTTCCAAGTAAGTTGGAAATGTTTAAACTTATTTTTTTGCATTGAAATATGATTTACAGTAAAATCAATGTATTTATATTTCTCTAAAACTGATAAGATTGTTCATGATACCTGGCGGAATGTATAGTATTTGACCACCTGCCCAATCATCCTCAAGGTAAAAGCTGAAGAAGACAGAGCCAACATGACAGAGCTTCTCCAGGAGCTCCAGGAGGTCAGAAGCAACGCAGCTTCCACCAAAGAAGAACTCAACAGTTACAGGCAGCATAGTGAGAAACTCCAGGAGGACCTCCAGGTCCGTGAAGTTTCTATTTCTAAACTCAAAGAGGAGCTCCAGGAGGTGAAAAAGAATGTGGATACCACCAAAGAAGAGCTCAACAGCTACAGGCAGCACAATGAGAAACTACAGGACGAACTCCACGTCCGTGAGCTCTCCATTTCTAAGCTCAAAGAAGAGCTCCAGGAGTTACAAACAGCCTTGATGAAGACAGCAGATTCTGGTCCTCCATCTCCTTCTCCCTCCCCCTCTCCCTCTCCGTCTCCTCTGCCTCTCTCCTCTGCTTCTTCCTCCTCCACCACCCAGCCTAAAAGGAAAGGAGGCAAACAGTCGACTGGTAAAGGAAGCGGTGCCAAAGATAGACCATCTCTCGCCAGGAAAAACTCTGCCGCTTCCAGTCAGTCCTCCAGCAAATCTCACAGCGCGTGGCTAAACAGCAGCTCTGAGCAGCAACACATGGCTCTAACGCACTCGTTCACGCAGACCGAACCTTTACAAATGTCGGACCTCGGTCCGGAAAGCAGGTCTCCAACCAAAGAGGAGATGGAAGAGGTGATCGGGGAGTTCCAGGAGAAGATTGTACAGATGCAGGAGCTCCACGCAGCAGAGATCCTGGACATGGAGGCTCGACATATTTCAGAGAGCGAGAGCCTTCGTAGGGACACACAGGCTCTGGAGGATGAGTGTAAGGCCCTCAAGGCTGTCATTGACAAGCTGCACCTCACAGAGGTGAGGATGTGAAACAATAGCTGTGTCCCAAATCCATACTACGTACTAATTCTATACAGTATATACTATATACTAATAGTATAGTCATAGGACACTGTTTTAGTATACAAAAATATCAACACACTTTATACTAACAGGGAATGAAGTGACTTTGGAAAGTGTCTGTCAATTAAACTTCACAGAGACATCAGAATGTTTTTCCTGAGATTTAATACTTTTTAAAAATTATTTTCCAAGATTTTATGGAGCTGTTTCACCACCACCCACATTTACTTTTTCAGCTGCTAGCAGCTCCTCCATTTCCTTTGTGCACTGCATTGTGGGAGAGTAGCGTGCATCAACAGCACACTCAAAACACTGGTTTGAGTTCACTTTATCTTGTCACTTTTCCAGTAAAAACACACTAAAAACCTGCTTAGAATCAGTATGTTGTATGGATCTGGGACACTGAATGTTTGTTCTGCACTATTTGTAGAAGAAAGATGTTCTCTAGTAAATGTCATGACTGTAGTTACAATCTGTCTATGTGCTATGTGTCAGTTTTGTGTTGAGAGAAGCTGCAAAACATTACTTACAAACTTATTATTTGAAGGTATTTGATTCACACTGTGGTTTACATTTTGTTTAAAAATGACCATATTTGCAAAAACAACATGGCTTTTGTGCTGCTCCTAAATATTCTTCTTCTCCTGCAACCTACATACAGCATTACATGATGGTTGAAAAAATTAGGGCTGCATTTAGGGCTGCAAATAATGATTAACTAATGAAAAGCTATTCAGTGTACAATAATAAAATAGAGAAAAGTAGCAAATCCTCACATTTGAGAAGCTGGAACCAGGAAATGTTTTGCATTTTTACTTGATAAAAGACTTAAAGATTTAGCAATTACCAAAATTGTTGGCAATACACTTTCTGTTGAACGACTAATCGGTTAATTGTTTCAGCTCTGTCAGCATTTTTTTGAAACGTACATACTCAGGATGTGCAAAGCTAGCTTGTGTTGTATTATCATTTTGATTAATATAGTAAAAGAAGGATCTGAATCATGTTTAATCTTTTCTAGGCCCCTTCATCAAGACAAGACCGCCCTACATCACAGTTCAAAGATGGCTACACAAGTGGTAAGATACAACACATTGATGCAGCACACTCACACCTAAGGGCTCCTCCTCTGTTTAATCATTGTTTCTGTTTTTCTCCAGAATTCTTCATGTGTTTTTCAGGTTTTTCTTGAATAAACTATTTACAGAAATAACCTGAGTGCTATAAACAACGTAGTCCTGAGAGAGTAATCTGCTTAGCTATTCTTATTTCTGCCTCAGTGTTTCTGCTGTTAGTTTGTTAACACTTTCCAAACCTTAAGATTGGTTGTCATGGCAGCAAGTATTTATTTCGCACATTTCTATTAGCATTGGTAATAATTTTAGTTGTGATACTGCACCATTGCCATGTGAAAGCAGAGAAACAGTGACCCTTCAGACCAATTCCACGTATATATGGGAATGTCAGTATTGTATTCAGACAGACTTGAAAAAAATCCAGACCTATCCTTTAAGTACATATCGATACTCTGTTGTTGTTCATCATTTTCAGTATTTTGTTTCAAGAACATGTTTGTCCTCTTGCAGATAGCAGCTCCGACTACAGCCAGCGGACTGGATTTGACCTCCCCAGCTTGCAGCAGGAGTTTAGGACGACTCCAGAGGGCGCCAGGAGAGAGACTGATGATCCACTGCCTGACCGGATCAAGGTACAACCTTCAATTCATACATGTTGTCCTAGAACTCAGCAATATATAATGCTGAATTATGATATGAGACTAGATGTCATCTGGGATTTTAGTTATCAATACAGTATTTTCCTGTTCTTCAAGGCTGTATTAATATGAGTTGAGGCACAATGTTTTTTAGTTATTGACTGTTCTACTGATTTGAGGTGCAGGCAGACCATATTGCATGTGATCCATGTGAAATTATGGATTTCATACGTTGTTTGTGTTCGCTTACTGTATGTGTAGGCATTACTTCCAATACATCTCGGAAGGGGCTCTTTTTCCGATTTTTTTCTGAACTAGAAAAGAATGATGGTAAACCCAACAACATTTTCTGTGTGGTGTTTGTCTGTTTAGACGTTGCTCCGAGAGGTGCACCAGGAGGGCATGCAGGTGCTCTCTCTGTCAGAGCTCCCTCTCTCTGAAGTTGAGCCGGGCAGCCAGTTCAACGTCCAAGGCTGGGTGAAGGAAAGAGACGCCTTACTGGCAACTGTGGAGTCTCTCAAAGGCCTCATCACCCAGATGCAGACACACAGAGAAACACAGGTAGAGGAGACCCCCCCCCCAAGAGTCCTGTCAGGGCTCAACCTGTCAGAAATGTCACAGTTCAAAGCGGCAAGGATGATTTAAATGTCAAGTTGTCCTTTTTGTCATGTCTTATATCTGTGTGTCTGTGACTTGCCGCAGACGTCGGGCAGTGTGGACTGGCGTGCGGAGCTGCTGGATGCAGTGCGGCAGGTGTTTGTGAGGGAGCGCAGCATGCTGAAGAGCGCCCTCCACAGTCAGTTGCACCTGCTGGACACCAGTGACGCCATCGTCCACCTCAATCAGCTGGAGCGCAGACTGGTTGAACAGGTCAGAAATAACAACTGAATCTGTAATCTGGCACTGAATTCACTCCAAATTAAGATTACTCATCAGTGTTCACTGGTAAAATTGAGGGTAAAGGCCATTTTAAATGTAAAGTAGCTGGAAGACAGTAGTTATTTATATAAGGTGTAATCTAAAAATATGCCTTTCATTTATTTATTATTGTTAAAATCCAGTACTGGCACATATGCTGTAGCATTTATTCTAAAATATATTCTGTCAAACCAGTCAGTTTCCTCTTCTATTAACCCTAAAATTAACTGACAAAAGATTTATTTACTGTATAAAGCACTTTTCGAAACTTCGCAATAAAGCATTAAATATCAAATAAGCAGGATAGTAACAAACACAAAAACAATTTGAATTGAATTAGATAATCTAATAGTAAACTATTCTAAAGTTGCGCTCTGACCACAGGTTTTTTCTTTTGCACACATTCTGTAAGTGTGACCTATGTGAACCATATTATTTGATTAAGTCCTGTCACTAACCCTACTCAATGATTGAGAATTACATAATTTCAATGTCTAGCTTTTACCCAAGAGATGACAAACATTTGCACATTTTTGGACAGAAACAACCTTCTCATGTCTTTCCTCTCCTTTAAATATAATTTGTGCTGGTCAGTAACCAAACAGCTGTTGTATTTGTGATCCTGATGCAGGACGCCCAGCACAGAGAGGCGATGGGTTCGCTCTGCGCGGCGGACAGGTCCAGTCTCATCTCTGAGATTCATCAGCTCCGTGGTCAACTAGACGAACTTCATCAAGGTGAACCAGTTAAAACATTCCTTGAAACCTACTCTCACTCTGCTGGTGATGTTCTTCAGACATTTTCATATTTGCTTACTAGTGTAATGTGTTCATTATTTTGCCTGCTTTGAGTGGGAAGACATCCTGATATTGTTGTTCATTGCTTGTTGTCCTTCAGGTGTCCAGCCTGCTGTGTCATTGGGTGGTGAATGTAGCGTGAAGGAGCAGAGGGAGGGAGGAGGAGCTGATGGAGCAGCGGAGGCCGCCAGGCTGCTGGTGGAGGAGCTGAAGGGTGAACTGTCCCAGACCAAACTGGAGCTGGAGACGACGCTCAAGGCTCAGCACAAACACCTCAAAGAGCTGGAGACACTCAGGTTAGATATGATGGTTGTTCACAGATGAGTATCCAACACACTTGGATACATTTAAATAACTACTATAGTAAAAATACTTAACTAAGACAGATGTGCTATAATATAGGTATTCCAGTGATCAGAGACTTGATAATAACAATAACAAACTGTATTTTTATATCGTATATTGTAACTTTTGAATTTTATCTAACTGATTTTTTCTTCAACTTTCTTTCTTAACCCTTTAATCGTGTGTTGGCCCCTCAGATTTATCTATCTTGGGTCCCCTTAAGAACCAATGCTTTAACCTTTGCATCAGCGAATGTTTGCCTCCACTCACAACTGTTTAATTTAAAGGAACCAAACTTCAGCAAACCTAAAAACATTCTATATAACTATAATATCCATTACCTCTCATCTCATTAATGTTATGTCTGTCAACAGGGCCGAGGTATCGCAGAAGGCTGCTGAGGTGGACGCACTGAATGACCACCTGACAGAGGAGAGGAAGAGAAGCAGAGATCTTCAGTGGGCCATGGAGAAGGAGAAGTGTCGAACTGGGAGAAATGAGGAGAGTAAACGAGAAGAACTGGAGGTAAGAGCCTTTAGACAGGTGCCTTTTTTATATTGGAGTAATCTAAATTTAAAAGTCTAACCAAGGACGGGGGCTTCAAATTAGTTTCAGCTAGATGTCCTATATACATTAGATCTGTTGCATTTCTTCTTTCCATGTAATAATATTTATCATGCCCTTATTAAATAAACAAAATAAATAAATTAGTGAGGTTTTATTCAGCAGACAGTGGATGCAGTCAACTTTCCCTTTCTTACGTTATACCGTAAAAACAAGTGTATTTCCATTTTCCTCCAAGGACCTGCACCTCACTCTGGAGGAGCAGAAGAGCCACATGGCCCTGCTGACCCTGACCCTGGAGCAGGAGCGCCAGGCCTCCTCCCAGCTCTCCCAGCAGGCTGAACAGGAGCACCTGAGCCTCCAAAGACGCCTCCAGGAGCTCCAGGTCCAGCTGGAGACGGAGCGAGCCAAAGCCCTGGAGATGAGCTCTGCGCTGGGGAGGGAGAGGGAGCTACGAACGGGTGTCTCCACAGACAGCGGCCCCTCCAACGAGGAGGATAGAAGGGGGCTCGAGGAGGAAGGGAGTCTGCTGGAAAGACTGCAGAGGGAGCTGGATGACAAACATGCACAGGTGGGAGGTTTTTCTGTACTCTGCTGAATTTGCTCCAAATAGCTACAAGATGGGGGACAAAAAGTATAAATGTTGATTAATTGCATCATTATCAAAATGTCTTGTATCTTGTGTCCATTAATTAAAACTATTTGTAAAACCTTAAAACTGCAAAAGAATCAAAAATAATATTCTGAGCCTGCTGGGTTTTTACCAGAAACCAGTGGTTCCACACCTGCGGATCAGGAGATGAGTACAGGGGTAGGAAAAATAAAAAAGATGACATTCAGCTATACTAAATTACTGTCCATTTAGTTTTCATACTTTTTAAACATTTTTCTATATACTGTATGAAAAACTGTATAGTTTTACATGTAAGTCCTCTGAAATTATTCAAACCAAACAATCTCAGAAGGGAAAATCACTCTTCAATCATAGACATGTGATGAGGGCTCCAAAATATCTATTGCTTCAGATTGAAGGGTCACTAGCAAAAAAGATTTGGAACCACTGTAAATATTTCTGATTAAATTAACCTGTTTTTATTATTAAGAGACACAATTAGTCCAATTTGGCATGTCTTGTTTTGGCTGAAGTATCATAAACTTGCAAAGTAGTTATAAATGCCAGACTCATTTATATTTTGTTGCAGGTATGTGACTTTGCAGTCTGAAATCTTCATGTTTTGCTTTACGAGTGATCAGTTTAGACTTCCAACTTTTACATGGAGGACGGATTGTATTAGTTTATACCCCAAAAAATAAAAATATACCTAACACCTGCACACTGAACCCTATGCACAAATTAATTTAAATAGACCATTTCAATCCTAGCTGGATCTTCATCAGGTCAAAATATTTTCCAATGGTTACCTCATATCATTAAGCACTCAGAGTGTTATTGTTTTAGCCTCTTATTACTGAAACTTCTCAAAGCTTTGATGGTGCAATAACAATACACCTTAAGGGAAGAAGCAGAAACACTGTTAATAAGAGGCTAACATCTATCCTAATTTTTTCTCCAGGTGGTGCATCTCCTCAGTCAGGTGGAGGCCCAGAAGCTTGAGGTGGTACGGAAAGAGGAGGAGCTGACTTTGGGGAGTCAGAGGTCGAGACGGGACCAGGAGGCGCTGCTGGAGGCTCGGGCCCAGCTGGTGAGCCTGGAGGCACGTATGTCCGAAGCCCAGGAGCAGCTGGAGAGAGAGATGGAGAGGAGGAAGAGTCTAGAAGAAGAGAAGGAGAGACTGGAGGAGAGGATGAACCAGTTAGGAGAGCAGAGAGGAGGGAGGGAGGGGAGCGGACCACTGCAGGCTGATGGCCACAGTGTAAGTATCAACTAGTCGCACACTCTTAACAAATTCTGACTTTTTATTCATTTTTTAATAGTGCAGTCTTTTTTCATCTAGTTTCATGACATACAAAGTATTAAAGCTGTATTGTTATTATCTAAACAGAAGGCGGTCTGGCACGGTGAGTCCACCGACCGCACCAAAGACTGGGTGTTCCAGCAGAAGAGTGGCAATGTTCAGTCAGCGAGCTCCAGCGCGTCTCCCCACCTGGAGGTCTCTCCAACAGGCTGCACCAGTGGACCACACCACGGTCCTTGGCGCACAGCCGACAAGATCCTAGGCGAACTCCACCTTATTTCCTCGAAGATCCGTGGCATGGCGAGCAAGACAACTGGCAGGTAATTAAAGCAGCTATAATCAATATTTTTATATTAACAATGGATCAATGAGTACAGAATCCATAAATGTATATGCAGGACTTGTCTAATATAGCCTTTTGTGAATTAACTAATTGTTTGTCATGTACAGGCTGACCGCAGAGGTCGACAGTGAGAGTTATCCTGGCTGCAGTCCACTGTTGATGAGGTCATCACTATGCTGCAGCAATCCCCAGGTCTACCCTCCGTCCCTGAGGTCAGAAACTGTTCTTTTTTTGTTTTCGCTGATTTTTTTTAAACCCGCGTTGGTTTTGATGGTTTGAGTTAAGTTTTAATGGATGATATACAGAAGCAAAATATAGAAGACCAAAATCTTGCCAAAACATAATTGAGCAAATTCACCTAGTTGTGGACAACTTTTGATCAAAAGAAGAATTTTCCCTTTGCTGATGAGCTCACATCAACTCTTTGTTTATTTTTCCAAATGTCTGTAATCTGTTGAGCTCCCAACGTGACCACACAAGGTTGTGACTACTTGTGTGTGTGTTTCCCGCAGAGTGTTTCCCTGCTGGCAGGAGGCTCCTCCAGCTCCTCCAACTCCCTGACAGAGCGCCTGCTGAGGCAGAACGCCGAGCTGACAGGTTTTGTCAGCCGTCTGACTGAAGAGAAGAACGATCTGAGGAACCACACGCTCCGCTTGGAGGAAGAGCTCCGACGCTACCGGCAGGCTGGACTGGGATCAGGCGACAGTGTGAGTACATGACAGGAAATACAACTGATCGAGGGTTAGATGATTGTGTTCTTCAAACAGTTATGTATTGGTAAATAGTGGAATTAAACACAAAAAATGAATCAAGATGTGGCACCCAAAACTGTAAGAGAATACAAGATAATAGAAGTTCCTCATATGTGGATAGCTGTTTTCAGATTTTCATCTCTTGTCATTCCATGTGGAGGACTAAATTTCCTTATTTCATGTCCTCCTGCAGTTCAGCAGCAGGAGAGGAGTGTCGAAGGTGGACTCGGCAGGTATGCTGCTTTCCCAGGAGCAGGAGGCTTGGACGAGAGAGAAGGTCCGCCTGGAGAAAGCTTTACATCTGGCCCAGGCGCAGGTGGCCCAACTCAGGGGGGAGATCAGGACCGACACCCTGCGAGAGATAACTGGACCTGAGGCTGACAATGCTGCATTGAAGGTCAGCTAAAAACAGCTAATACATCACTAATTCAGCTTGTATCTGAGGAGTTTGTAGTTAGTTCATTATAGTAACTCAGGGAGCTGTTTAGAAAGCAGAAATCATTTTACTCCTTTCCTTTGCCTTCAGAGGATGTATGGGAAGTACTTGAGGTCAGAAAGCTTCCGCAAAGCGCTGATCTACCAGAAGAAGTATCTGCTGTTACTGCTGGGCGGCTTTCAGGAGTGTGAGGAAGCCACGTTGTTGCTCCTCTCCAGGATGGGCGGCCGGCCGTCGCTCTCCAGCCTGGACTCCCTCAGCCAGCGCCGCCGGGGGCTGATGCGCTTCCGCTCTGCCGTCCGAGTCTCTATCGCCCTCTCCAGGTAGGCAGCTGGAGCTTCCTCATGTTAACAGATGTATATGCAGTCACAGAGATTACAATCTTTATTTTATAAAACTAAAACCTACACATTTTCTGTTCAGAATGCGTTTCCTAGTCAAGCGATGGCACAAGGCGACGGGGATGAACTCCACAACCTCCTGCAGCGTCAACAAGAATGGAGCAGGACAGACATTAGGTAACCAAAACGTGTTTTTTGGCTTCTACATGTTGGAGAGAATCATTTAGAAGTGACGCTCAATAAATCTTTATTCATCTCTCTCAGGTACAGACATGAGAGAATCACCTTATCTTCACCCGGGGGGCGTGGAGATGTACAGAGAGAGAGGAAGTGGAGGAGGAGGAGGAGTATCCAGCAGCAGGGGGCGAAGTGGACGTGAATCCCCCAGATCAGCTGTCTCTGCCGCACAACACAGGTGCAACATAAAATGGGGCTGCAACTAACAATTACTGTTATTAACAATTAATTTAACAATCAGTTTAACAAGTGGTTTATCTAGATTAGTCTATAAAATGGCAAAAACAATGATCATCACAAGATATTATATATACTAACATGAAAATATAAGAAAATATTAAGTTAATATTAATGTCTTTCTTTTTTTTTATTCTTTAAATTGAAGGCTAACTCAGATCAGAATTTAGATTTGTTATAGTGAAATATGTCTGTTGTGTCTGTGTTGTGTAGGTTTCACATGGCCGGAGACCCCGGAGCTCTCACCTGTTCCCACCTGCAGAACTACGACCCGGACCGAGCGCTCACCGACTACATCTCCAGACTGGAGGCGCTGCAGCGGAGGCTGGGGAGTGTGACATCAGGTAACACATACAGTACGCTGTGTCCCAATTCTGTACTACATACTAAGTGTACAAACTATAAACTATGTACTAGCCATTATAGTAGACTTTTTTGCCGTTAGTAAACAAGAAATTAGCATACATGGCACCGCCAGTTATAATGTAAAAGAAAGCTAAATGTTTTTTCAAATATTAAATTTTAATTTTCACCAACATCCACAGTTAGTTAGAATTTGTTCCAGCTGTGAGAAGCTAAAGGAGAGAATAGTGTACATTAACAGCACAGTCCACTATCAAGAGTTTTTTGTATGAATACTGACTGTTTTGAGCATATGTAAGTGGTTCAAGTCAGCAAAACACTGATAGAGGGCACCAAAAAACTAATTCCGTAATTGACTGATTTGGTATTTCAGTGCCATGCCATGAAAAGACATAAAACTGTGCTGTATAGAATTTAAATGTATACATCACAGAATAAACTTATTTATTCCATATTTTTCTGCTATTTTTAAGAATGTCAGCAAGTCTCAACACTGTGCGTCAGAAAAGTTTTACTTAAGAAGCAAAGGCTTGTTTATATGGACACTCATTAACACGATAAACACAGCCGCATTTTAAGGCACCATCTCTCAGTCACAAAAACAAACACACAAGCTATTGTTTGACACTGTAAAGATATGTGTAGATTACCCCTAAATTACTGTGCGGGGGACTGAAGTTCAGTTTAGAAAACTAACTTTTATTTTCTCCGCAGGTGCTTCTTCATATGCTCAATTGCACTTTGGCTTGAGAAGATAGACGCCGTCAAGTTACTTTGGCTTGAAGAAACTCAGTTGCCTTTTCTCGTGCTGAGCGCTCTGCTGTTTTCTATCAGTCTGGGGTGGACTGTATCTTTCCATGTGGACCAAAACACATTTTTTATTAGTGTACGACATGTTGTATTCAGGCTTTTTTGTCGCCAGCACTTTGTCGCGCTATGTTTGTAATTGAATCTGCCTCTTTATTGTGGATGAACTACAATCATGTATATTTGTCTAATGCTAATTTAAGACCTTGTGATTAATTTATATGTTTGCGTTGTATGGGTGGAGCGTTATGTAGAGAATGTTTGGGTTTATTGTTCAGGAGGCTGCTACTGGATATTCTACACTACACTGTGTTTTGTTTAGGCCAGACAGACTACAGAGGACATTTGTAGAGAACGTATTTTTGTAAAGTGTAGGAGCTTTGAATTTTCTGGGTATTTTGTCAAAAACTGAAATAAAGAGGACTGCATTATTTGAAAAGTTGTGTATTTTTCATTTCCTGTTTATCTGCTGACAAGAAAATAAAAATCTCTTCTTTTCTACAAAGAAACATAAAAACTTTGAGGGCAAAACATTTTGAAAGTTTCTTTTTTCAAGATAACTGTTTACAGGCAGATGTGCGAAGATAATGAAGGTAGCTGTACCAAAACACAGTTATTCAATAATTTGGCTAAAGTGTTGATAGTGTGTAGGAGCTGATTTTTGAGAGTTTCTTTATTGAAAGAAGGAATTATTAATTGAAATTACCTTAACCCTAATATAACAGTTTTTTCTGGAACAAAAGAACTGAAAATCACAAAGAACAAAATAAACCAAAATATGCCGTGATAAGCAAAATATCTTCTGTAATGAGAAGACATGTAATAGAGTTCTAGGTTTGATTCAAGTCCTGTGAACAACAACACAGCTTGTGCAGTGAGACACTGTAACATGCTGTTCACACAAAAGATCAGTCGGTGCTCGTTAACTCAGCGAGGTCCAGTGGAAAGTTCCTAATTAGTACAGGTCACCTTTAAAAAGCACTTTATTCAAAGTTTAAGTGACCGCAAGAAAAACTTTCTTCTGAAATGTGAGATGATCTTGAATGCAGCGGCCATGACCTTATTTCGGGGGGATTTTTGGGCAGTTTTGAAGGATGGCATCCCATCTGATTCTGTGTGAATGGGATGGCCATCCTGCAAAATTATCTGTGACCGTGTGGAAACATCCCACAACAGCTGATTTATATACTCTCTGTGCACCAGGGACTTAGAGCTATTTACAGCGGGTGCTGTTATTGTTATTTCTTCAATGTGTTAAATGCAATAAAGGTTGCAATTTCACTTTTGTTGCATTTTTGGGGGGGGTCCACAGAAGGCTCATGATGCAGGAATAATGAAGTTCACTGGATAACCCTCCTCCCACCCAAATCTGGAATATGGACTTAAGTACTCTGCTTGGTTTTACAGTTACACTGAGTTGATATTTTCTCACCATCAAGGCACTGTATTACCGACCATTTCTATTTTGAAGAATTCACATTGTGAATATTAGCATCTGTGCTCAAGTCAGAGTCATACAGTCAGTGTAATTATCTCTGGAAACACAAGTTTCATGTATTAATGTTGACATTCAGGGGGGGAAAAAAGGGCTGAAAGAAGCACAAAAAAAAATAAAAGGTTGGACATTTAGGCAGAGCAAAGTACATTCACCTAAATTCAAGTCCCAGGAAGTTCAAGCTTCACTTCAAACACTCAGGATGTTTGACTGTTTCCTCGTGTCTTTGCCTCTCCACTGTTTCCCTTCAGCCTCACTGTTTTCTCCTCTTGTATCTGATGACGGGGTTGTGAGGGGTGTGAATCATTGTGGTGTAGTTGATTGTGGGGAAATATCCATCCACCAGGTCAAAGTCGTACATGCGCAGTAAAGTGGACCAGATGGTTTTGATCTGGACGTAGGCAAAGTTCTCCCCGATGCAGCGATGGCGGCCTGAAGAGCAGACAACATAGGTACAGTTTTGATTTGGTTGTGTAGACGTCTGTCTTGCCTGCTGACGTTGAGAGTAATAAGCATTTCTTGTACATAAGTTAATTTCTAGTTCAATTTCTGCTCAGTTTTAAACCTACAGATTTTTTGTTGATTTAGATACATAATTGACCGCATTTGTCATCTTAATTATTGACAAAGAAAATGTGAAATACTTCAGAGACACTGCTGTATGAGAGTGATTGTATTGCACAGAAATGACTCTTGGCAAATGCAATGAAACAAAAGAAAAAGCAAGATTTTGTTTACAGGTGCGGCACTGAGTTAACCTGGGTCAAACCTGTGTTTACAAAGTTACTGATTTTTCTTACCGGCTCCAAATGGCACATAGGCAAACTTCTCCCCTGCAGCGGGATTGTCGTGTAGGTAGCGGTCAGGGCTGAACTCCATCCTCTCCACCCAGGTGTCGTGCAGGCGGTGGTTTACAGTTGGAGAGACGCAGACCTGGTGGCCCACAGGGATGGTGTATCCTGCTGCAGTCTGAGAGAATAAGGGAGAAAAAACAATTTCTACACAGTACTGAGAAATGCAGCATTACAATTAAAAGGAGAAACAATTTTTTGTTGATGTCAAATACTAAAAAGAAATACCAAAAGGACTAGACAGGAGCAACTGGGATATGATTCAGGATGTTTTAACTGGAACAAACTGGTGTTCTTACCTGAGGAGAGCGAGCCATCCTCATCATGGTCATGATGGGCGGGCGGAGACGCAGGGTCTCCTTCAAACAGCGCTCCAACAAGCTGAGATCTTTCAGCTAAGGATCAAACCAGGACAATATGAGGACTAACAAACTGTTTCTTAGGTTTCTCTCATCACAACAAAAAACAGCCCAGAGGAACCATTATGTATACCGACAGCAGAAAAGATTTGGAGCAAATCTGTCATTCATCTTCACCATAGTTACTGTCTGTGTCAAGGCCTGAAACATCTTTATAACCTGTCTCCTCCCTTTCCTCTCCGTGTACTGGGTAAAACCAATAAAGACTCATACAGTAGGCATTAACCTGAATTCAACCAAGATTTTGTAGCATTTTGTACACACAGTGCAGACAACAGTGCTTCAATAGCCAGCAGGTAGTCTGTTCTGATGCAAAATCAGTGAGTTTTGGTGTATTTCTTTTAGGAAAATGTGATCTGTATGCATGATTGCAGTGTTATTATTGACTACAATCAATGTAACTGCATCACACATTTAAAGGTGCTATTGATAACATTGATAACATCCAGCCACTAGATGACGCACTCCCCCTCCCCAGTCCAGTGGTTGCCAGTTCGTTGCACAACCTGCATATTTCATGCTCAAGTGGCGCGAGAGTGATGAATCTTTCATGATAGAGTAATGAATTAATTTTGCAACATATAGCTATACATTACCTATAGTTTTAGGTTACTTTGTGCGGTGGTGTTTCATGTAACGTTATCTATTGTTTTCTTAGGATATGGCTAGCTAGCTTTAGGTAACCCTTTCCCCCCCATCATGTAATAATTATAGGGGCCCTATATTACAACACTTACCGTAAAATGACATTTCAATCATCCTTACACTATAAGACATAAGGTAAATATTTACATTTTAATCCAATCAAAGAGTACAGTACATTGTAGGGATGTTATTAAAACCCACAGCGCTCGACTTTAGACAGGCAGCTACAGTAAAACTTGACGTTAGCTAGCGTTAGTGTTAGCGTAGTGTTTTCTTGCTGAAAACAAATCTCATAGCGGATTATAAAAAACAGCTGAGTGCCACACAGCAACAATGGCTACAGGGAGAAAGGACAACTGTATGATCATATCAGTATTTTCAGATGTTTATATTAACGTGAGTACCGTAGCTGTTAACGCTTAACGCAGCTGGCTACATGGCTAGCTAGCCACAAGTTCCTCAGCAAAGTGTCTCATAACAGGGCTGACGTTAGACTGCTATATGAGATGACATCCTCAATAACGGTCACGTTTTGGGTCTTTTTGGGAACTTTAATTTACCTTCGACATGACACACTGGTAATATATTGGATATATTACCCGTCGGAGCCTGGTCCACGTCTAAATCTCCTCAGATACTCATCTTCATTATAACTTTACATTGTTTGAGGGAACTATATCGTTAGTTAGATAACTGGACTCAACCGTTACTAATGCTAACGTAGCTCCTCAGGGACTGAAGCTGTTATTTTGTGACAATCTAACCAGTGACAACACAATAGTTAGGGTTTTAAGGACTTAAGGTTAGGTTTTAAGGACTGTCGGTAGTTGTTGTTTATTTTGTTTAAATATGCAGAACTGTAATTTTATGGGTTATTATTGGTCGGGCGAATAGCTAAGACAGCTAATATGTGCTAACGTCAGTGTCCGACCAACGTCGTTATGCTATTGGCTCACGAGCCTCGTTGGAAGCAGGAACCAAACGTCAGACATCTCACACAGAGATAAACAAAACATTCATTTTAGACCTGTCAAAAACAATCATAATATTTTTTTTAGGAAAAGTGATACTTTTATTCCACACCTTTCTAAAGGCTCTGTGGATGTGTTTTTTGTTTTTTTAAATATTCTTCTACAAAAAAGTTAGCAATATAACCTTTAAATGTTTGTTATTGTCACTTAGTCGACACAATCATGTAGGAAAACGCAGAGGTGGAGACATTATTATTTCATTGCAAATGATATTCTATTTTGTACTGTGGAGTTACCTACTTTAATTACTGTACATTATTTTGTTGAAATGGGTAGTTTTTGTCATGTTTTACATACGGTTGTAAAGTTCAGTTGTTGATGGAAAGTTACTGTAGTATGTTTTAATTCCATTTTAAAAATGTTGTTGATAATTCTGTATGTTGTGATAATTATGACCAATATGATAAAACGTTTGCATCGACACAGGCCCAGCCTTACCTGATCAAAGTTGAGTGGAGGCAGGTCATCTCCACACACGGCCCTCTGCTCGGCGCAGCAGCGCTCCTGCAGAGCTTTGTCTCTGGCCAGGAAGAAACCCATCCAGGCGCTGGTGGTGGAGGACGTGTGCTGACCCGCCAGGAGGAGACCAATCAGCATCCCCGCGATCTCATTATCGTTCAGGGGTCGTCCGTCTCTGAAGGGGAAATAGTGTTATCTTTAGAACTGATAAAACTTTAAAGGGCCATAATCATATTTTCGATGTTTTAGCATCTATTCAGACTTTTTGGTGATTTTCTCTGTTGGTGATTATAGTAAACTGGGGCTGCAACAGACACTAAACACTGGGATATCACTTTTCCAGTTCTGACAATATAAAATATTAAAATATAATATCTTTACATGTCTAATTATATTGTCACAATGTGATGTGGTTAACAAGGAAGGCAAGCCAAGACCAAAATATGGTTCAGTGGGTCAGCTCAGTCCCCCCTTGGTTATAGATTTAAATAAAGTATTAAATTAAGTACAATTTGCTGATGTGAGGTGTATTGACTTTTACTGTTTTCTAATGAGAACCCTGAGATTTAGAGGGTTTTCAGTTCATTTAAGGATCACAAGCTCCTCTGAAAGATGAAAACGTCTGTTTTCTTTTATCTTAAAAAGGTTTTTGGAGATATACAATTAGATGTCTGGATGTATCTAATGATCCATTTCAACATGAAAGGCAAAACTGTGATCTGGCAGCATGAGCTCAGAATTGAAACCATGCTGTCATTTCCTGGATAATGTCCTTGGATATTGAAGCTTTCTTACTTGTACGTGGCATCGATGAGGGTCTGCAGGATGTCGTCCACTTTCTCTCCAGATCGCCTGCGCTTCTGAATCACCTTGAAGAAGATGTTCTTGATCTCTTTGTGAGCTCTGTCCCTTTTCCTGACAAAAAAAAGAGTTATATTTGTGTTCAATAAACTTGTGAAAAATGTGTATGGATATGTTCTTTTCTTTAAATAACTGTTCCACTATTTTTGGATTGTAATATGCTAAGTTTCTTTTCAGGGATGTCTTCCTTTTCTAATCAAATGAAGTTCAGTCTCAGCTTCATCCAGTGACAGATGTCGACTATCAACACATTTGTGTGTCCTGAGCTCCTCCAGCAGTCCCACCTGAAGCTGGGCAGTGGCAGCCAGCCGGGCAGGAGCCAGGCAGCGTGACTGAATCCTCCGTCCAGGTCGGCGTAGAGCTGGGCCACTCGCTCATTCAGCATGCTGCGGATCTCCTTCCCATGAAGGCAGCTGCTGGCCGTCAGGATGATCAGCTCAGACAGAGCCTCAAACAGGTCTGAAACAGGCAAAACATTCGTTCGCTGAGAACCAGGAACGGAAACAATCCAGAGCAACGGGACAGACAAACAATATACCTCCCTTGTAAATACTCCTGCTCGTTTGGTTGTTGAGTAAATTAATACATGACATGAGATGGCAAAAACACATTAGTGGTTTCTTATCATTATTTATGGGTAATGCATTTAGGTTGTGCTGTTTGTGACTCAATATAAAACTGCATATCTTAACTGTTACGTGACAAACTTTACATACTCAACAAAACTTTGGGTTAAAGTGACCAAAACAAACTGGAAGAAGTCTTATTAAAAGTGAATTGTGTCACTTGTTAATTTTGTTCATGTTTTAATCAAGTGATTTGTGAAGGATCTTACTTCTCTCTCCGCTGTCTCCCCATCTCTTAAAATACTCGATGGTCTCTGCCTCGATGATTTTCACATGTTCCTTAAAACGAGCGATGTTCAGTCCGGTCTTCAACATCTTCTTTTGTTCCAGAAAAATCTGCAACAGATTGAAGACAGCCTGTATTATAGCTGATCTGATACAACTGCAATATACGGGGATTTATTTTCTAGCAATTATTAACTTGGTAGGATCTTATCTCTTTCACTGATTTTACACTTTCCTTCTCATGCACCCATGTGGATTTGTTAATAAACCCGATTTCACAGTTAAGGTGGACTCACAGGGTTTGGGACATCATAGGCTACACCTTTGCCAAACACTGGAGTGGTCAGTCTGGAGTAGACGTCCTCTGCATTCAGGTCGTCATTCTTGCTGTTGAACATCAGCGTGGCTGCTTCGCTGCCCAGCAGGTAGGTGAATGTACTCCCCACCATGGTGAAACTGAACACAGGGCCGTACTGTGTGGGGACAGCAGAGACGCAGGGGTTAAAGCAGTGCTTGGGGGTCAGGACAAAATAAATCTAAGGGGTTGTGAGACGATACATCTAATGCCTCTCCTATTATGGCTTTTTTTCTCATTATAATAATTTCAGCTTTTAAGGTGTCTAAGACTTACTTTTTTAGACTTGTTATTTGCAGGTTATAAACCACATACATACAACTGGTGGTGATGGGTCACAGGTAGACACTGTGTCATTTTTTTGCGAGCCAAAAAAGTTAGGAACCACTAGTTTAAAAAAATCCCAAACAAGGTGGAAAGTCAGGCCAAGTGTGTACACGTTTTCCAGAAATTCGTTGAGGTGATCTGTGTCTTTGCATGAGTGCAAACTGCAACACAGGGCTGCAACTAACAAATATTTTCATTGTTTAATTGGTAAAGAAAATATCTAGTTTAGTATTTTCTTGATTAGTCTATGAATAGTTTGCTCTATATATTGTTTTAAAAATATAATTAATAATATAAAAAGTCAATTATGATATATTCAAATTGCTTGTTTTGTCTAACCAACAGTCCAAAACCTAAATATATTTAATTTAATATCACAGAGACTAAGAAAACAAAAGTATTCACATTTGAAAAGCTGGAACAGTGAATTTTGGGGCATTTTTGATTTGTTAAAAAGCAAACTTAACTGTTTTGATGATAAATCAATTGTTTAATCGACTAATAGTTTCAGTACTTACTTTTTCATACGCATTTTCAAGAAATTCAATGGGACTTTTCCCAAATGCAATGGCATGACCCAGGAAGGGGATGCTGGAGGGGATGTAAGGTGGGTAATCCTGCAACATGAAACAGTGAATGTTGAATACAAACTGACATTTTAGTAACTATGTCTGACTCACTGATTTGTTTTTATATGTTTAGCTTTAACTTACCAGATCCTTGTCGGAGGACTGTTTGAGCAGCAACTTAGTAATATATCCCAGCGTGAGAGTGATGACAGAGGCTGCCAGCACCACGGAGGTCAGGTTGTCGTTCAGATTCCCAACAGTGTCCCCGAGCAGTTTACTGCTCATTTCATACAAATGCATAGACATTTTAACTTCCTCCGCTGGATCTGTCCTCTCAAAACAAACGCTTCACAGGCCCACTAAAGCCTGGAAGAAATGCGCTTTATGGTGGTAAAGTAAATGTTCACTTATTCAAACTTTCAACGGCAGCAGTTCATCTGATGTTCACGTTGGAGGACCGTTGGTAATATTTCGCCAGCATCTCTACCTGTCAATACTGGTCCTGCCCCCGCCTGACCAACGGAGGCTTCCTATTGGCTGTTGACCGCGTGTCTGTCAAGCAACAACTGCTGTGATTCGCTGCCGGTACCTGAACCGATGTCTTGCTATATGATGTCACCACAGCAGGACGAACGTTGTCTGCGCCATCGATTGTAAGGATTTTTGATATTTATTATGAAAATCGTTTTATTTGTCTTTAAACGTTTTCCTTTCACTTTCTTACGTTACCGTGTGCGGTTAAAAAGTTCCACTTATTTTCAGTGTCCCAGAGAGGTACCAAAATATACCAGAGTACCAAGAAATTGATAATTTATTGGAGTAAATTAGCTAGCAGTTTGCAGTCTACTAGCAGTGTATTTGACGCTAATCAATAAAGATGTAACTGCTTTAAACTCCAAGATATTGGAATAGCAAAATTGACATCTTCATCTCAACAAAAGCTCAAATTAAGTTTAAATATAGATATGTTTTATTTTATACAGTCTGATGGTTTTAAGCATATAAAACTATTTCCAAGTTTAAAAATAAATATATATAATGCTAACGACCCTAAAAAAGCTGTGATATATTGTCTGAGTGAACTTGATAAATAAAGTAGGCTACGTAACTTTTCTTTCATGAGATGGGCTATTCATTTTAATTACATATTAGGTTTTTATATCTCATTAATATGCCTTATGAGCCACACAACATAAGTATTATGTTCTATATTATATTACTATACACACAATGTTCTTTATGGCATTCCTACAAGGTCATTTATGTAGTATTTGTATAGTATCTTCTTTTGTATTCAAATACTAGCAATGTTTAATACCATTGAAAGACAAAGTAATCAGTCTATTTGTAACATTAACCAGTTTGTTACATGGTTGCATGGTCCTCTATGTCACCTAAAAAAGATTTTCTGAAAAGATATGTTATTCTAACTCTATGCTCTACATACAGTGGTGTGAAAAAGTGTTTGCCCCCTTCCTGATTTCCTTTTTTTTTTTTGCATATTTGTCACACTTTAATGTTTCAGCTCATCAAACAAATTTAAAGATTAGTCTAAGATAACACACGTAAACACAAAATGCAGTTTTTAAATGAAGGTTGTTATTATTAAGGGAAAACAAAGTCCAAATCTACATGGCCCTGTGTGAAAAAGTGATTGCCCCCTAAACCTAATAACTGGTTGGGCCACCCTTAGCAGCAACAACTGCAATCAAGCATTTGCGATAACTTGCAATGAGTCTTTTACAGCGCCGTGGAGGAATTTTGGCCCACTCATCTTTGCAGAATTGTTGTAATTAAGCCACATTGGAGGGTTTTCGAGCATGAACTGCCTTTTTAAAGTCATGCCACAGCATCTCAATAGGATTCAGGTCAGGACTTGGACTAGGCCGCTCCAAAGTCTTCATTTTGTTCTTCTTCTTCTTCGTCTGTCTGCCTCACCAGAGTGCTGTATCAAGTTCACATCTGAATCTATATAAGGTTCGTATGATACACTGTGTTGTTATTGCTATAGTCTGCACATTCACTGTACTTTATACGTCTACATTTCTCTATAGTGTCAACAGTCTACATCGTTCCTTTGTAGAGCTTATTATTTCACTTACCTCAAGTTTTCAATTTTCAATCAACCTATTACATAAGATGAATCATTCAAATAACTTTTTTTAAATTCATTTTGTTAATAAAAGATAATGTTGTTCCAAGTGTTCAACACAAACTCCCAATACACCCTCATTCATACATCAATCCATTTATTAAAACAAAACATTAAATAAACAAATTTACATGCACTCAAAATACATGCCTCGTCAAAATACACAACGTGAAGTTGTGAAAGATCTCGGTAAGCCTAATATGAAAAATGAGGCCTTTGTGGAGTGGCTGACTTTGCTCTTCATCCATCCTGTTATTGAAGTCAAATGAGAGTCAGGAAGAAGAACCTGCACCAGGATCTTTGGCAGCTGTAGCTTCTTCAACAGTTTTTCAGCCGTAGGCATATTTGTCCGTTACGCCTTTATCATTTGGAGTCATCTGTCCACTCAGCTTCATCAAAAGCTTCACAATAAGGCCAGCCTGTAAGGAAATAATGAACATAAAGAGAGAAAGTGTTTTCATATTTCAACTTGACAATACTCATTTCAAGCCGTCATCCTTGAGAAGGGATTGTCGTCAAAATATTCAGCTTTATAAATGGACTCTGGCCTGGTTAGAGTCATTATAATTCTACTTTTGACATAATTCCCAAAAATAAATTATGTTAAAAACAACGTTGAACCATTTGAATAGTTTTGGAAACGTCCTGGAGCAGTTACCTGTTTTGTGTGCACAATGAAGTTCATTTTATTGTCACCACTGTGTATCTGGAAGTACTGGTCAGCGTGTCCGAGCTGCCACATGAACGTGCCGTACTCTAAACTGATGAGAAGGACCTGGGGGTGCAGAGATTTAACAAATTATCATACTGAGACATCGCACCAAATGTTCAATCAAAACACAAACAAAGAAGAAAGACCCATAGTCTTAAAAATAAACTAAGCCAAGTTCTGGGGTTTAAATTGTCCACATTGCAGACAGTAACGATATTCCACACCAAACTTTTAGGCTTAAAGGAATATCTTAGATAATATCTTATGTAAGTTAACACTCCACATAAGTTTGTGCAAAATCCAAACAACTAGCATCTCCCTTGTAGCTTCATCTCAGCTTTCTTACAGACTATTAAATTATTAAATGTAACCCTTTTACATCCAGTTTCCTCCTTTTATTTCTCCCCTTTTGAAGCCTTAAGGTTGGAAAAATGATCTTATTCTACACAGTATGACAGTATCATATGTATTCAGTATCAGCTTGTCATTAAAGCGATACGATGTTAATATAATGATAATGATGATAAGACTCCATGTTTTTTGTGGCAGCACAATTACATCAAATGGAGATATTCTAGATGTTTCAATACACATTTCCCCAAAATTCAGCCTTACATATCTGGTAGTAAGGAAATGTTGGGATCTTCTCTAGAATTTAAAATAAAGTTCTGTGGGATTGAACAATGTTTTGCTGCCCAGCATAAGTTTTTACTGACTGACCCCATCGGTGTATCTGAGGATTAAGTAGAGAACACTATATCCTGTTTTCAGCTCCTCCAAAAGCACAAAACACCTATTAAAAACTGTACAAGCAGCTTGTGCAGCAAATGTCTAATAATTACCTAATAACCTTCTACATTTTCCTACAAAACTGTAAAATTATCCTTTCTTCTGTAGTAAAATGTACCCGAACCTGAGGTCTACACATGTTAAAACTCAACTCACAAAGCTTTACATTTGCAGATCACATGGGAACATTTGGTGTATGGCTGAAGTTTAAAACAGAGAATAAAAAGATGGTGACACCTTGGTCTCCATATTCATTAGGTGCAGCCCCTTTGTGTTGACCCCGACGTAGACGCGGATGACTTTGTGGTTGCTGGCGCTGGCCTTGGTGTAGACCTGGCCCGTGAAGAAGGCCGCTCCGTAGGTCGGGATGTCCCAGCAGTTCTGCAGGAAGAGACGCTGCAGGTGGTGCATCTCTTTACTCACCCCCTCGCTGGTGCTCAGGGCCTGTCGGAGAGGGAGAGAAAAGCCTGTCAGTCAAGCCAGCAGTGGGATTTCATTTAAAGACTGTGAGGAATTTTGAAAACTTCGAGCGTACTTTGTATTCATGCAGAATCCTGTTGGTCCAGTGGTACGCTTTGCTTTTCACCTTGGATATCGGGACAATTGATTTCAGGTTTTCCTCACTGTTTCCAACACAGATAACAGGAATTAATCCCGACATTCCATAATATTAGCCATTATTAATATTAATATTAATTTAAGCTTGACATATTACACACAAAAAGGTTCATGTTAACATATAAGAGGTCAGTGCAGCATGTATTTAAGCATAAATAAAACAGTGTTTTACTTAAGGAACCCTTGCTTATGCTTCTTGCTCTCATAGTTGCCGTAGATGATCTGCAGGAGGAGGCTGGCCAGCGTGATCAGCTTGCTGTCTGGAGCAGGAAAGAAGCCTTTCAGGAGGCAGTGACGGGCCTCGTCGAACAGAATGAGGATGGCCAGAGGATCCTCCACCTGGGACAAAACAATAAGTAGTGAGTGAGTGAGGACTGATGTGTCGAATAACCAAGTTAATCACAATCCCACTTTTCCAGTCAAACTGTCTGTCTCTGACTTTTCTAACTAACATAGAGGCTGTAGGCGAAGCGCTTTGAGTAGTCAGAAAGACTAGAAAGGCGCTATATAAGTACAGGCCATTTACCATGTAAACAAGTAGCTTCTTGTACAATACAAAGGGAGCTACCTTTTTCTCAATTTCGAGAGGCAGCCGGACGTCCCTGCGGAGGAAGAGCTGAGGTGTTTCCCTTTGAGGATCCAGCACCGTCAGGTCCGTCACAATCTCTGTCCAGATCCGCAGGTGCTGCAGGGGCTTGTGGTATGGCTTCAGCTGCAGGTCTGACACACAAAATGCACACTGATGTTACTTCAATCTTTTTTTTGCAATTATACTTTTTTTTTTTTTTTTAAAAAGGCTAATTGTACACATGATGTTGAGAATTTCTGAGGTTGAAAGATGCACATTGTTGAAAAGATATACTATGTAATCTTTTAGTATTTTAGTCCCTGAATCCAAAAAGCAACCTACAACATTTGATCAAACTTTTCTGACATAAAAAAAGTTTGATGAAATCCTGTGAAGTTGACTGAGCAGGTCATGGTGTTGGTTCGCAGTTGGTTCTACAGCCAAAGGATGAAGATTTCAGCACGTGTGTTTCTTCTGAGTGAACTCACAGAGGTTCTCGGAGCAGATCCAGATGGTGAAGTACTGCTGGGTCTCCTGCGAAAGACGCATGCCTTCCATGATCTGCTGCACCGTTGTGTTGTTGCCATGCTTTAGCTCCACAGAACGATACGAGCCGTCCATGCGGTAGATACGCACCTTCTCATACTGTGGAACACACAAACATACCATAAACAAAACCAGCCTCGTCCTTTGTTATTAAAATATGCTTGGGGACATGGCACCATCTAATGACCAGGAAACTTAACTGCCACAGAAATATTTAAAAGAAATTCAAACCAATTGTCCCAATTCTTTACATGCCCCTACAGCACTTCTATTGCCACACAAATACAGTAATAAGATTAGTGTCCGATGTGCGACTCACAGGTTTGCCGTTGACTTGCTGCAGAAGCTTCACGGTCTCCTCCCATTCGTTCTGTTTGTTCTCCTCACACACGTGAAGAGGTGATCTCTTCTGCTGGTCTTCTATGTGCTGGTGTTGGGACAGTCAATATCAATATTTACTGGTTATTGTCTGCCACTATAATTCTATTGTGAGAGGTGATATGGTGCATAAAAATACATAAATGCTTTGTCTAAATTAGCATCATAAAGCAATTACTACACAAGTCAAATTTACAATATACATTTTTAACTTCCGGTTATCTCAATGTCCAGTGTAATCAAATATTCAATTTGTCAAGCTGTAAACACATCATTGATGAACAGTCTATCAATATTGTCCTGTTTATCATGATATTTATGTTTTTTGAATGTGCATTACTGAAAAAAGGACACATTTAGATTCAATTTAAGCAAATCAAATAAAGTAGTAGGAAAACAGTCACAATGTTTTTCCAGTTTACCAGTTTTTCCATAACTCTACAATAGATAGAATGTTGTTGTACGTTAACTTTTTTTGATGCTTTACTGACATTACAAATCAGAAGGTTTATACATCATTCCTAATGAAAATGAAAGCGCATGTAGCTGCAGTAGTGACACCGACATCAGGTTAAAATTACAAGGGCCGGTAGAAAATTGTCCATTGCAGCTTTGGGAAAAAAAAGAAGGGGAAGAAAGCCCAGTGTTAAGACAAGACCAACGTCACATTTCTTACCCGGTCGATCTCTGGGTGCTGCAGCAAGAGTTGCACTATTTCTGCGTGGCCTCCTCTGGCTGCAAAGTGCAGAGGGGAGCTGAGCTGGCCATTCAGCAAGTTTGGATTACAGTTACCTTTCTCCAGTAACAGCTTGGTTGCCTCGACTTTACCGTGCCTGGATGGAACCAAACAAAACGTAACCACAACATCATCATTAACAAGACAAACCAAAATCCAAGAAAAGAAGCGCTTTTGGATACTTCAGACTTTCTCAGGCTGTGAGATGAGTGTCGGACTCACCAGCAGGCGTAGTGAATGGGAGCCCAGTGGTCGCTGTCCAGCTGCTTGACTGAGAAACCGCTGTCCAGAAGCTTAGACAGCAGCTCTGTGTCTCCTTCACAGGCACTGCGGTGGAGGGGGAAGTCATCCACCCACTGGCGCTCCCTGCAGAGATTTTTATTAATATCATTTTTAAGGCATTTCTTTTTTCCAAGGCATGATGTAGGGTGGAAAGGAAAAGAAGTAAAGGAGAGGGGAGTCATGAAAATGGTGCAAAGGTCATGACCAAACCTGCGTCACAAAAGGGATACGTCCCGGAAAGAGGAGAAATGAGACACAAAGATCAATAACAATGTGGTTTGTGTACAAATAACCCCTCACTTGTCTTCTGTCACACAGTTAGAACCGTGTTGCCACTTCTCCCTCTTGGGGATCTGGATCTTGGAGTAGTCGGGCGCTCCGAGCCCAAAGTACGGGTTGATGATAACTTTGTCCACCTGCAAACAAAACGCCGGATGGCCAAGAACGGCGAAGGGAGGGTTAGACAACACCTGTGGTAAATTACATGAAATATGTCCATTCGCTCATCCATTTTCTGTATCTTCTGGTGCTAAAACAAGCCGACTCACCCGGTTGGTGTACTGCAGATCAGAGCCGTAAAGCGGGTTAAGGATGCACATGTCTGCCTTCTCCAGGGACATCATCTTGCTCTTGATCTCCAGAGCAGTGTAGCCCATGTGCAGACCCTCGTCACTCAGTTTGCCCTCGCTGCTGTAGGCCGGGTTGCTGACGTTGGTCTTCACCCGCTCTACGGGTGCTGGTCTGAACAGAGCGGGGATGGCGTGAGGCACGGTGTGCTGCTCTGCTAACCATCTGTGGAGGTCAAAGAGGCAAAGTTAAAGCTCGGTTTCCCCAAAAGCCTCATTCAAGAAGACCATGTTTTCAAATATACCCTCACTTGTCTAAGGCCAGGAGCATCTTGGAGGTGATGGAGCAGAAGTGAGCACTGGTCTCACTGCACACCCGCATGATGTCCTGGAAGCAGTAGAAGCTCGGGCTCCCGGCGCTGTAGACAGGCTTGCTGTTGTCTGTTGAGAATTATTTATTAATATACAGTATGTACATCTTAAACTATTTTTTACAATGCCTGTGGCATCAATTTAGTAAGACAGATTCTTTGTTTTTTTGCTTACCTTTAACACTGACTGGCACAACAAAAAGCGAGGCCTCTTTCCCTTCATTGTCTCCATCAAGGGGGAATTTCTTCATATGCACCACACGTTTTCCTGAAACCCAAAATTGTGTTTAGATCAGTGGTTCCCAATCTTAGAAACCAGGAACACCCCAAGAGGTTGCAAGATAAATCTGAGGGGAAAACAAAGAAGAAAAAAACATTTCTTCTATGCATTTGTTTCTGACTTTTCTCTAATCTTTTTATTGTGAAACATTGGATAGTTTTGCCTCTTCATGCCTCTAAAACTATTTATATTAAAGCATCTGAGAAGGCAATATCAATCTTTGGCTGCACTGCTGGCAACTCAAAGACATGCAGCCTGTGACATGGGGTCAAGAGTAGTCTGCATGTCTTGAACTCATTCATTCATAAGATTAGAAATATTCATGAGTGTAAATGTCACAGATGTCCCACACTCACCTACGAAGCCTTGGTTATTGGATATCGGTCTGATTGTTTCGTCAACATAATCCAGTATGGATCTGGATTTGTCTCCTACTGCTTGGATCTTCGTTGCCAGGAGGACTTTCTTTCGTTTCTTCTCCTTCCCCTCCAAAGGCACTTCAATCAGCAGGATCTTTACAGGAACCAGAGGAAACTGAGTTAAAAACAACTGGGCTGGAAAGTTGGTTAACTGGCTGGTTGAACATCTGTGTAGACGCCACTGGCTGTTGTTGAGCTGCTGTCAGACGCAGCACATTTACCTCATAGGCTTTGGCTCTGTACTCCTTCGAGCTCAGGCTGACTTGACTCTTTGGGCGAATGACAGCAACAAACACATCCTCCAGGCTGTCCTCGTTGCCCATACTGCCGACCTTTTCTCAGTCCTGACAAAACATTCTACACAAGGGCCAAATGCTGTGGAGAGGCATCCCTGAAACAGAAGATCAGAGGCGGAGGAAATGTTATCACGATTGTTGAGGTCAGTAACTTCATGCTGATGAGACTGACGGCTTGTTTATGTCAAGGTGAAAGCTGGGCAAACAAAAATCACAATAACTTTACTCAGTGACAAAACACCAGTAATGTGACAATGTCTTTTGATGCTTTATACAGTTTGCTTTAAGTCATATTTCAAGCAAATAAATGACAAACTTTCAGTTCTCAAATGTGAGGATTTGCTGCTTTTCTATCTTTTGTGATAGTAAGCTGAGTATTTTTGGGTTTTGGACTGTTGGTGAGACAAAACGTGATTTGAAGTCGTCACCTTGGGCTTTAGAAAATTTTGAGTATTTGATTATTTTTTTACAATTTTTCTTATTTTTATAGACCGTAAAATATTTGTCGATTCATCAATAATGAAAATAATTGTTAATGGCAGCCCTAATCTAAACTAGGACTGAGTGCTGGCCAAATAGGGCATTTCTCATTTACCTTAGCAGGGTCAATTAACTTATTATTACTTTGAATAACCTGACCAGACAACATTTGAGGTACATATGGTTAGAATACATTACAAATATAAAACAATAGTTTTCTAACTTTTCATGCGAAACACAACCGACTGTTATACAGCTGTCGTTTTGCTCACACCTGTGATGCCTCATTGCATATTATAGAGGCTTATTATCAATTGTTACCATGCCTTATGAACGTATTACAGGCTTCAGGGTTTACCCAAAGACATACAAATTGGCTGCATGTGTTGTACAGAAATCAATACGTTAAAAGAGAAAATAAACTACACAGAGTAAAAATAAAACATTCCTGTGGAGTCGTGTCAAACATTAACAACCCTCAGTTCAGAAATCAACTTGTTGAATTCAGAAGGGGGGTCCCGCCCCGGAAACCAAACCCTCTGTTGTCTTTGAACAGTTATTACACAAAGTATATTATATAGGCTACTATATTTTAGACTACACCTCGTGCTGCTGGATCCAACCAGTGTTGATATATCTTCTCGTCCACAACAAATGGGATCGACTTTTTGAGCGGAATCAGCAGCTGTAGCGGGGATGCTACACTATTCATCACCGCCTTTCCGCCCGTTGAGCAGCTGAAACTTACCGAAAGCGACGTGACTTTTCCTCAAACAGACCTAACACCGCTTTTCTCAGCTCTCAGGAAGTGTCACTCTGTTTAATGTAACGGACCGCAGCCGGCAGACGGCTCCGGGTGAACTTCCAGGGCAGATATTTGCGTTGAAGTAGCAGCAGGCCTGTAACTTTGGGCAGGTCTGCAGACACAAACACTCGCGTTACGTTTCATTGCAGCAGCTCCGGTTGGACAACAGAGGACTCTGGCGGTGAGGGGGACTCAGTGCGGCAGCATTACGCTAAATATTCCCCCACTGCAGGTTTTAGTATTTCTAAACTGGATCTACTCGCCAAGACCATTAAAATGAAAGCTGTTTTGTAAAATATATATTTTAGAAAGATATGAGGCCTGCTGTATTACTGGAATGGAATCAAATAGTTTGACGTCCGGTTTTTATGAGATCAAGTTTATCTGGTATTATGAAAGCAGTTTCTGTTTCATTTAATGTTAGGTAAATCCAACACAAGTATTAAGAGACTTTTTTGTGTGTGTCCCTATATGTTTGTGTGTGTTGTGTGGATACAAAGTATTAATCCATATTGAATTCAGAGCTATAGAGGCCTTACTGCAAATTTTACTAACTAGTCCAACATGGCTTATTTAATGTTTAAATTGTTGTTTTTTTTGGTTTGGATGAAATAGATTTCTCAAACATACAACTTGATCAACTAATAATTTGTACATTTTAATTGAAGAGATTGAATAAAACTTCAGCATGTATTGACATGGACTGTAACACAAAGCAGCTGAAACATATAGTGGTCTCTTTGAAACAAAAATAACATACAATATCGATACAATAACTAAAATGCTGCAATAAGAATATCAGGTGCAGCTTAAGTGCACAAAACATGGCTTTGGTTTTATTTATACTATATATATATATATATATATATATATATTATAACATAATTAGTATTTTTTTTCATTGGTCCACAGCTGAGAGTACACTTTGTTCCCAGTGTTGCCACCAAACCCAGAGGACGTCCTCTCTCTGCCGGTCCATGTTCAGGACGAATTGTCTTTGCACTGACTGAGCACGTCCTGCATCTTCTTCTGGATGTCCTCCACCCTCTTGGCCCACTTCTCCCGCACCTCGTCTTCATCGTCCTCTGTAACAGCTGTGTAGGCCATGAGGGCGATGAGGCCCATGTGGAACAGGTGGGCGATGTGTGAACAGCGGTGCTCCATGATCTCACGGTCGCCATCGCAGTTGTCCAGGTACACCTTGAGCAGGGGTCTTCCAAACAGCGAGCTGGTACCCATCACTCCGCGATAGTAGACATCCAGGCTCATGTCACTCTTGTCTCTCTCATAAATCTTCTCAAAGTTCTCCATGTAGCGCTGGGTGTTGTCTGGATCTTTCTTCACATTCACCACCATGCTGTTGAAGGCATCATACTGGTGCTTGATGTACTCCTCGTACTTGCCGAAGGTTTCGTTCACCTCGTCGATGCGGATCTTCCTCAGGCATTGTTGGTTCTTTTGGGAGATGCTCTCCAGTTTAGTGTTGATCGCCTGGAAGTCCTTGTCTAGAGCGTGGCCCTTCTCGTCCACCAGGCCCTTGCGAGCCACCCCAACCAGGGAGGAGACTATGCCAAAGATGGGGTCGATGGAGGAGGCGAAGGACGACAGCTTCTCCACGCAGCACAGCACCTTGACTGCAGTTTTCTTGATCTGTCCTGCGTCAGCCATCGCTGTTGCTTTTCTTCTGCCACGTTAAGGTTCACTGGAATCTGGAGGCTGGAGAGATTAAAAAAAGCACCATAAGCTTTAACTACAGGAATGGTCACAGAGGGTCTCAAATGTTGCTTCTTCTTCCATTACCCTAAAAATCTAAAAATTAAGCTCTCCCTACAGCCCACATGTCACCAGCTGCCATATTGTACCCATATCATAGAAGGTGTCATTTTCTGTGAGCAGAGGAGGAAACTAGGGCTGGAATATTTTTGTTATTTATTAATCTGTTGATTATTTGGTCTCTAAAATGTCAAAGAAATGCTCATCACAATTTCCCAAAGCATAAGTTGACATATTAAAATTGCTTATTTTGTTCTACCAACAGTCTGAAACCCCAAAATATTTAGTTTAAAATCAGAGATTTAAGAAGACCACCACATATTCACCCCTGAGACGCTGTACCCAGTTAATTTTTGGCATTTTATCTTTAAAAAAAATTACTTAAACAATTAATCAATCATCAAAATATTTGCCTATTAATTTTTTTGTCGATCAACTAATCGATTTATTAATTGTTGCAGCTAAAGAGGAAGCTTTTTTTGTTCTTCCACAATGTTTTAAGAATTAAGCATTCAGTTAGAAATGAAGCAAGTTTTGTGTTTTGGGAAATAATTGTATAATATATTGTTTACAATAAAGCACTTAAGTGCAGTATTACAGATGACATATCAGAAATCTACTACCAAATCCAATTGTAATGCATTTTTGTCATAGTTTTGACATTAATCATCCTTCTTAATGCTGCCCTGCTGGAAAAATAACTTAGGGACAACAGTGGGTGTGTCTTCATAGTAACACAAGAAGGACTGGAAATAAACAAATGGTTACAGGTCTTGATCTTTCATCTGTCATCTTTAAGAGTTCAAATAACCTCCAGTGGCTATTTGGCACCTTTAACTTCAACTCAGTATGTGTTATTTTGTTTTCAAGCCTGTTTCTCTCATTTCCTGATTCCCAGCCACACACAAACATGAATCAACCATCTTTCACTTACTTCACATTCATTTCATCAAACCATAGTTGATTCAGCTATTGCACAGAATTCGAACATCCTTCAGATCACAGATTTTAAATTACTAAGGTGACAGATGTTTACTCACCAGAGATAAAACAGTTGGTTTCTCTCAGTCTACTGAAACCGTCTGTCTTTTCTTTCCACCATTTTCCTCCCTAGTCAAATAAAGACAGCCCCTTCCTGCCAAATAAGGAAGTAAACACGAGGAAGTGACTCATGCATGCCCTGTGATGATTGGATGAGGGGAGTTCTTCCAGCTGCCCTGCAGCTGCAAGCTCCAACCACAGGCTGCAACACTGGTACTGAAATTGCAGTTCAAACTGAACTTATAAACACAGAAAAGTTCCATAATTTTGTGTCCAGACTGATACATTTGAACCCATCTTTTAGCAGTTACATTCACAGAGTGCAAGGATTTAAAGGGTCAGTTCACCCAAATTACAAAAGATATATTTTCTCACTTATGTCAATTGGTATCAAGACAAGCAGATGGATTTGGTTGTATATGCCAAGGTTTTGAGATAAATGAAAAAATAAAAAATAGATTTTTAACAGCAACATTTCTTTCCAGATGCAGTGTTGCAGAAAAGTTTTCATATGGACAGTTTTCAAAGTGATTTTATAAACAAACATCTGCATTTGTTGGCATCTAACACTTAGTAGCCGAAACATAAAAATCACATAAATGGTAAAAGTACAGTTATATAACACCTTTCTACGTTGCCTCTCATTCACCCATTCACATAGTCTAAAATATCAAAACCATGTAATTACAATGACCAAAATTATGCCACAAGTATATAACATGCAACTCAAGTGCACAAGTTAATTTAAAAAGGAATATCATAACATGAAATATACATTAAAAAAATTTAACAGCAACATTTCTTTCCAGAAGCGAAGTCACAGAAAAAGCTGTTTTTATGGGCATTATTTCTGTGATTTTCTTCTGAAGAAACAGCTGACAAGTAGGCTCCTGGCCACATGGTGTATAGATACGAACAGCACACCCCCCCCAAAAGAAATCTTCTCTGCAATGCCAGAGTATAATTCTGTTGGAGAAATGTTTAATAGCTTTATTCTTTTTCTTTTTGTTTGTTATTGTTATAGTAAGTGTTATAGTAAAACGTAAACTCTCCCACAGATCAAAAAACCCACAAATTCCCAGAAACAATTTTGAAGATTTGACCTCTGTGTCCTCAATTGTAGCTACGGGTGTTAAACAAAGACATCATGACACCAATTTGGACACCAAGAGGAACTCTTAAAGTGAAATTCAACCTAAGTGTGAGGAGCAGGTTTTACTGGAAGAGGGCGTGTGTGTGTGTTTGTTGTGTATGTGTGTATCCTGTTGTTACAGAAATAAAATATCAATCCATTTTAAATTCAGATCTCTACCTTTATAAAAGACCTTATTGTAATTTATTCTTCTACAACTTGAACATGATTCTTTTTGTTGGATTCTGTATTTCTGTGTTGCTGATAATAATAACAATGAACTCTTAATGTGTACTTTGTATAAAACTTCATTTGCATTTATTGGCATGTGACACAAAGTAGCTGAAATACACTAAATCACATAGTGACTTAAAAACAGAAATGTCAAAACAATGTGTACATCAATTTTATTTTCCACCAAACATGCAGCATATAAATAATGACACTGCAGCAATACATGATCTGCCTCCTCCTCAGCTTCCTGCACACCAAGGCCCCTTTTATTAAAATACCATATTATGTCAACTTTGCTAGAGGCTTTAAGAACAAACAATAATCAAATGAATTAACAGTATTGTTGATACAGGTACTGAAAGCAGGATAGTGGTTGGTGTATCATAAGCTTTAAGCACACTGAGAAACACATTTTTCCATTTGTTTTACTATATTATATAAAAATGTTCAATATTTGCATTGCTGTGGTAAAAGTCAAGGAAAGCACTATTAGTTCCCAGTGTTCACCTGGATTCATCTGGTCTGATTATTAAATAAAAACTGCAGGAATTTAGATTTTGTGCACTCTGGATATACAGTCTGTATTAACAGCTAACCAAATATTATTCAACAGGACAAGGACAAGTATGTTGTGTAATATTTGATTTCCTGTGTAGTGATACGAGACAAAGCAGGAAAACATCTGCAGACTTTTCCATGTACTATACGCACACACACACACACTACCCAGATACACTCTCTCTGACCCCTCTGAGCTCAGGACCTCACGCCCCCTCCATCCTCTGACAGGACGAGCTCTGCTATGATGACTTATTCTGTGAGATGCTTGTCCAAAAATATGCATAATATTGCATTTGTCCAATCCAGTAGGTGTTTGGCATATTTGGTGACCTGTGGGTCAGCGATGTCAGTTGAGGGACCTGCTCTAGCAATAGTTTTAGAGAAAGACAATTACAAATACATAGTTACATTTGTATAGTATGACAGCTGCTACTTATACAACACCCCAAAAAATGTTTTGATCCACTTCCTTGACTTGCTTTTAGGATTTTTGATCTTTTTCTGAACCACAACAAGTGAGGGATGTGATCAGATGAATACCCCTCACACACAAACACACCCCTCTGCTCCCACCCCTGCTCTGTAATGTAGAGCTCAGCTGCTCCTCTATGCTATTTCCCACAATAACGTCCCAGGTCGACACACTGACTGTCATTTTGACTCTGATCCCTGCACTCCTCTCTCTCCCTCCTTCTGTCCCCAGGCACCCGGACCGGACCGAGGACCGACACCTTCTGGTTTCGGGTATGAACCGGAGCGGACATCAATACATCAGCAGGTTTGACACAGCAGCAGTGGATGGTTTGTTCAGTTTTGGGATTAGAAAGGTTTAAGCCTGCCATTGAAATGGCCTGGAGGGGTGAGCTGAGGTCAACCGGGATCGAATTGTTTGCTTGGTTTTTATATTGGCTGACATACTTTCATAAAGGGAAAGTGTTTCTTCTTTTTCTTTTTTACTAATTTTAGAAACGCTAGCCTGGGAGAGAATTAGAGTTGAGGGGGAAATTTAGTTTTACCATCTAATCTGTTTTACTCTCAACAGATATTATACAAATATTGATTTAACTACAGTTCTAGCCACATTGTGCTGCCTGTCTGTGATAAATGTACATTTAAGGCATTTTGCTTGAAATTAGCATCCAGTAATCAGGAGTGCAGGGGTCAAAGCCACGACAGCAGCACAACTTATTAGTTGTATCCTTTCAACTTTTAGTCGGGGAAATACTCCATATTAGTGGAATGTTTAAAAATACTTGAAGGATTTATAAAGTCACTCTAAACAGGTGCAGTGTGACTAAAGAAATCATATCCTCCAAATGTGGAATTGGCTTTTGCATCTTCTTGCCTTTACCTCTGCTGATCATAGACTCTGTCATCAGAACTGATCGATCAGACATGAGGAGCGGCATCAGAGGAGGTCCAGTGAAAATGCAGAAGATGTTAATTGAGCTGATGGTGCTAGCGGGGTGAGTAAATTAAAAACATGAACACATTATTCTAACAGACTAAATACCATTGTATTTGTTTACATTCCCAACTTTATTTATCCCAAAGGCAGTTTCACGCAGCAGCTCGTCACTCAAGTCAACAAATACACACACAATCAAAAACTATGTATATATATTATATTAAAAACTATGTGAAATACATTAATAAATACATAAAAAATACATTTAAATATCCAAAATTATAAAAAAAAAAACACACACAAACTAAGCTGTACAAAAGCATAAAAATGATGGATGGATCGCAGAGGGAATAAAGGACTTAAAAAACAACTACATTTACTGGCAGGTAGACCAAAGCATGCCTCAAATTTGATACTGCACTTAACAGAGTATTTGCATTCCCATTTTAGGTTTGATATCACATCAGTATTTCAATTTTTTACTTCAGTAATGAGTATTTTTATCATTATTGACAGTTACAGTCAACACCATAAGAATGACATTCTCTGAGAACAAGAAAAGTCTCCTATGAAAACCTGGGAGGTGGCAGATGTTGCAAAATGAATGTATTTACTACAAAGACTATGCCTCTGAAAAAATGTTTTAGAGTCCTTGGTTTGAGTCACGGTGCCATTCAGAGACCTGACTATGATGACACACCCAACCCGGAGTTCCTCAACCCGTCCTGGATGGCCAGCATCCCTGATGATCAGCTGCTGTCTGAGGTCACCATGCCTGGGACCCACAATACCATGGCCCTGTACGGCGGTGTGTATGCTGAGTGCCAGACCTGGAGCCTGGCCTCCCAACTCCGAGCCGGCATCCGCTTCCTAGACGTCCGCGTGCGTCACGTCAACGGGAACCTCACAATTCATCACGGGGTGTCTTATCAGCGGGCGCACTTTGGCCAGGTGTTGGAGGATGTGGCTGATTTCCTTCGAGAGCATCCCAGTGAGACTGTGCTGATGCGTGTAAAGGAGGAGTTCAGTGAGACGTATGACATCTACGGTGCTGTGGTGGACTTCATCCATCGCTACGCTCACTGGGACCTGCTGTGGCACAGCCGGCTTGTGCCAACCATGGGAGAGGCCCGGGGGAAACACATCGTCCTGCAAGACTTTTCTGGGCCAGACTTGGGGATGCGCTATGGTTCCCTGGACATAGCCGATGACTGGAAGGTATGAAAACGTATTATTCAAACATTTAAAATTAAATTTTCAACAAACACACCCAGCAAAACCAACTGCAGCCCACAACAAAGGGTGAAAAGAAGAAAAAAAGGATCTAACAAAGGGTTGCTAGATCTTATAAAATGCTTGAGCCAAAAGTAGTATGTTTTAGCTGTTCGAGTTTGAGATGTACCATTGCATCCTCCAGCCAGCATGTATAAACTGGTGGCACAGTCTTTTTTCATATGAGGGTGATCAGTAACAGAGCAAGCAGTGTAGAGAAGGTCACAACTGCAGGTTAATTGGCGAATATGGCTGTCAAAGGGTTAGAATCAAAAACTGTGCCTACATTTGAAAGGGTATTAAAAACCTCTGGCAAACAGGACCAAAACATGTGGGTGCCCACATCTTAAACAATTAATACAAATTTACAACTCTTGAAATATTTTCAGAATTGAAATGAATGCTTTTGAGTTATTCGTTATTTGCTGTTCCCTGTAGGTACCCACCCTTCTGCATGTGGAGGAGAAATGGCAGAGCGTCTATGAGCACCTGGAGGCGGCACCTGCAGGAAACAAAGCCCAGATTTTTCTCACCTACAGCAGTGGAGCTGGTGTGTTTGCGTACCCCAGAGCCGTCGCTCAGCGCATCAATGCACAACTGTACGACTACCTGAGGGCCAAGACGGACCTGAACCAGCGCCTTGGAATCATATGCATGGACTTCCCTGCTGCTCCTATTATTCAAATGATCATTGACTTCCAACTAAAAGAGGTCAGAAAGAGAAGACAGGCCTTTAACCCAGTCTCTAGCAAGGCAAGTTTGAAATATACTATTTCTTCACTGAGAAAGAAGATGATAAAACGTTTTGCTGTTAATGTCTGAGACAAAATCAGACACCTCTGCTTCAGACAGCAGACTGGTCAATGACTGTAAAATCAATTAGGCATCACTATGAACATGATTTAAATTATACCTCAGATGAAATTTTTTTATTGTGTCATTCACCAAAGACACTGGGAACAAAATAAATGTCACATAAAATTAAATCAGAAATGGCAACATGTGAAAATGTGAAAATAAACTACAGTGGAAACTGCTAAAGTGCCTTATACAGTAATTGCTGTTTTGACACATTTTGTGAATATACATCATCAGTAAGGTAATTTGGAAACTGTGATCAAAATGAGCCAAATAAATAACAATAATGTACCGCTCCACCTGGGAAAAAGACCAGCAGTCGAACTGATACAGGTATTTGTTGTATGTGCAGAGGTTTTGTGGTTCTGTGTCTCTTTGAATTGCTGTCAGGAGTTATGTTTGCGCCAGGACGGATGTATGAGGTCATGTTTCATTGTCACAGGGCGGCAGTGCTGCCGCAGAGGCACTTGGCATCAGGTTGTGTTGGCAGTGACATCCTGTTCTGGCTCGTTGAAGTGTGTGGAGGTGGCGAGCTACCTGGTAGGGAACAAGTGTGTCAACCTTTGCATCACAGACCCAACTGTCACACCGCTGTTTCAAGACTTGCAGAACTTGAGCCACATTCTTACTGAAGCAGATAGCTAATTTCACCTTGGCTTTGTTGTCTTTGCATGGTTTACTGTTACCTTTGAAAATTATTTTTTACATTTTACACAACACTTTTAAAGGGGACAGGTTTTACACATCAAAGTCTGTTTACAAGTCTTAGGGAGTACTACTGCATATCTGAAGATTTGATCGAAAATTCTTCATCTCCGGATTTGGCTTTGCACTATATTGCTTTCACTTGTTAGATCTAAACTAAGTGTCAAACTGTAGCTAAAGACTCCAAACTAGTCAACGATGTTACCATTGTAAAAAATAAACAGCGCTCTGTCGTGTCAAAGTAAAAGACACCTTATAGAAATCATTTGAATATTATTCAGACAAGACTAACATATGTTTTATAATATGTATTTTAACTTTAACTGATTTCTTTTTTAGTCCTGGTGCTGAAATTACAAAGAAAACCAAAACCAATCATAAGCTCTCAGTTTTTACTGTCCAACTGCTCTACACAAAATATTAAATGACAAAATGTGTGATGAAAGTGCGCCCTGTGTGTTTACTACCTCACTGATGAGAGCTGATAACACAGTTTCTCCTGTGCAAGTGCACCACACAGTCTTTCATCTTTTCATTACATTAATTGAGCCCTCGGGCTGCACCATGCAATCCCACTTAGATCTATTGGTTATGTCCAATGAATTGCAAAATGTAAAAGTGGTTTGCAAGAGAAATAGAAGGACACCATGTGACTGGTTTGTGGCTTAAAACATGCTTTGCATGCAGATTGTTTGTATCAGATAACAGTAACGGAGTTTATCATTATTTCCTCCTGGTTAAACACAGAAAGCGTTGCGAAACAGTTGTTGAAATGCTTTGGCTTGAAACAGTATGTCTTAACATCCTGCCAAAACAGCAAAGGATGTTAACAAAGTTGGCACTTTGTTAAGAGAAGTGACTAACGCCGACTCATGCATAGTTCTACACTCACTGAATACTGGAAGAAGAAAAAGGCTTTAAAGTGTCTCCGATCAGAGCTGAACAGGTACAGTATAACACTGCTGCTGCAGCTCCTCTTCCTGTTGATGTCTGTGTCTAACTGTGACAAGACTCTTACTTTCTTTACTGCAGATATGAACCCGTCTCCACAGGTGGAATTAAGGCCTCAACGTGCCGTGCAGATTTCAACAATCGGTTAGAAGTCTTTACTCCATCACATTTATGTCTGCCTTATTTTATGTTTTACTGCTATACCACACCTTGACCCTCTCCCTCTCCCTTTCTCGTAGTTGTGGTGAATATTATTTGGTGGATGGTTATGATTGCAGCCATTGGTTTGGGTGGGTTTACTTTTGTTTGATCACTGCAATGTTTTGTGTGTTATTTTTCTGATTTTTGACAGCAAGCAGTACGTTTTGGAATCTTTTTCATAATCCCATGTTAAAATTGACATTTTTCTGGTTCTGGACACCTGCATCATAGGGGCTACACATCTGCACCGTTGTCCAATACAGCCCTACATCCCCATCTACCTGATAGTGCTGGGAGCAAGCAGCCTCCTCTCTTTGTCTCTGACCTACACCAAGAGCGCCTGGGGTGACGGCATTGTCTTCATCCTGAGCTCGTCCTGCGTGACCCTCCTGCACCTCTTCAGTTTCGGCTGGTTCATTGCAGGTGGGAGAAAATGTAGGCGCGATGTTATGTTTAAACCAAGATAAATCTCTCTAGACTCTACATTCTTGCATGGAATCAAGCAACGTAATTTCAGGGGCTTAAAAAAAAAAACATCTTTAAGAGTTTAACACTCAGAAACTCAGGTAATCTGCTCCATCAGGACTGTGTGGGTGTGGTTTGATCCGATTCGGTTGACAGTGACCAAACAACCCAGCAACTGTCATCAGATTCTGATTCAAATGTTACTGAATCCTGATTGGTGCACGGAAGCACGTGACATCATCTTTTTTCTCACCGAGTCACACCCATTTCAAACAAGCGAGAACAGCGCAGGCAGAAATCTCTCGTGTGAAATAACTATAACTGTTCTAATTTTGGGATAAAAATGTGTGTTCATGTTGGATCCCATCACTCATACTAAAAAGCTGTTTTCAGGGCCTTTAAGTTCAGTTTAGTGTGTAGTTTCAACTCCAAACTGAATTGATATGTTCTGAAATGTTCCCCTGTAGGCACTAGTTGGGTTTATCCTGTATATCCTCCCAACTACACACCTGGAGCAGCTCCATACTGCCAGAAGACAACCTACCAGTTTGCCTTCAGCGTCACCACCCTGGTGTGGGTCATTATGACTCTCATGTTTGTCTGTGGTTTTTGCTTCGCTCTACTGACCTGCTGTTACACTGTAATTGCAAGAGGCAGATTGATACCCAACCGCAATACTTTCTATGGCACGTTGAGTGAAGAACCCACTGCTGGTGATGTGTGATTCAAATCATTGTTCATGTGTCCAAATGTCTCAGGAACGTACCTTTGCAAAGGGTTTGACAGGAATTAAACTTGACAGTAGTGATTCTGTTGCTGTGGGTTATTTTTATTATTTGTGGTAGTTTTTATAGTTTCACAATAGGTATAAAAGTTGTAGGCAGCTACAAGTAAAAGTATTTAAACAGCAGCTCTCAAAACTGTCATAAGATGTTTCTTTCTGCAGTCGTCCTGTAAAGGCTTGAAGAAAGGTGTCTTACTTTTTGAGCCTCAAGTAACATTTTAGCAACATTTTGACATTTTCTGTTGCACATGGTGCTGAGCTCTGTCCGGCTTCATTCAATATTAATTATTCTCACATCGCTTTCACACAATAGCACTGTCACATCACGTGCTTCCTGCTGACACCAAAATCAAGAAGATAGAAGACGTTAGATAATCTAGTGGCAGCTAATATTGAGATGGAGAATAAATAGTCATTGGTATTGTGTTTTTATATTATACTCTGCTCTGTGTGTGTGTGATGTTTTTTTCTGCAGTGGAATAATTTTTCTTAATTGCACCACTTAAGATCTTATTGTAACAATAATTTGTGCAGTATTGCTTGACATTAAAAGTTTGATATGCTGTTTGCATGATTTAATTGTGTAAAAAAAATCCTGGGTACTGCTACGCACCCAATGATCGTCTGGTTGTCTTGTCACCACCACCAGCAGTTACACGGTGTGAGATGAACATGATTTGGCTAGAGGTGAGGGCTTGAATAAAGAAATGCTGGATTTGATTCTTGTCTCTATCTGATGCTTTGATAATGATCACCTGCAAAATGAAGCTTAAACGTGGCTATGTTTGCCACATAAACAGTTTTAAACATAAACCAAAAAAGTGACCACACCCAACAGTGATGTCACTGTGTACTGGCACATTGTGGCGTAGACTGCTACATCACTGCAGCAAGGTGAGAGTTTAAAACACTGGAGGTCAAGATTTTCAGCTGGTCTTAAGGTGCTCTATAATAAGGCTATTTGTATGCATCCTGATGCATTTAACATAGCATTTAATTTAGCCATGATCAATTACATATTTATGTACATCCTATGGTATATTCTGTATGCTGTGATATGTTTGTACCTGTAATATTTTTGTGAACTTTACTGTGGGACCCAGAAAGAGTAGCTAATTGCTGTAGCATTAGCTAATGGGGGTTCTTAAAATTAACAATAAATGGTACATAATAAAAACATAAGAGACAGAAGATACAAAAAGCTTGTAGGGTTGTTGTTTTTTTACATTTTCTTCATAAAATGTATAAATGAATTGCCTTCACAATGTAAACATATTCAGTACAAATAAAAAAGACAAGAAAAAAGAAAGATTGAAATTGAAAAGCCTGAAAATTTAGATTCAGTCACGTTAGACGAAGCGAATAAGGTTAGTTGTGATAAAGTTTAAACACAAATTTTGACATTATCCAAGGTTATGATTTTTAATTCAGGCCTTTTTCGGGACTACTATTACAGCGGGTGGGGTCCTTTTACGTCACACAACCAACCAACGCCAGTTAGCATTAAGCTAACATACATGCTGCGGTTATCTGACCGGTGGTAGAGGAATCATTAGATGGTGGAGGTGGCTAAGCCAAGGCTGCAGTGAAGCTTTTAGTGATCTGTCTGAATAAAACAGTTGAAGGTGGTGAAGTGCGGTGTTGAATGAACATGTGGAGCTCCGGCCGCCGTGTCCTTCAGGCTCTGCTCAGCCAGCCTGCTGTCAGGAGCTTCTCTCTGACTCCTGCTCAGGTCAGTGTCTCTGCACCTTTTAACAAAATAATAAAACTATCTGTCAGTGTTTGAAACTGCAGGAGTCTCATACATCCTTGAACACAAAAGTATTTTTAAATTCTATGTTACAGTGCTTGAAAGGTTATTTTTTTCTGCACACACACATTAGACACACTGCATGATCAAATGAGTCTAATGTTGTAGGTCTGACAGTAAAGATTATTTCCTTTAATTCATCTGTCCATTATATTTATTACAATAAATCGCATAGTACATAAAATGTCATAAAATAGTGAAAAGGTTAAATTATGTCTTCCCAAAGATTTCTTCTTTAATTACTTGTTTTGTCCAACTAACAGTCCAAACCCCAAAGATATTCAATTTAAAATGACAGAAAACAAAGACATGCAGCCAATTCTAAACTTTCAGAACCTGTAACCAAAGAATATTTGTAATTTTTTCCTTGATTAAATGTAATGGGAATAGATCACTTATAAAGCTGTGTTGTTGATAAAGTTTCTGCCTATCAACTAATCTATTCATCCTTTTGGGATATTTGTTTTGTGTTCAGAAGATCCTGATCTCTAAAAGTCAAGTTTAGGAAACTTGTTATACCTTATCAGCGTCAGTGCCATCCGATATTAGCTTTAAGAAGAAACATTGATATTTTATTTTCATTGCTGATGTTGGAAATGTGTTTTTTCATTGTCACTTAACAGCCCTTAAACATAAAATGCTATATCAAGGTGGATGTCTGAAACTCAACTTGTTTTGTACCTTTTCAATGAGTCTTTTAGAAACGACGTGTATACTAACAGGTGGTGGTCAGCGTAAGTGGGAAAATATAAAGAACTGGGTCCACCCTTAGTAACATCCTCACTACAGTGTTTTGCTGGACAGCAAAGATAACAAATATTAACATAGATTGCAGCTTTGTGAAGGCTACAGTTCACTTTTGTAACAACATTTGCTTTTCACGAGGACGTAACCACAGACATAAAAGTTTGTGCTTGATGTTTCCACAGAACACAGTTGTGGTGGAGCGCTGGTGGCAGGTGCCCTTATCTAAAGTAGGCAGTCCACCGAGGCTTCACCCCCGAAGACACCGAATCTACAAGTTGGTTGAAGACACCAAACACGTTCCCAAGGAGAAGATGGAGCTCATCCTGACTCAGACAGTACCCAGTGAGTATCTGCAGTGCTCTCAACGGATCACATAAACCTCAGATTTGTGAGCTGTAACAGGAAGTAATCAAATGTATTTCAATCTTTTCTTTGCACCAATTAAAACTCCTTTACATTATGGAAATATCTTGGTTTGTTCTGACAGAGCTTGGTGGGCGAGGAGACACTGTGTTTGTGAAAAAGTCTGTTGGCAGAAATAAGCTGCTGCCTCAAGGCCTGGCAGTGTATCCATCACCGGAGAACAAACAGATGTTTGCTGAGGAGTTAAGAGTGTGTATTGCATTTTAATACGTATTTATTACACATATTCGATAGCAATGTATAGCTATTGATCATCATCACCTTGTTTACCAGCTTTTGCGTGAGGGGAAGCCAGAAGAAAGAGTCCAAACCCGCACTGGACAATTGGTGAGTTTTCATCTACTGAAGTTATTTGAAAGCATTTGATTTTCCCCAGATTTTCTTCAATATTTGGGTCCAGTGCTTGAGTTCACGTTATTAAGAGATGAACAACAGCTGCCGGTTTTTTAACAAAGGTTTCCTGATGTTTTTTTTGTTTTTTTTTAACAGACAGTGGAGTTTCTTAAACGCTCCAAGTTGAAGATAAACAAAATGCCCTCGGATGAATTTCAGGTCACTAAAGAGGTCGTCTGCAGGCAGTTTCTCAAGAAGGTCTTTGTCTTCTCTTTTCTATTTTCCCCTACATTACATTATCTGGTCAAAACACTGAGAAATGTCTTGTTTGACATTAAGTAAGTGCTTCTGCTGAACATAAAAGTAATTTTTTTTTTTTTTTTTTTTACTTTAATAAAACATTTCCTTAGCTGGGAGTTGTTGTGCCACCTCAGGCACTGAGTCTTCCATTTGAGTCCGTCAAGGACTTGGGTGACTACTGGTGTGAAGTTACGGTAAGAAATGTTTATTATCAAACATTTGTGGCAAGTGTAGCTCCACGCTATATGAGCCTTTTTACTACATAGGAGCAATTGATTCCAAACAACTAGCAGTGTTGAAGATGTTAAGAGGTTTTTTATACATATGGGTACTGCATGTTGCAAGAGACATAAACACATTTTATTCTTTAAAAATGCAGCAGCCACATGTATAAAAAAAAAAAAAAAAAAATAGCTAACATTTTCTGTAGAGAAGTACCTTGAACCTTTTGTTAGTTCTCCACCAACAGAACTTCTTCATGTCACTCTCCCACACCCAGAAACAATTAAAAACAGCACTAAACAGAAGTAGGTTAAGGCTGTTATCCTACCAAAGACTGCTTATTCTTCATCTTCTAATCTTCCAGGTTAATGGCATGGACACCGTTCGCATCCCCGTGTCACTGGTGCCATATGAAGACCCGTCTGCAAGTTATCAGCAGCAGTTGAAAACACAAACGCAGCAGCAGGCAGCCGCAGATATTTCAGAACCTGCAGATGAGGAGGAAGCTGCTGTGGAAGCTGATGCTGGTAAAGACTCTGTGAGTCAAGTTAGTGAAGTTTCAGACTCGGCAGGAGCCGCGAGGACACAGACGGGTGAAGACACAACAGCACCACCAAGTGACAGACACAAAAAAGATTAAAGGACTCCAAATGATGATGTTCATAGACTTACAATGGATATTGTATCTATAATACACATTATACATGCATAAAAACTTGTCTGCGTGATTATTAAAATGTTTACTTAAAGGGTGCATCCTTCTCATGTATGTGGACATGCCATTTAAAAAAAGAATAATGTAGTGTACAAATATTGCAACTGAATGTTAAGCCAACTTTGAACCACTGTAAACAGTGTTGTTGAGTGAAGTATTGTGGGAAACAACACTGTTGCCTCTCAGCTGGTTGACCTACCACAATGTTAAAAAAAAAGATCCTGCGGGAGGAACTCTATTGGTTTTACATCAAAGGAAAATGAAGTGTTATGTTTGGAAATGTTCCATGTGAACTCAATTATAACTAAATTATAGTTGGATACACTGATCTTTTGTAACCATACCTGCATCATTGTGATACCAGACATACCCAAAAACTACCCAGTTGCATTCAAAGGTAGGAGCCAGGAAAGGAAAAGATTTATTCATGAATTTGAACTGCACAATACGTGTAACAGAAGTATAATGGAACATTTCTTTTTCCCAGCAATGCCATCAAACATGTTAGTCACTGAATCTGTAATGTCAGTGTCTGTGTTTAGTGTCTGCTTGTTTTTGTCCCAGGAGACACAGATGTGAAATTAACCAAAGAGTGCCGTGAATGTCTGATTAATTTTAAAGAAATCTTCTCATTATTTCACCCAAACTCCCTTTGCACTGTCCAAGAGATGTCAAGGATAAAGAAAAAAAGCTGGAACTCGCACAAGAAACATTCAGTCAGTTTAAGCTCTAATTTATATTCCTGTCTCTAAGGTATGTGTGAGGGAGGATATGTATTCAGACTGTCAGCTGCTTGCTTTGGGCTGTTTGGCCAGTGACACGAGTCCTGCAGGCGGTATGTACCATGACTATGAAGGGAATCGATATCCTGGACTGCTGGTATGTTTCTGCCAAACATCAGAGTAAGTTTGGAGGCAGATCAGGTTGTGTCGTGTTGGTACAGTAATGGACGTCTACAGAGCCGCCACCACACCTAGCCATAGTTTACATATGAAGCTCTGTATTTAGTTTCACCCCATTGAACAGTTCACAGCAGTTTCCCTTATCAGTCTTCAGCATCTTCTTCTGGCTCACTGGCAGTGGACAAGCCACATACACAGATATTCCTGATTCATTTTGACGGCACCAATCATCAATCATTGGGATTTAGGAGAAAACTGAATCTGTAAGATGCGTGTGGGATGCAGCCAGGTTCTCTCTGATGGTTCTCAGATGGTAGCTAAAGAACCAGCTGAAACTGAAATGCATGTTTGGTTCTCTGGCAATTCATTTCTGTAAAACTTAAGATGCAGGTATGTTCCTTCACAACTTAGCTGAGTTTTCAGAAAAATGAGAATCAGAAAATTTAAAAAGAAGAAAAAAATTAAGGATGAAATATAGACACAGACAACTTTTACGCCCTTAATTCAATGAGTCCTCATGAGCAACTGCAACATGTATTCCAACATCTTTATTTTTTTATTACAAAGTTGTTGATTCAGCGTATAAATATGTCATGTGTCACAGCTTTCTAATGACTCCAGTTAATTTCTCATTATCAACGGCAACATTTTACTAACGTGACTGCCAGAGAACCAAACCTGGTTTGTAGCGTCATCTATCTTTATCACACACACAAAAAAAGGAGTCATACATCAATGTTCGCTGTATGAACAGGAAGCATACACATTCAAAAGGAAAACATTTAAAATGGCCACTTCAGAGTCACATTACATCATCTCTCCCACTGACTGGCCACAGGTACCTTAAAAACATGGTTACATTGCTATGAAGGTATAGCGCCTATATTTACTGTGACTGGATTTTTGGTACAGGAGTAACATCTTATCAAACGGTTGACCAAAAGAACTACTGAGTATTAACAATTCAACACAAATATAGGAGGAGGGAGGGCAGGAGGGGATAATCTGTATTAAGGTGTGTATAGTTTCTTCCCAAGCACACATTTTCCCTTTGTGTAGGGAAATCTGGAAACCTCTACTCTACTTTCTGATGCAGGGTTTCCACATGCCTGCAAGAGTCCACAGAGTGACATTTAGAAACCATATTTGGCCTGGGTCTGCCGGCGAGTTAGCTTGTTATCTGCCCAGTTGTTCTTCAGCTCCAACTCCCGTTCCTTTGCCTGTGAAAGAGGAAAGTCACGTAAAATTCTTGGTAAGCATAAATGTCATACACATAATGCCTTTCAAATGAGAAAACACTGATTAGATGTTATCTTTTGGTAATTTTAACCAATTTTTCTAAAGGAAAAAAAAAAAGATCTAGTCCGCTGGCCAAATCTGTTTTCATTAAATTTCAAGTGCTACAATTTAAAAATGGTAAACTGTTGGGGGGGAGAGGTGTTAGAGAAGCCAAAAGCCTGAGCGAGTACACGGACAAATATGAGCTCTGAATACCAACTAGCTTAACAATGCAAATAAATCCCCACCCTGTGCGCTTATCTCAACTTTGAATACCATCCATGGTGTAAAAATAAAACCTGTTGTGTGATAGAAGAACACCCAACATGATTGAACAGCCAGTTACTCTGAAAGTTAAACAAAAAAAAAATACTGGCAAAGTTAAGAGAAATGCTTTTTTTAAAAAAATAGCTTTTCTGTTTGAATACCTTGTGGTTTAAACCTCAGGCATACAGCAGTCAACACGAAGCTTGAGGTTTGCTTTGTACAAGTAAGCATGGCGGCCAACAACCTGGAGCTGAACGTGTGCAGACATGTCACACTGGGACTGCAGACTCTGTGACTCTCATCCTGCTCTTCATCACCTTCAAAACCAACTGAAAACTCATCTATGAATTTCGAATTTTGCTGAGTCAGTCTTGCACTAGAATCTCTTGCCTTAGTTACAATATATTCTGTTTGTGTTTAGTTACAACAGTGAACTTACTTGAATACTTTGATACTATTTTTGATAATATGATGATACTTGTTTTAATGGATTTTGTTTTGATGTCCTTTGAATCTGTATCACTGTGATGTCTTGTTTTTAACTCTGGAATGCTGAATCTCCCATCTGCACAACAAATGCACCGCTGGGTACTAACCTTGAACTCTGAATCCCTACCCCTTAAATCCTGCTGTCAAAGAATTATAATGTAGCATTTCAAGGACTACGCTGACGTTTGGGGAAATACTGCCTATTGATCCAGAGAATTAGCAGAAGAAAAAACAACTCTGGGTTACTAAATGGTCTATTTTTTAGATTAAACAACGTGAGATGAATATTGGCACAGGGTGACTTTGTGACACATTACCGTGTGCACAGGGCAGAAAGATGAGAAAAGATTTTGGTTCAAAACAGGCTGAACAATAAGACAATTTCTCAAATGTCAGGTGTAGTCCTGTAGAGACCCTGATACGCAAACATGTGAAGATGACAAAATTTACATCGCACAAATGCGGAAAGTATAATTCATGCTTTCGCAGCACTCACCTGGTGAATGAGATACGTTATCTGATGTTTGCGTCGCTGCTGTCCTGTAGGCTGTTCTCCTTTTTTCTGCAGAAATGAAAAAGTAGATGTTACATTAAGTTAAATCTATTGTGATGCATGTGTTGTTTTTTTGCAAAAAGGCTCATGAGCAATCAGGACATGTTTGGATTTTTTATGCTTTTTGACTTGCATGAAATTATTTTTGTAACAGCCCATCTGCATTTTTTGAGTTTAGAAACTTCAAGAGTCAAATTACCAAAGCCATTCCTTCCTTGTGAATGTTCACGTAAGAGAAATAAGAATCCGTTGAATCAGGCCATGAGATATTTTTAGATTCCACCACATCAAACATTTTATGGCTGCAGAGCTTTAGATGTTCCCAGTCTCAACTGAGTGTAAATCAATAGTGAGAAAAAGCAAACAAAATCCTTCCACTTTCCAGAAGCTGAGCAAAAACCTGAACATAAACCCAAAGCACAATGTTCCAACCCTGTTAATTCTGGGCCTCCAATGCAAGACCCCACAGTGATAGAGATGTAGTCAGGTCACCTTGCTGAAGGACTGACGGTTCTGCTTCTCTTCTGTCATGCTCTTGGTCATCCACTGCTGGTTGCCACTCAGCTGGTCGTCACCTTTGATCTCCAGAAACTTCACCTCCTCTTTGCCCCTGTTCCGTTTCCCTTGCAGCCGCATGAACTGAAGTACAGCACAAATTTGCTTGTATCAGTCAAACAACATTTTCAACCTGTCTTGAAGGTCATGGAATCATAATGCTGCAGCACCATTTCACTTTTTTTTGGGGGGGGGGGGAACTGCTGGCTTTTTGCCTTTATTTGACATAGTCAAAAGCATGATGCAGCTGCAAAAACATCAAGAATTAACCTATTTATAAAGTATGGACTTATATAGCAAAACAATATACGATAGAAAAAGCAGCATTCTTCTTACCGCTTCATCATCAAACATGGCAGAGTGGCCAGGCTCTTCAGCCTCTGTCAGTCCGGAGTTAGGATCTTGGTAGTATGGTTCATTATAATATCCCTGTCCAAGGACAAAATGTTTGGGATGTCACTTAAATTCATGTTCCATTTTCACTGGTTTATATCTCTTTAATGTCTATAATTGATCGCTCTCGTTTTTTGATTTGTGCAGAAGACTTCTGGTTTTCCCTCAACTACCGTAGTTCAAGCAGGTAGCTTACTTGGGATGCTGACAGCCCTTCTGTGCACTAGAGACTAATGGAAATTGTGCATGGTTAATGTTTCTGTATGGCAAAACAAGGATGCCACTGCACACACTAGACAGACTTAAGGCTATAAAGTATTTCTATGGATGTTAAGGTGCTCTTCTTGTATTTGTGAGTGTTTCAAATTAGCATCTATACTTTAAACAGTATCTGTAGTACATGACTGGATAACATGCAAGTGACTGCACTTAGATCTGATGAGCTGACTTTTAACAAGATAATCCAGCACTTACAAGAGGACTATATTTCAAACTGGATTGGCCTTTGTCAACTTGTTCTTAAATACCTCAGTTTGTGTAATTACTCAAGTAAATTTAAACATGGTCAGTGTAATCTGAATCTAAAGCCACTTGGCTGACATGTATATACAGTATAAAAGGTACTGCATGAGTGATGATTACCTGAGGCAAAGCTTCTGGGCCTGCCATGGGCTGTTGATACTGAGGATATTGACCTCCCCATGCACCAGCTCCTTCATGGTTCCCCCCGAAGTCGAGAGGGGCGTCTGACTGACCAGGTTCATCTGCAGGTGCAAGAGGGAGAAGCTCTACAGGGGCCCCTGGCTCAGGGTCTAAGCTTGGGACAACTGCAGGGAGAGGCTGGGAGCTCTCGCCCAGAGAAAAGTAGTTCTGTGGGGTTATGTCCTCCTCGTTATCCTGGTCGTCAGTGGCTATTTGTCTAGCCAGCTGCAGGGCGGCTGACTTTGCTGCAGCTTTGATAGCAGAGGGGGATGCACTAGAACCAAGCAGACCCTGAGCAGGTGTTCCAGGCTTGGGTACTTTCGGTTCTTGGCGCTTGGTGAGTGTGTGAGGAATCAGGAGTCTATCGGTCTCCTTCACTGTCAGGTTTTTGGGTTGTGGTAGAAGGGAGGAAAGGCCTGAACCTGCACCCTGGAAGAGGCACAAGATATGGATGGAAAGGGGCAGTGTGAGTTCAGGGAATGGCAGCTACATCACTGTAGTCTGATACTGTTTGTATACTACGGAAAAGGGATGAAATAAAATATTCTGTGTCATTAGTTCCCTCCATTTTTGTGTATTTATAGCCATACTGAAGGAGTAGAAATGTTAAAAAGAACATCAGAGGAGACATGACACAGGGAGGTGGCAGAGTTAAATCTAAGCTGTCACTGGTACAATAAGGCTCTGTCAAAAACTAGAGTGTTTACATGCTAAACATTCTGGATGCTAGTTAAACTCCAGTGTTTTGTGTTACAAATAAGCTTTATATCACATGTACACAATCCCATAATGTGATTATGAAAAGGTCACACATGACAGCTGAATTATTCTTGTATTACCTGGGATGGAAATGAGGTAACATTTTATTCTGTCATCAGCCCTGCTTTAATATTAATTCTTTAAAAAATAGGTTTGAGAGTTCATTAAACCATTTTGAATAAAACTAACTTGGGTAAGAACCACAATTCAGCTAACTGTGAATGTAGTCGCACACAGTGAGAGAGATTTTTACCTGAGGTTGTAGTTTCTTTTTTGCTGGTTCATCATCATCAGAGTCTGACTATGGACAAGAAGTACATAGATTATGAATTACAACCTGATCAAATACCACAGGAGCTACAATATGTAAACGCAAACGGCTGATCCGACTCGTTACTCACATCCCGTCTCTGGATCTGTGGTACAGTGATCTTGACAGGCTCTGTTCGCTTCCTCGGCTTAGGCAGGCTAGAAAATAAGCCTCCTTTAGATGGCTGAGGATCTAGGTCGTCGCTTGACGTGCCGTCCCCTGCTGAAGGATTCGCTTTTGTCTCCTTGTTTGGTCCATAGTTTCCTCCTGCTGATCTTGGCTTTTTAGGAGCAGGTAGGAGAGAGAAGAGCCCCCCTGTGCTGACTTTGCTCTCCGGTGCGGCAGAGGTCGAGGTTTCTTCTGAGTCACTATCATCACTGCTGCCATAAGCAACTAAAGACATGTTTGCTGATGTTATTAAAGAGTATTAATCTGGAGTAACTCGTGGACATGGATAACCACTTCCCCTTGATTATGTCTCAAGAAGCCGTACTCACGCTTTCCGACGAGCTTACTTCAATTAAAGGTAAGGTAATCTTTGATCAATATAGCCACACAGATAATGATATAGTTCCCGGTGGAGCTGTGGTGTCATGAAAAACACAGCAGGTTAAAAGAGGGCCTCACAGTGAGCTCATTAAATGAAAGCTATGTCCCAACTTCACAGCGCTAGCTAATGTTAGCTAGGCCGCCGCAACAAACGATATTAGCTAACCGATCCTTTCTTGCTTAGTCAAATTAAATTCGTCTCAGATCTGTTACAGCACATAATACAACAACGGTTGATGCAGCAGTTGTGTTTGACGCCACAAAACCGGAGCTTTTTTAGTCTCTATACTCCATCAAAACATTCGCCTCCATCACTCTTGATTAAAGAACCAACTGCGCAGCTTTCTGCGCAGGTGTTTCTTCTTCTTCTGTTTATCAGTTGTAAACAACTGCAGGGCATTAGCGCCCCTAACGGATCGAGTGTGTATGAACATCAATTTACAGTATCTGAAAAATCTAGTTATTCAGTAATCTGTGGGTTTTAGTAAACAGAGGGGAGGTTACATTCTACAATTAAAGCTTATACATGATGGGTATATTATTATTCCAGTATTTTTAAACTCAATTTGTTTAACTGTGACTACTTTTAGACCAACAAAATCATAAATTAATAAAGCATTTTTGTGAAATGTTTTGGTTTCTCAAAATGTTCTTAGGGTGGTGAGGGGTGTGTTAGGGGAACCTGACCTCAATATTTTTAAAATTTTGGCTACCGCCATTCTGGTGATCCTCCCTAATCTTCTGCAATTCGAAAGTATTAAGGATTAAAATTAAGGTCCAAAGCTTAATTATAATTTCTTCAGAAAACAAATCAAGAGAAATAACACAGTAACCATTTAACTCACTGTTTAGTTTGCATATAAAGCAAGAAAATCCAAAACAGGCTCATCTCTCCTTATCGTCTTCATTGTCCATCCCTGTATGGCAGCTAAAAGCATGGACGCCTCTGTTGTCATGCTGTGTACTTTGTGGTCTTGGGCTGTTTTTCGTGGTTTTGGCCAGGCCTAGGCAACATTACCAACTGGGCAAAGTGGGCAGCTGTCCAGGGCCCCAGACCCTCAGGGGCCGCAAAAGCCCCAGGTTTACTGTGTCCACTGAATAGGGGCCCTGCAGCCTCCTAGTGGATTAGGACAGCTATGGCTAACCCATTAGGTCCAAATTTAGGGAAACATGATAATACCCCTGTACACAAATAAAGGTCCATAAAGAGATGTTTTTGTGTTTGGTGTGGTAGAACTTGACTGGCCTGCACAGAGCCCTGATCCCAACCCATCAAACACCTCTGGGATGAAATGGACCACAGATTGCGAGCCAGGCCTTATTGCCCAACCTCAGTAGCTGACCTCACCAATCCCTGCAGCCAGGTCTCACAAAATCTTGTTCAAGCAGCATATTAATACCTATGGTTTTGGATCGAGGTGTCTAACAATCACATGGGTCCAATGTTTGGGTTTCCACATACTTTTGGACAATTTGTAATGAATGAAAATTGGGATTTAAGCAGTTTGTGACAGATAGATGATAATTAATATGCATGGTAATGAGAACCTTACCTGAATTGATCTGCATGTGGGAGTCATTGGGAGACAGTCAGATACTGCAGAAAGAATTTTCTCTTCTACTCTTTCTACAATTGATTTGTAGCCGTGAACTGTAGATTATAGATTTCTTTCTTTCCTGTTGGGTGTGTCTCTTGCTCTATGCAACCTAGGTCGCAGAGACTGAAATGTAGCTGTGTCTATGAAGAAAGTAAATTCAAGTGTTTTATACATATTTTTGGTTGATTTGAGACTTTACTCTGACGGGCATCTCCTTAAACTGTGCTGTGGCACGAGCCACAACTGTGTTGAAATCATCCTTAACAATATTACCAGTTTGACCACTGAGCCCAAAATTACATAAGTGTGAAACAAATGTCAGCCCTGAGCTAAGGGGGCAAAAGTATAAAGATCACAATCAAATTGCACAGAGTCTTGCACTTATCAAGAGGAATATTTGAAATCTCAAATCTCAAAACTTAAAAAGACCCTTCCTTTCCATACAATTGGGAACTTTGGGAAATAATAATTGTTTAACATTATCCTATTTTCTATTATACAAATGCTAAGCTAAAACTATAGAACCCCCTAAAGGTCACTGCGAGAATTTTTTTGAGGACTAACTTTTGCATTCCCTCGCAATATGTTTTGGGAGCAGCTGAGCGGAAATAGACATATGGTTCAGAAGGAATGGAAGAAGAAAAGTATTGTGAGGTAACGCAAAACATATTGTGACAGAACTCAAAATATTGCGAGGGAACGCAAAACGCCTCCGTATAAATCATATTTAGTTAAAGGTGGGGTATGCGATTCTAATCCAATACAGGTCTTTTTGTCAAATTCAGCAAATATCTCCTCACGGTCCGCTAGCTGTCCGTTCTGCGTGCACAGAAAAAAAAACTCCGGTGTTTGTACACAGCCCTGGCTCTTTAAATGGGAAACAAACAAAGTGGCTCGGACCGAGCCGCACAACACTATTCCAGCCATGATTTGTGTGTCAGGTAACGTTAATTGACTTGCCCACGGACATTAAGCTTATTTTCTAGTTTGCCAAGATATGCTGTTGTTGTGATGTTAGCTATAGTAGCAGGACAGTTGTGAGTCTCGCTGTCTGGAGCTGGTTTGCTGGCTCTGGGAAACCGTCTCGTCCTCTCTGGCTGTTAGCTTTGCAGCAACAACTGTAGGGACAGTTTGCTAAACCACAATGTAGCTAACGTTAGTTACATTACTTGCTGTGTCGTTGTTCGCTCTATATCATGGTATTTGTCATGGTATTGGATTTATCCAGAATCACATACCCCACCTTTAATTAAAATAGATGGATTACCAATTGGGCAAAGTGGGCAACTGCCCAGGGCCCCAAAGCTAAAGGCTTATCCTAATTTTATTGGAAATTTGTTTGAAAATATGCACCACTAAAGCACAATATTAACTGACATGATAAGGGCTTTAAGGTGGGCCCCTCATTATTGACCTTGAGGCCCTGTCTTGAAGAGGGTCTTTGTGTCAAATTTTATTGTAATACCTTCATTTTTTCAGTTTTGTGAGTATATGTCGCATATTGATAAATGAATGTGTTTCATCAAATTACCACACAGCATATTTATATCCTGGTAGTATTTCAGGAGGGGAAAAAATATTTTTACCCTGAATTTCTATCTCAGTCAAACAACTGTACTGCACATTTCCAAATATATAACGAATGTATTGCTTGCTTTCCTAAAATTAGTGCTGTTATTTGTTTCATGAGAAATATACCTTCAGTATGAGGTTTTGGTCAACAGGGGCGCTAACTGCAGCTTCATCAGGTACTGGGGGGGCGCGTCTGCAAAGTGGGAAGCGGGTTTCAATTTCAAACCCAAACAGTCCGAGGGATGAGCTAGTGGATTGTGGGATAACGTTAAAACCAAATAGTTGCGGCGTTTAGCCGTAGAATTTGTAACGTTATTGAAATCTAAAAAACAGTGTCGTTATCACCGGACGTGGTTACAGTCCACAGAATCCGTGAAAAAAAGTCACCGCCGCGTCTTCGCTCCAATTTTCCGCGCCTGGTTAATTTGGATGTCAAACCGACGCTTGGCTTGTTTGTTGCAGGTGTCAACCAATCCGGATACTGCAACTTACCACATTAAAACTAACGCTACTACTGTGTTTAATTACACATCTGACATAGCAAGCCATTTCTGCAAGAAACATGCCGAGGTCCAACAGGCAAAGAGAATACAAACCTGGAGATCTTGTATTTGCTAAAATGAAGGGGTATCCACACTGGCCTGCGAGGGTAAGCACTTGACGTTAAATATCTTGTTTCCAGCTTTAGGTTTGGTATTAATCTCAGTCTGTTTGACTGCTTGCTCCTATCACTTGTTTAGTTACCTGCGAGGCCTAACAGTAGTTAGCGTTAGCTACCATGAGTTAGCCTAGCTTGGTCGTGTTAGCTAACATCGCCCAGCATCCACACACAGCCAGCCAACTGTAACGTCAGACAGTTGCAAATTTCTTTCGGGTGATTCATCGAGTAGACAGACACCACAGTACCATGCTCGGCTAACTAAATACGAATGTTGCTAGCTGCTCTTTGCCTCCAACGCCGCCTTTCATGTGCCGCTTTCGTTTCCCAAGGGGCCTGCTAGGCTAATGTTAACTTAAAGCTTTTTGCAACCGTTAAAAATAGCAGTTGGGTAACAGAACGTTGGCTACAAATTAACGGTCATGTCACACACAACGTTAACGTCTGTCCAGGAGCACACGTTATCTTAACGTTGGGCTATCTGAGAACACAGACACGAAGCCACGTTGTAACTTAGCGAAGTTAATGTTACGCGCTAAAGAAGTTTTAAGTTGTTTTCCATTATTAACTGTTGCATTAACGTTACAGACTGGCTACACATGGCTGATTGTGTAGCCATATGCTTTGTAAACATGCCTGCCTGTACACACTTGTTGCGACATGTAACAGTGTTTCTGCTCGTATCGTTTAATTACTTCCATTACGTTTAAATTTAGTCCAGGCAAATAAAAACAGTGGTGTAAGACCATAACGTAATGTCTACCGGGTCCATAAACACACAGTAGCCTAACATTGCCGTCAGTGTTTCCTAATCATTCAGCATGAGAGAAAATGTGAACTTCAAACAAGGTTACGTTTCCCTCTAAAACGCAGCCTCCCTCAGAGCTTTATAAACATTGTTATGCATATACAAAATAAGAGAAAATGGGGATCAAAACAGTTTGGCACTTTACACTGCACCAGAGCCAAAATTGAAACGGAAAAATGTGGAAACAAAACAAGTAACTCCTAACCACAACTGGCCTGCATAGTTGAAAGGGAAACACTGGATTGCAGTTTCAGTCATGTTTTTCTGTTTTTGATGTAGCAACCATTCATACAGTTGAATGATAGAACTTATTGCCTCCACCCATACAAAAACTCTCTTTAGGTTTATTAAGAGTGCCTCTATATAACAACTAATGAATGTGTACTTTCACCCAAGATAGTCAAGTTAGTGTCAGTACTGGTTTGTGCCTCTTCCCTCCTTTTTCTCAATCTTATCAGCCATGTCCCTTGTCAGCAGGCTACAGGCCCCCACCTATCCTGACACAGTGGCCCTATCTGGGAATGCCAAAAGGCAGGTCTGGCAGAGGCAAACGGATGCCATGCTTGGCCGTAATAATAGTGCTTTCCTGTGCCTCAGTGTCTTGCCGTGCTCTTTTTAAAACACAAATAAATACTGGCAGAGTGGTGGAGCCAAACAGTGCCCTGCAAGGATGTAAAACGTGGAGTAACTCCTCTTCTAAATGGGCTCATTAGGAGTTCACAAAATATTTTAGTTTTTTTTTTGGGGGGACACGACGACTGTTGATATATCCTTTATTTAACCAGGTTAAGTCTCACTGAGATATTAAAATCTCTTTTTCAAGAGTGATCTGGCCTTGATCTTACAATACAAGCAATCTGACGATGTTACCTTGAGAAGTTTTTAATAATGAACTCTTGTTAAGTCCAGTGTGGACTTTAAAACTGGCTTGCATAGCTACTGATGTTAAATATGGTGAGTTGTCTCTAAGAAAATACTCACAATAAACCTTTAAGCATTAAAAATCATATCTTCCTGCTCTGAATGTTGTTTTAGTTTTTTTTTGTTTGTTTTTTTACTTTTTAACTCTTTAATAACAACATTCAGAATACAAGTGACCTCAGTTAATTTGATCTTGTGCTCCCTGTGTTTGTCACTTCATATCAGAATTGGTCGCCTAATTTTAACTTCCTGTTGTACTTAACCATCACTTTAATTTCTGAAGAGTTGCATGGATTTTGGCCTTCATCAGCATCCTTTCCTAAGAAGCTGTGTTCTTAATTCACAGATTGATGAGTTACCTGAAGGAGCCGTGAAGTCGCCCTCAAACAAGTACCAGGTGTTCTTTTTCGGAACGCATGAGACGTGAGTAATGTGGGATAATCTTATTACTAAATAATGGCACAAGCCTGGAACAATTGGGAAATATCAGTTACTGATGTGAGCTGTAAGGGAAAAGGCTTTCATAGCTACCGACAATTGTTTTTATCTGTATTAATTTAGGTTAATCACGTAATTTAATGTAGTACATATAAAGGTCCAGACCAAGACATCTTAACAGCTACTAGCCAGATTGTCATAAATTTTCATTTTCATTCATGACCCCCAGATTATTTGTAACAGTTTTGATTTACCTGACCTTTCCTGAACACTGTTGTCTAAAATTTTTCTTTGAGCCACACATTTGTGCAAGATGAGTTACATTTCCATTTCCAGAACTCCCTTTATATTTGCAGTGAATATTCATTGTCCCAAGATGATGCGTAATAATGTGTTGGGTGACCCTTTCACTTCATGTCAAATCAGTTATCAGCTATTTTTTATTTTATCTGTTATCAAGCCAAAATTTCAGTTAGCATGTAAGAAATATCAAAGTCTAATGCAAACTTTGCACTTACGTATTCCCACTGTAGATAAGGCTCTAACGATAGCAAAACTGTCAGTATGTTGTTTGTCCTGTCCATAGACTATATAAAGATGGACGACGAGTCTCCACTTCCTCCCACTGTGCAAAAATGAAGCCAAAATATCCCAGATATGGGAGCTGCTATCTTGCGCTGGTGACATAATTTGGAGCCAGAGTCTGCGCAGTAGTGATCAGGGTTGGACCCGCGATATTGAGATCTCGCCCGTACACCCGGCCGACTCAATCGAGAGCCGGTCTCAGCTGTCAATCATGACGTGAAACCCCGTTTTTTTATAGCATCCATCCATCCATTTTCTACCGCTTGGTCCCGTTAGGGGTCGCGGGTGACTGGAGCCTATCCCAGTGACTTTGGGCCTTAGGCAGGGTACACCCTGGACAGTGGCCAACTCGTCGCAGGGCTAACACAGACACAGACACAGGGCTAACACAGACACAGACAAGGACAGACAACCATTCACTCTCACATTCATTCAATACGGGCAATTTTAGAGTTATCAATTAACCTACACATGCATGTCTTTGGACGGTGGGAGGAAGCCGGAGAACCCGGAGAGAACCCACGGTAACACGGGGAGGACATGCAGACCCAGAGAGATTGTGTGATGTTGGTCTGGTCCGGGAATCGATCCCACGAACCCACGATCTCCTTATTGGGAGGCAGGAGCTTTAGCCGCTCTGCCACCGTGCACCCCTTTTTTTTTATAGCATCAAATAACTAATTTAAACCAAACTTAGCAGAAAAATGAACACCTGAACATACATCAGTGTGATAAGAACTACCTAAAATGACAGAAACCATCTTTGGGAAAACTTTATTTGACGTGTACTTTGTGTTTTTTAGTTTGGCTCATGTCCCATCTGCAAACATGGAGGGGGCGGGGTTTATGACGTATACTGCAGCGAGCCACCAGGGGGCGATCGAGCTGTTTTGTCTTCATTTTTGGGGAGCTGTCATATCGTCCATCTTTATATACAGTCAGTGGTCCTGTCCAATGTATATAATTACAATAATTATCTAGAACAATAATTATCTTTATCTGCTTGATAAATAGTGAGTTGTCACTGATATCTGTTGATCAAGTAATAAGCATTTCATCACTAGATGTGTTGTCATTTATCAAAATGTCAAAATAGACATGCTACCTATGTGGTATAACACCATTTCAGCTAGTAACAAATTTTAATTGATATGATGGAGTCATAACTTAGAGATATTAACATAATTCAATGATCTTTCTAATGTTTGACCCCCACAGGGCATTCCTGGGGCCCAAGGATTTGTTCCCGTACGATGAACATAAGGAAAAGTTTGGAAAAGCAAACAAGAGGAAAGGCTTTGCTGAGGGACTCTGGGAGATCGAGAACAACCCCACTGTCACGCACGAAGGCTACGAGGTGTGTGTATATCTAAGATAGTGGCCAGGTGTATGCTGTGTTGTCAGTTTGTTTTATTCCCAGGGGACGTATATGAAATAGGGTGCATTAAGACATAAAAGGAATGAAGTTAAGCCAGAAATGGCAGCTACAGAAAACCTGTCTCTTGTTTTCAATTCAGCTTCTGTTGCTGAATTGCTTTGCCACGGGCAACACAACTAATCACGTGATATTTTAGACCAATCATGCCATTGTGGAAAAACTTGAAGCCATTCTTCATACAGAAGTCCTCTTGCCTGTATGAACCTGGTGAAATTATTTTCTGCACCAAATACAAGACTCTCTTTACCCTTTTCTAGTTTTCAACCTGATAGTCTTTGTTTCTAAGAAACGATTGTTTTGCAGTGCAAATGTTAAATCCTTACAAGAGAATGGCTCTTGTGAGCATTTACCATTTGTACTGCAAATTAATTGGATATTATGCAAAATGCTGGAAGAATACAAGAAAACTACCCTATTTTTACTAATTCAAGACAAAATTTAGACTTTGGAGTGTGCTCTGTGTGGGTCTAACTCCAAACATTATTTTATTGTATTTCTCTGATATTTGCATTTCTGCCTTCAGTCATCGAAGAAGGACAACGCGTCAGAAGGAGCAGGGGATACAGGTAGTTCGGAGAAAGCAGATGCAGAGGGCAGCAGTGATGAGGATGAAGGGGCCCTGGTCATCGACGAGAAGAACGAGAGGGGAGGAACTAAACGAAAAGCAGAGGAGTCCACAGAGGTGAGATTTACTCGTCAAGTCTGTCAAAAAAAAAAAAAAGGAGCGAGAGAGAGAGCTTCATAGTTAGTTTATGGTTGCGCAATCTGACACTTGTCAAACCTTTTTGTAAGGCATCTCCCAAGCGGCCGAAGGATACAGAGGCGGAAGGTGACTCTAAAGTAGACGGCAACAAGTCGAACACAGAGGCCAAGCTCAATGATGTGTCTGGACCCAAGGCAACTGCTCCCTCTTCACAGAGCGAGTCAAAACCAGAGGCCCAGGAAAACGCTCCAGCAGGAGGCCAGCTAACGGCAGATAAGGTGAGACATACTCATTATTAGTGGTTTTTTTTGTTTTGTTTTGTTTTTTATCCGGGAAACCTCAAATTATGAGGACTTAACCTGGGCTTAAAGGACCATTCTGGTGTTTTAGTATTGATACTTAAGCACCATGCAGAAAATATATTAACAAAATTGTATGTATATGTTGCATGTCAGACACTGTAATAATTCCTCTATTGCACTCCCTGCAGCCTGTGACAGACAGTGCTTAACATCAACTCAGAAGAAAACCAAGAACCTTTGACGCTTTTCTCTGGAATTCAAGCATCAACATGATTACCTGCAGGATGCCAGATTTCAGCTGTTTAATTAATAGGATAATTTTAAAAACCTAAGTGTTTGTATTGAGAGACAAACAAGTCCTTATTTGCCATTTTTGGGATATCATATATCCCAGAAACAAAAAGTTTGCTAATCTGATTTCAAACAATTGAAATGAGCACTTTAAGGCTCGTTTATAAATGGGATTTTGGTGTGTATATATTTTTTATTTCTAAGTGCAATTACATAATTACAAAGACTGAATGCTAGGCGTCAAAATCATTTTTCAGTTTAGAGGGAATAAACACTGAATATATATAGTAAATAAAAAAGGAGAACATTTAGACCACACAAAAAAGGAATAAAAACTCCCATTCGATGGTTTTAAAACGTAGATATTGTACAGAAATAAGAACAAATTTTCACCCATGCTCTCGGCTTTAGTTCATAAATTAAAATATTTTACTTCCATTTGTTTCACCTAGCTTCTCAGCCTTATCTCAAATCATATATTCAGTCATTGGATACATGATGAGTTGCACTTTCGTAATTTTTTTTCCTGCCCCATTAATCATTATCTAGTTCGCTGTATGACGTTTTCATGCAACACAGGTTTTGCTGCTTTGGTGTAGTGTGTGCTTCATTGCAGGTGACCAAATTATGTGATTCATTTCACCAGACTGAATATTTAAAGCCCATTTAAGAATAACTGTTTTAGGATCAAAACAGTTACTTTGTAAGCCCCTCTGTAACTTTTTTTTTTTTTGCTGATTGTGCATTATTGAAAGCAGAAAGACATTCCTGAATGTTGTGTCAGAGCTCGGTCTTGACATTTTTCAAGTCAAGGTGGAGCTGTGGCGTTTGTTGGGGGTAAAAGTTATTTGTCACCACTTTTTCTGCATAAATTATCTGGCAAACTTTCAAATCCCTAAACTCTTAATTTCATGTTATTATAATTTCTTATTTAGCTCACATGATTGCTGCCATTGCTTGATACAAGATGTAATTGTGATGAGCATTTAATTGCATTCAGTAATTGGTTGTACCAAATATGTTTCTTTTTCAGGTCTGAAATGTATTGCTGACATTGTTAATGCCAACATATATGATCCACACCAATTGAGAAATGAAATCTACAGAGTGAACCATCTGTAAAACGTTGGTTTCTGACTTTTTGGTTTCCAACTCTCTTAACTGGAATACGAGTCTGTGTTACTTCAATGGTCTTATTATTTTGACTGTGAAACAAAGTTGTGATGTTTTAAAGATATGTTTTATTTCAACATTTGTTTAGACAACATGTTCAAAATGTGGTGTTGGTATTTTCCACTATAGGTAATTTTTAAGGTTAAAGTTTTTACGAATTCTAGACCTGTCACCACAGTACTTGGATGTCATCGTAATCGTTTCAGTGTTCTATCCTGTATTTGGCAACATGAGCCCACAGTTAATCAAATGATGAACCTAAGGGAAATCTCAGCTGTTAAAAGTGAAAACAACTGCGACTGCTGTCTTATATACTCACCTACACCTCATCACTGATTTCACACAAAAATGGTCACCCACTCAAATCTGGAGTTAATTCCACAGGTATAATTTGGCATTAAAGTTGGTTTAGCTTTCTCTGTTACTTTCGGAAGCTGTCATTCATCTTAATCTGCTGCTTAGTTTACTGTTGTAGTTGCCAGTCCATTTAATAAACATGTTGATTACAAAAAAGAGTTGGTTTGTCATGTTTATATTCAGTAAACCCTACTTGTTTACTGTAGATTATCCACTTCCTCGGTCTGGAAAGCACCTAAAACAATCCAGTTTTAGTCATTGTGTTCTTTTTAACCAACACAATTGCATTTGCTTTTTTTTTTTTTTAATCCTCGAGTCATTTTGTACCTCATAAACCAGATATTGTGTAGAACATCTTGCTCACAAATGAAGTTTCAAGCAATGGAAAGTCTGTTACTTTTCAAACCAACCAGACCTAATTAATCATTTCACATCTCATTTTTCACTCTTACAAATGTATGAAACTAACGATGGCACCTTTTTTTTTGTGTGTGTGTGTGCGCACTTGTCACAAATAATTTGATCCCAAGAGAGCCTCGCGGCACAGTTTGGGGCTTTAGGCTGTGATAGCTGAACTAGTTTTGGTGTTATATAACATGTCCTGACAGCTTTGAATTTGTCATGGGGTGTGGTTGAGTATAAGTTCTTTAAATACGTTGTTTGGGTGGAGACATGTTCTAAATCCATGTTCATTTGTCCCTTAATAATATCCTAAAACCTTTTCAAAGTATTGATTGGTAAATGTTATCTGGTACATGTGGTTCATAAGATTAATGATTTGCTTACATGTATGATTGCAGGTTTTCAGCAACTGTTGCCTCTTGTGGTATATGGGTTCTATAAATGTCTCTCAGCCTTGTCATAGTGACACTACAGTATGGCTTATAATAACTCACTGTATCTGCCTCCATGGATGGAAATAAGGGCCTATTTCACCAGTCAACCAATGAACTGTAGTGCCAAACACATTGAGTTTTGTAAACAGTTTCACTCAACACTTTATCCAAACAGGATGTCACAGTTAAACTGCAAATATGCATGAAAATCTTTTTTTGTTCAGAATATATTTCTATTTTATTTGTGATAAAAAAAACAGTAAAGGAACAAGAAAACTAGGTAATGAAAGAAAAAAACTATTATAACATGTAATTGTGTAGATACTTTTTGTTTTTATGTAATTAAGCTATAGCAAAATAGTACAGTCTTTAAAGAAAATAGTAACTATGGGTATTCTTTTAAAGAAAAACATTTGTAAATAATTTTACCCCACATCAAAATTATGACATTTGCTATAAAATGAATCTTTGTGTTTTTACATGCAAAATATACTGACATAGTTTCTGTAAATATATATATATATATATATATATATATATATATATATATATATATATATATATATATATATATATATATATATATATAGATAGATATATATAGATATATATATATATAGATATATATATTTCATTATATCACTTGTAGGTTTATTGATATAAAATACAGTCAGCTATAGTAATGCTGGAAAGAATATAACATTAAACCACAGCTTACACTTCTGAAACACACACATTGCAACATATTGACAGGATTCAAAAGAAAAGAAATTTCATGTCTTTTTCCTTTTGTTCTGGTGAGATAATTAGAAACAATGTTGCAATACTGCTCCCCTGGGGGATATTATTAAATTAAGGAGAAATGTTACGCTTGTAAACACATGCTTCCTTGATTCAGTGCTGATATGAAGTGGTTGTATTCTGAGGACTACATGTGATTTAGTGTTTTGTACCTTGTATGTAAGGACAGCGTTTTGTTTTTAAAGGTAAGAATTTAGCAAGGCAGTTTGGCTCTTTGCATTCAGAGTTCAGACTAAGCCGAAACAAGTGTAAGATACTGCATATCTTCAATTAACCTGAATTCCTCTTTGAGTGCTCTTACTTTGTCTGTGCAACTCATTTCAAATATGCCTATTGTTTAATTTTGACTCAGTGTTATGTAGACTAGTTTGTGGTTTGAATATACTGATGTACACAGATAAAGTACAGTGAAGGTCATCTTGCTGTCAGTGGCCTGCATCCTGCTCACAAATCAATCTGTCATCTGCTGTCCACCAACTGATGCATTATTTGGCCACTGCGCATGCGTGCAGCCAGGTGTCACCCTCCTGTCCACTAGGGGGCGCTGCCTGCTGACGCTAGTGTCGGTGTGTCAGTGCTGCTACATGTGACATTGACATCAACAGAGGGTAGGATCTTTCTGCATGTTATGTTACTGACTCGTTTTTTGTTATAAAAGCAGTCCTATTTAATATTTTAGTGTGTTTGACTAGATAGTGGCGTATGTTTAGCCGTTGTAACACAACGTTAATGATAGCTTCTCCGCAAGCTAACGTTAGCATAGCTTGTGTTGAGACAGAGTAGTGTTGAAAGGGAGACAGTGAGCACCTTTAAGCTAATTTGCTAGCCTTGATTAATTTTGTCCCTGCAGCACAATGAGGCTGACCGCTCTCCTGTCCATGGCAGCCAGGGTTGTTGTACCCAAAGATCTCCGCTACGGCACCAACAGACCGTGGACGCCGGCTGCTAAGAGACTGAATCCTCCGGGGAAGAAGAGGAGAAAGGTGTTTGTGGAGCCATTAGCGCCAGAGGACTGGTCTGTGCTCAGAGGGGACACGGTGAGTAACGACATAGGAAGTCCCAAGTCTTTATATGCAAACTGCAAGTCTTTCAGGTCTCTGAATATTCACTGCATATATAAATATTCAATGTGTGTGTATATGCCAGTCCTGTTCTGAGGTTCCACCAGGTCAAAACTTAAAGGGACAATTCACCCCAAAATCAAAAATGCATATTTTTTCCTCTTACCTGTAGTGCTATTTATTCATATAGATTGTTTTGGTGTGAGTTGCCAAGTTTTAGAGATATTGGCCGTAGTGATGTCGGCCTTTTTTGAATAATAATGGGACTAGATGGCACTCGGGCACATTTGAAAAACTCAACAGCAATGTCTCTTTCCAAAAATCATGACCCGGTTACTCAAGATAATCCACAGACCTTGGTGAGCAGTTTCATGTAAACAAGGTAAACAACAACAAGGTAAATTAAAGTTACCACTACCTCTACCACTTGGACCAGCCACAACATTAAAGTACAGTTTATTTAACTCTCTATAAGGAACTATTTTTTAGAAGACTGAGCACAATAAGTTAATTTCCAAGTTCACACTCATTAACTTGTAGACATTAGTAAAGTTTTAAATGCGGAGCCAACTTTAATGGAATATTTTAAATGAGGAATTACAATTTTTACATAAGATTTGACAGTTTTTCTGCCATTGGTAATACAGAGAATGGTAGCATTATTGTAACTACAGTGATTTGGTGTAGCCACAACTATGCTAAAGAGTTTCCCCTCGGGGATCAATAAAGTATTTCTGATTCTGATTCTTATATCATAAATAGTAATATATATCTGCCATAAATAATGCATGAAGATTACTCCAAGACGATCTGGTGGATGGTGCTGTAAAACTAACACCTTTGGCCAAACCTGGGTTGACAAAAATTGTATTTTTTAAAAACAAAATGTGTTTGTACAATTTTAGTTATGTATCTGTTTTTCTCAGGTTGAGATTCTCGCAGGGAAGGACAAAGGAAAGCAAGGAAAAGTGATCCAAGTCTTCAGACACAGAAACTGGGTTATCCTGGAGGGACTAAACACAGTAAGGAAGTGATGTTTCTCTCAGAGAAAACTGGATTGACATGTTAGATTTTCTTTATAGGACATTTAGTTATATATCTCCTATACTTACTAATTCTATCATTATTTAATCAACTCACTGTCTAACGAGAAGATTGGTGGTGCATTACATCAGTACATTACACCTGTTCGCTCTACACAGAGTGCTGACACTTCAACATACACTTAAACAAACTCTGGACACACAGAGAAGACATTGCCAGTCTTCTCATTTCAAGTTAACAGTGACGCTTTCATGGTCATTAATTTTGTACCAGTGTAAAACACCATGTATTTATCTTTTAGCTCCACCAGATGGAGCCATTGTCTGGGGTCAGGGTGCAGCTGACAAAGTGCGCCATAAAAAGCCATTTGGCCACCTCTTTGGTCTTTAAAGTTGAAGAATTGTGAACAGTTGTTTTCTGTCTTAGCATCACAGGTATGTTGGAAAAACGGGGGATTACCGTGGAACCTATATTGCCAGTGAGGCTCCCATTTTGCTCCGTGATGTCGCCCTCGTTGACCCTTCAGACAGGTACAGTAAACTGCAAGATTAAAATTGTGACTATGCACGTGCATACTCACCTCAGGATCTTAACAATAGCAGTCAAAATGAGTTGTAATCCTTTTTACTAGATGGTCTTGCATTATTGTTATTTAGAGCCCTAAGTAGCTTGTGCGGAAGTTAGAGCTCTAATTCCTGGTGTTATTCTGAAAAAAAAATGTAGTTACAAAAAAAAAAAAACATTTGCAGAAAAAAATTACAAGGAAGAATCTTACCTTGAAACAGTCTGTTTGGGAGACTATAAAACCTTTTAGCCAAGTTGTCAGAAAATAATCTGTGTACACACATTTTAACACATTTTATTGTTAATATTTGTAGGGTTTTGTATGCTATCACTGTGTATCTGTAATGGTTGTGTGCTGTAGTTCATGCATATTTTTCCTTTGCACTACCATTATTATATTTATCATGTAAATGATCTTTGGTTTCATAACAGACTAATTATGACATGCTGATATTGATCTTCTAGGAAGCCCACTGAGGTAGAGTGGAAATTCACAGAGCAGGGTGAGAGAGTCCGAGTGGCTCTCAGGACGGGTCGAATCATCCCGAAACCTGTTGTGGAGCGACGAGATGGCATCGTGCCACAGCAGTGGAAAGGTGAGTGCGTTGGTGTGTGTTTTGATTGGAGGGTGATTCTTTTCAGTAACTAGTTTATTCCATGTGTGGCTAAGAGTCAGCACATAAAGCTGGCTGCCATTAATTTTTCCACCCTGTGCAGACTTGAATTCTAAAAATAGGTTTCTGAATGATGCATTTTGATTGTTTTACAGTGGAAGAAACACATTGCTTTCTAAACTAGAAGACACATGGGAAGTGCAAACCTTTACCAATGCTGAACAACCTTCCAACTTAATTGTGCTCCCTGAAGTCCAGGGTATGCTTGAAACAAGCTAGTTTGTATGACGTGTCGTCCGACCACATCCGAAGGCAAAGGTGTTTATAAGTTTTTTCACATGCCACACTCATAGAGAGGGGCAAGACGTGATGAATTGTTCAAATAGGGAAAATGGTGCACACTTTTGGACAGTTTCTCTTCAAAGGTATTCGTGGTGTCTTAATTGTACAAACAAAAAGTGACTGAAATAGTTGTTTGAAGAATGAAAACAAAGCTTGAGGGAGAAGTTAAAATCCTTTGCAAACTTGAATTCGAAAAATAGGTTTCAGAGTGATTCAGTTTGATTGTTTTACAGTGGAAGAAACGTTTCTAATGCTGAACAGCCCTCCAACTTGCTTATGCACCCTAAGACATCATTCCTGTTTTATGTTAAATCATTTCCCTTTTGTTGACAGTTAAGATATTTCCCTATGATTCGGAGACTGTCTGACAAATCACATTACATAACCATTGTTAAATTGTCTAATGGTTAAAAAAAACCGTCTCAGAACAGGTGCCTGTTCAAATGTATGCGTTTTTATGCTTATGCTATTCAAGTTGTATATATTTCTGTATGTGCTTAGCTTTTATTTCTGCCCTCACAGATGGTCCCAAAGACACCAGTCCAGAAGACACGCTAGAAAAGACCTATGTACCATCTCTGAAAACCCTGGAGGAGGAAGTCATGGAGAAACTGGGCATCCAGGAGAACAAGAGGAACCGAAGGTCCTACTGGTACTGACCAGGGAAACACTGGGTCAGAGACAGATCAGAGACACTCGTGCCTCATTGTGCTATCGGGTTTTCAAAGGGACTCTGAAGACACCATATTTTGATGGCTGAATGACGAATCAAAAAAAGACAATGTGAGGATGACATGAGTAAGGCTTATGGACTGTAAAATACTGGTGAAACACACATATTATTAAGGAAATAATCGCATTGTAAACATGTAAGGCAGAGAAACAACAGATGTGCAAAGAAAGCTGATCTGCAACTTAAATGTTTCCTGAATGGGTTCAGGTTTAGTTATTCTCTTGTTTCTTTGTAATTTTGTGAATAAATGTCACAAGTAAACAAATACAATGGCTTGTTTTTGCTGTATACTGGAGGGTAACTTCATATTACAGTAGAGGAACTTGATATTCTCAAATGACAATACTTTTAAACCACATGGTATGATATAAAACTGCAAGGCTTTTAGTTTAAAAATATCCTTTGGCCTTGAATAGTTCACAAGCAGGAGAGCCACACAGGTATTTTCATTTACTAAACTTAAACTTTAAAGCTGCTATTATAAATATTTTTATATCTGCAATGAGTCAGAAGATTATGTACAATGTGAAAGGGGTCCCTTGTAGTGACAACAGTATTATTACCTGACTGCCATTCACTTCAGCTCAGTGGAGCGTTTTAGCCTCTTTCAGCTCATTGTTTTGTTATTGTTATTTGTTATTATTGCACTTAAAAACATCAGGTGGCCACAAACACGACTCCAAATGAATAATTGTTCCCAAGTGTCTGCTGGATATGTAAACAGGCAACTGTTTGCTAACTGGTTTCCATATATCTTTCAAGGTGATATTATGTCAACTTTGTGTTTGCAGCTTGTTGCGCTGCTCACAAGTTGGCAAAAAAAAAAATCAATTAATGCAGGTTTAGGTTTCCAAAACTTAAAGGTTTGGTTTTGATATATACTCACCATATAGTAGCTTGGGAAGAGAAAATCACATTTTGCAAATATTTCCCACACCAGGCAAACACTTATTAAAATATTCACTGAGCAGGAATCAAACATTATTAAGTAGATAAGAAGCTTATAAAAGCAGCATTTTAGCAAAGATGACCATATTGAGTATGCTGGTAGTAGGGCCAACATTATGAGAACAGCAGTGACTAGTTCACAGAAAACAGTAGCTTCTGTCCCAGAGAGACAAATAACTTGAGACATGCTTGGAAAAGTATCATTCTTGGTACTGACAGGGTTAATAATGGTAATCGTTGCAGCCTGTTTGGATAATTCATAAGGCTGAAAATAGTCATATTATTTTACAGAAGCCCAGACATGCTGCTCTCCAAAACTTAAAGCCTTTAGACAAATGAGTCTCTCTTTCCAATGTGTCTGGGAAACAGTGTTGAGAAGGAAATGGCTTGGGAGGAGACTACACAGACTGGATAGTTTCAACAAAGTTCTCACTCACCTCATTTGACTTTTTATACACTGGCACAGCATGTTATTCCTGTGATGTGTGCCTGTTTTTGCATTAGGTTTCAAATATGACCTCACCTATGAATTTATGATCAAGTACGTTTTTCTGTATGATATAAAGTAACTAAGAAAAATATTCATCCTGTCAAAGTTCACAGCAAACTTGCTGTCTATTTAGTAAGTTGAGGAGCTAATAGAACTTTTTTGCCGTAGACATTTTGACTTGTTTTAGCAGGAAAAGAAAAGGTGTAAACATTAACAATGGCTGAATTCCATTTAGATGTGCAAGTTTAGGGTCCTGGTATTGTGCATGCTGGCTCACATGCAATGGCTTACTAATATACCTAAATGGAAGCTATTGTTGTTAGTAACAGCTGGGCTTTTACTGCTAAAACAAGTCAAAATGTCCGCTGTGAAAAAGGTCTATGTTAAGGGACATTTTTATAGCAGCTGTTAGAGCATTATTTATTAATTTAATCCACTTTCTCCAGCTGGTCGACACATTCAAACTGGCAACCTCTGAAATTTTCCTTACTTGTCCTCTAAACTACAGTAAAAGTGCTAAATTCAGGGTTTGTGGATCTCAAAACACATTCACACAAACCAACATGATCCTCTGGTACCTGATGTGAACAGCAAAGGTGTTCAGTTAGGAGGACACCAAGGTTAAAATATGTTTTATTAGTTTATAAGTTATTTACTGTAATGTCTATAGTGCAAATACCAATATGTTGACAAAAACTAGTGCTTTATTAGTCACAAAATTGCGTGGCTGATTGGGTTAATGTGAGCATAGATAATCTGGAAACAGCTCTGAAACAACATTTAGACCATCACGTAGGGAGATGAGATGTACTGAAAATATAAGTGAACAGTTAAATGAATGAAGAACAGGTCAAATAATCTGATATATTTTACAGGCTTTTTCCTGTTTTTTTTTGTTTTGGTGATTGGTCAAACATGTCTTAGACACACGGGGTTACACTGGGTGATTTGGACTCATGACCTCAGTATTTCTAAAATCCTGGCTATAGCCTTGATTAAATTGTGTTTTTCACTTGCTGCCACAGCAACACTCAATTAAAAAAAACAACTTAAAATAGCCCTTTGTAGCTATAAATATCCTGTTTTATCTGTATCTATAAAATGGAAGCCCAGTCTTCTTTAAGCTCACCCTGAGCTGTGCATTTATCTGTGATATATGAGGGAGGCGGCTTATGAAGCGAATGAAATCTCTTTTTCCTGGCTGGTTAACCACAAGTATGGATTTACCAAAAGACTATGTTTACTTGTTGCCAGATCTCCAGCTGTAGAAGCAACTAACTTTGTTGCCAGACAGTGACACAAAAAACGATGTGTCACAGATAATATAATTACGTCAAAATTTCACAGTGGCTCTCTATACCCTAATTTCTGGTCAGTGCAGTAGAGCATCATGCAGAAAGCATGGCAAGTCGTTGGTTTGGCCGGTGAGTGGATGAGTGCAGCAGCTTTCCCAGACTCGTCCCTCCTGAACCAGTTTGCCTCTGCCACTTTGCATCCAAGAGGGAATAAAAGCAGCCAGTCAGCGGAAACAGGGTTTTGAGGTTTTGCTTTTATGGGAGGAAAAATGATTCAAAAGCTGGTCATCTTTCTGTCATTGTCCATAGTGTTGTATGGATTTCAGTCTGGGATTACAGCAAGGTGAAGTGTAATGTTGGTGAAGCAGAACCTTTGTATTGCTTCATTTGTCTTTATTTTTTCCATTTAAACACACAAAGCACAGATTTATGGCCGTCTTATAACTTGTGCAGGGTCGAATGAGTTTTAAGAATGCCCATCTTGTAATTTCTACTTCTGTGGTAAGTTGACAGCAATTCTGGTAGCCCAGTTAAGTGAAACCAGTGAACATGACTCACGCAGAATTAAGAATACATAAAAATAAACTGCAGACTCTGTATTTCAGCTGAGTCACATTTGCTTCTCAGCCACGTGAACTAATGAATCCCACCTGGTAGTGCTGACTCCACGTGTCAGAGTCGAGTTCACCAACAAAAGTGCTTGTTAATCTAAAAAATCAGATTATAGTGTATAGCATCCTTTAAAAGTCGCTTAATTTGTATTAAATAAGTGCTTGTAGTCACTTGGTACTATCTCTTTCTTCACATGGTGGGCTGGATGCAAGTTTGCTGTGCAGATTTTGTTTATAAAGAAATATAGATTTCAGAAACTCACCTCTGCTTCTTAAGTGACATAATCTCCTTTACAGTAACAGAAGGATTTGTGATCGCTCGAACATCTACAGAACATCTGAAGACACTTTAAAACTAAATTTGAGTGTTGCTCTTGACTCACTAAGCTCAGCTACAACATAATGATAGTGTCTAATTATAGGCTGGTTGTTTAAAGGCTGCTGGAAAATGTAACGTTAGCTTGTATGCAGGTCTGAGGCATGGCTTGCATGCATGTTTAACTGTGTTTGGTCTAATTCAGTCGATCTCAGTGGATTCTTGTATATGACCTCAATATATTACGGTTAGGAGCTGAAAAGGACTGTAATTCCCTCGTCCAGACTTGATTTATGGGTTTTATGTTCAGTTAAATTAATTCACTTAATTTGCAGACCTATAGTTCACAAAAAAAGCTAAAATACTCTTTGTATAGCATATAGTCTAAGGTATCTTAGGTATTGTATAAGACATTTCAGAAATGTCATTTAGACTATATTGCTAAAAATTACGGCAGAGGTATCTGTGGTAAACAGAAACTTGTCAACATGTCATACTGGAAATGATCCTGCAGTCAAAATGTTAAGAGATCAAGTGCAGTAAAATACCTTTAAATTAGTATTCATTAGAAGAATGACAATGAAAATATTTTTTGCAAATGGGTTCTCGTGTATTTACTTGGACAACATGAATATGAATAAACGTGTTCTTTTTAGAGCCCAACCAAATCCTTTGTCACTTCATAACCACGTCATAAATCCTCAGTTTTCAGTAACGTCTCCACTGGCATCAAACCTTTTTTACACCACTGGGATGACTATGATGGAGATACTGGGCAAACCCAACCTCTGCCTCTCACCACTATTTCCGTCTCATGGAAAGCCCATTCTGTTACTAACATTATTATTATCAACCATTTTGGAAAGGAAGCTTCTATGACATCAGTGGTGGAAAAAGTAATTATATACTGTACCTAATTAAAAGTATCCATACAACAATATTAAAATACTCCATTGAAAATAAAAGCCATCCATTGCTTACTTAAGTAAAAGTACTGAAGTATATCATAAATAAAATGTATCTAAGTAGCAATAGTAAAAGTGTGTAGTAGTATTATGTAAAATGACTTAATCTTGTAGCTGGTCTAGGTGGATCTAATTTTAATTATGTTATACGCTGTAGGAAAGTTTCATTTGTACCAGTGCATCATATTTTATAAAGGAATCATATGTTTTGTGTGTAAAATCTTAACCTGCAAAGTAACCCTTTTTGCTTTAATGTAATCTGTTAATAAAATAGTGTCTATCCTAGTATCCTGGTGTGCGCTGGAATATTTATTTTTTGGTTTACTGCAAAAGTAACTATTAACTAAAGCTGTCAAATAAATTCAGTGGAATAGAAATGTAGTGAAGTAGAAGTGTAAATTAACATAAAATGGAAGTACTTGTGTACCACAAGTACCTCAAAACTGTACTGAAGTACAGGTCTTGAGTAAATGTACTTAGTTACTTTCCATCACTGTATAAAACACACGCTAAATACTTCAAATCAGCATTATCCACTTTATATTAAGGATTTGACCTGTATATGGACCATATCAAACTAAAAAGCTATTTTTTATTAGTTTTTCTGTGATAAATAAAGTAGAGTATTTTCTTGAGAAAAACATCTCATCACAAGGTCCATTCAGTAGCTGTATTATGGAGCTTTCAATCATATCACATGATCTACATCAGCAGATGGGGTTTGCCCAGTTGTCATGAAATTTCAGATGTTCAGACTTCTCTTCCATGTTGGCCCAAAGTCAGACTATGAACTGAAGCAGCGGCCAGTGTGGCCACAAGAGGTAATTACAGGATAACGGCACATTGAATTTCCTTTCTTTAATGTTCCCGAGTCAGTTGCTTTAAGGACATCATAGGTGACCTGACTGAGCTAAAATGTTGTGTAAGTAGAGAGGAGCCACAAAGACAGCGAGCTGACACAGACATGTCATTTACACAGAATTATCCATCTAAAGTTTGATATCATTAGCCACCATAGCTACTGGTCATACCAGCCCAAGTAAGGTTGTAACAACAAAACCCCTGAGTGTGTTGAACTGAGCAAGATTGTGTTTTATAGAAAGCTGAAGTCATGATGTCCCGTCCGAGCTAGCCTCTGTTCCATTAGCTTCTTTTTCTCAGTGCAATCTCTCATTCAGCATTTCTTTCATCAGTCTGAAAACATGAAATGACAATGACAAATTGGCATCCACTACAGCAGTTGCTATTAGAAATTGAAACCTTCATGACTTGAAAAACTATAGCTCCCATGAAAATGTACAAGTAACACGGGTACTTCATCATAACTTGGTTTCTTCCGTAAAATTCACCAACGCTCTCTTCTAAAATCTTCCCCACCCCAATTTTTTGGTTGTAATCTCTGCTGTTTAAAAACTGATACAGCGTTCATCCCTCTCTGCCCTGCTCTTATTACAAACATGTCTGAACTAATCGCGGACCCTCGACTTGTCCATGGACTCGCCTCATCTGTCGAGCCGTGACGTTTAACCCGTGAAGGTCTGAGGCTGATGGGAAATGGTGTTTATTAAACACTGGATTTTTAGTTATTAGCGTTGTTTCAAGTGTCAATGGGATTTTGAATTAGGTTTTCTTACTTCTGGAAAAAAAAAACAGAAGTTCCGGTTTCACCTTGGCTCTATGTTGCTGATAATTTCAACTTTTCATTTGTAAAAGGAAGATTTCAAAAGTTATTTAGTCTCACTTTGAAAACTGAAGTTCAAGGTTCATTCTTGAACTTGAACACCGCAGTTGAGAAAACAATCTCACCACAAAGTAGCTGTTCTGGAGCTTTCCATCGTATCACAAGCTCTTCATCAGCAAGATATTCTCTTGTTTGCTCGACTCTACAGTTAGGGCAAAGGTCAGATGTCAGGAGCAGCTGTGGAACGTTTCTGTTTTAAGGATGGCTTTCCTTTTCATTATACCACCCTGCTGCTGAAGACAGATGACTCAGAGAGGATGACCTCTTACAGTGAGCATAACTGCTGACTGGACTTGAATCAGTCTGGGTCACTGTGACAGTCAGTCAAAGCAGGAACATTAAGTTGAACCGAATCACACTTCTGATCTTTGTCTGTTCTCTGAGCTTTGACATTTCCGTCCCAGACAGTCCTGCTGGTATCTGGGTGTCAGATTCCTCAGGTGTGAAGGACCAACCGCTGCTGCCGAGTCACAGGACGACCACTACAAAGCACCATTCACTCTGTCTGCAGAGGGCACACGTACACTGTTACCTTGACCTTATTCATCATCTTCTGTTTGTGTCTGTTACATATAGTATAAACAGGTGGCAAGATACAGAAGTCAGCCAAGAAGAATATATACTGCATGTAACTCCTAATGCGCACAAGTTCAGCTCGGCCATAAATCTCATACATTACTGACTGAGATGACTGAGCAAAGCGGGCACCTGCTCCAGAGTCCCAGCTGAACAAAATGTTAGTCAGATTGTTGAACAGCGTCTGAACTCATTTCCTGCAGCAGTTTGCCAGGTGTGCAGAGGTGAGACAGTAGGCAGGATATGAATTTCTCTCACAAGCTCTTTTTTTCATTCTTCAAACTACTTCTGTCACTTTCTGTTTGTACAAACAGAGTGCAGCACCATGAATGCCCTCCAGGAGAGACTATCTGAAAGTGTGCATTATTTCCCCCATATGAACCATAATCGTGTCTCGCCCCTCTCCGTGCCACCATCCTGCCTTCAGCTTTGGCCATTTTGAACAAGTATACATGGTGCACATTATTAAGTTGTGTTCACTTTGTTTACTTGATGATGAGAGGATGCATAATGCACAGAGAAAAAAATTGGGTGGGCAGAGGGGTGGAGGTGGGGACAAAGGGGACCACAGCTTATTTTTGCTCAGGACCCCCATGGACAGGACCACAAATGCATGCTTTATTGCTCATCAACAGCATTTATATATAAACCTTTTGAGCTTGTTAGTTCATTCACAAATAGTCAAAACTAGTAATCTAATAAAAGTAGCTTAAAATAGAATCAGTAAATATATATCTTTGTGACTTTTGTGGGGGGAATGTTTTTTTTTTTCCTGTCATGGCTTTTTCTGGATTAGCTGCAGTTAATGACAAAACTGGAACATTCAATGAGTTAATTGGTCTCAAATCAAATGCTGGTATCAAACACACCCTTCAGATTGAACTTGGAAACGACTGAGCAGCAGCTGCTGTGGTCTGTCACACAGGGACTGCTCCTCTGCAGGATGCTGCAAACTGCTCATTACTCCAGTGGTGATACATGCACCAGTCTTCAACAGTCCACTTAACTGATGTAGAGGAGGTGATGCTGTCAGCTCCCTCGCCCTCCTTCTCCAGCATAGGTGACTGTGCTGCAATATCAGTACCTGCAGCAGCATCAGCAGCTGGCTGTGTGTATTGCTGCTTCGCTGACTCAACTCACCCTGTTTTATCCAAATGACGCTCAATGCATTTGTCGTTTCCCTGTAGGAAAAAATACATATAGGTCAGGCTTCACTTCATAGCCTATAACATCGGTTATTTTAGATGTCATCCCTCCCAAACCCCCTTGACAGGCGTGCACCATCTCCATCCCGATTGTTGGGTAAAAAAGTGGGCAGTTCAGGATTTCATATCTGGCTTCCCTTCCTCTCAACTCCCTCCTTTCTCTGCGAGCCTCGGAGTCGGTCGGACAGCAGTCCCAACTCCCTCATACCTGCGCAGAGCATCCAGAGGCGCTTTCCTCCCAACAGGACAGTCGCACTGCAGCAAGCTGAGAGGAGCTGACAGAAAATACTTTTTACAGCCAAGAAGTCAATCCATCCTGCATCAGCTGAAATGCTGCTGAGAAGAACCCGGTAGGTTTTTGTTTGGGGTACTGTGTTAATGACACGCAGTTGATGCGGTTTTGTCGTTTCTTTTAAATGTATAATGGCATGCTAAATTATGGAGTCATTTAAGAAAATTACCATCTTTACCAGTTTATAACTTTTTTTATAACATGAACCCCCCCACTGTGTTTTAGCAGAGAATGTAGCTGGTGGACATGTTTCTAAAGGGCTTTTGCTTCTTCCACCTTCTCCCCCTGATTGTTAAATGATTGTGAAGCCTTGTAATGATTTTTCACACAGCTGAGCATGAAGATTTCCATGAACGTGAATGAAAAACGTTGACAGGTACTTAAAATTGCTGACTTATCGTCCTGTTCATTTATAGGGAAAAAAAACCTTATGTGACCCATACAACTGCAAAACAATTTTTTTATTTAAATGCTTTTTTTTCTGGGATTAAAGCAAAGATGCTGCTGAAATTAAGCTCTGAAATGTTGTTCATGTGCCCTGCAGAAGACACCAGAAGCTGCTTTTTGTCCTAAGTGCACACTTTGCCTCTTCTGTTCATTTCATCCCCCTCAGGGCTCAGGTGGACTTCATTAATGGACAGGTAGAGGAGAGAGAGAGAGAGAGAGAGAGAGAGAGAGAGAGAGAGAGAGAGAGAGAGAGTGAGAGGGCAAACTGAATGATGACACAGACTCTTTTATTTGATGGTCCAGTGGCTCTTCAGTCTGATATTAGAAAGTGGAGCAAGTAAAACTCAAAGTACTGATATAGTTCTCTGCTAATTTCTGACCAAACATTTACAAAATCTGTTGCAAAATCTAAAACTGTCAATCTTGAATTTGATAGTTTAGTGTTGATACCCCACCATCAGAAAAGCAGATGAACAGTAAAGTGTCTCTTGATGATTTGCTGCATTTCTGCAGATCAGACTCATAATCTCAGCCCTAGTATTGACACTGATGTCTGCAGAGCAAATTTAACACTTTGAAGTTCTGTCGGCATTTTATTAATTGCCTGGGATGTGTGCCGTATGTTGCATAATGGCAAAGGCAGGGAAACCTGTTTTAATAGAGTGAAGGTGGCAGGTATGATGATCAAGAAGCTGATGGTCAAGTGGCAGCAGGTAGAGTGGCTGAAGCTGGAGTCGTTGTTAAAGATGAGTTGCAATAATATGTACTAGAAATAGGTATATCTAAACTGCTTCTAGACTTCTACATATTTCCCCACATCATAATTCCAGCAATTCAGATATTCAAAATGAATAATAAAGTGAAAACGAAATGGCATTTCAATCTGACTATCAGGCTAGTAAATGTCAGGTAAGGCAACACAATACAAATGCAAATTCATTACACTCATACAGGTTATTCTAAGGTTTTAAGATCCTTGTAAAAAATAGCTGATTATTTTCTTTGTGTTTTCTAGTCTTTGGAGCAGAACAGAAACTCATTGACCAAAAGTTTGTGAAACCATGAATATGCAATGTGGATATGGGGTTTAAAATTCCATAAAATAAGCCGGGATTAGGCCATTTATTTCCTTAAAAAAAATATTAAGTTCACATCTTAAAATACATTCTGTAATCACCAATGGGAGGTAGTTAAAATACTGTATATATTGGTATTAAAGGAAAATAATGATTTTGTCGATACAAGATGTAATAATATAAACTCAAATCTATATATTTCTTTGGTTAATGCAAAATTCTTAAGCCAGGCAGCTCCTTCTTGATCTATTGTTTGAAGAGTGTCTTTGCTTGGTCTATAAAGGCTGGTCATGGACTGTGGTCGGTCTAGAGACTTGTTGAGTCAGGTCTGAGATCTATTTGCTTGAAATGTCCTTTGACGCTTTCCCAGGCACACTGGGTGCTTAATCGTCTGGTGGGTGGCTTTTTCAAAGTAGCCACCTTGTTGGGAGACAGACAGTGGGTTTATCAGAGATGTCTGCTGTAGTTTGGGAGGTGGTGGCGGGGTGCTCTGAGTGAGTGCAACTGCAACTCATGGGATGTGTTGAGGTGTTAAGTTTGATGGTGCAGGGAGCGAGAGGAGTAGTGTTGAGTGAATAGTCCGTGTTAGGTCAAACGGGGGCAACTTACTTTGCTCTGGAGTATATAATGGTGGTACGGTGCTGAGATACACAGTGTGGAGATGGCTCTACACCAACTAGAGCCTGCAAGTTAACAGACCTTGCTGAGATGAAGTTTAGGTTGTTTCTGTCAAGAATCACTCTCGAGTTATATGAAGAGAGTGCTTCAGTTTCCACTCAGTATTCTTTTGCAGCTTCTGTGTTGAGTAGAAGTATTTAATGGGTGACTTTTTATGGTGTTAGGTGCCAAATTTTGCAGTATGAGTCTTTGGTGAACATCTGCTCCAGGGATTCACAGTCTGGTTACCAGGAAGGTGTCATCAGCATACATGAATTTGTGGGATCTGGTCTTTGGTTTTTCATTTCTACAGAGGTCAATCAGGGTTGAAGCAAGAACTGATCCCTGTGGGAGTCTATCAATCTGTCCCCTTTATACAAATGTAATATGTTCAAGGAGAATTCTTAACCTCTGGTTGTTAAATAGAAATTTCATTGTTACTGATAGAGAATGCTTTTGTCATTAAGCCATAGATACAAAGCAGTAATACGATTTAAATAGATAAAAGCACAATATATAAATGCTGTAATTTGCCAGTCAAATTTGCCAGTCAAATTACAGCATGATGAAGACAAATACTTATTAATATAAAAAAATGACATGATGATGAATTACACTGATATTGGTTTCAACTTTGCAAGGACTACCCCAAGTTTTAGATGCAGCATCTTTGAAAGTACCCAGGATTGGTTTTCACCAGCCATTTGTAAAACCATCAAGTTTGTGTGTTAAGTCCCTCCTAAATTCTTAATAACTAGGCTAATTGCCAATATCAATCCCATGATTTACTGAATCTGATTGCACTATTAACTAACTCAAGGAATGTCTTAACTGGTAAAGACTTTATTAGTTATGTGTAAATCAATCAAACATCTGTAGTGCTGTCCAATGAAAAGCAACCAAGTATGTAAACAGGAAGTTACTGTGTAGCATCATGGGCTGTAGCACAACTTCCAAATATGACAATTATAGAGGGCAAAACAATATAATAAACTTAGGTACCAATTACATTGTTTTATTTATATGTGCATACATACATACGTCATGGAGAAATATGTGTGTTTCAGAGTTAGCAGTATTCATGTAGTTTAGAATAATATATATCTGATTATGCTAACTTAGCGTTTAACCTAGCGCTATTTGACCATTCAGTCTATACATTTTGTAATTTGAGGTGTTATTTTTGTGAAATGTAAGTTCAAAAACTTCCAATTTACATCGTTATTAAACAGCATTTTGATGGAGTGTCAGGTCAGATGTGTCCACAATATCCTATTACTTCTTTTACTCTGCACTCTAAATAGGTAATATATTAGCAAGCTAACATTAGCTTTGTTAGTTAGTCCAGTTAGTGTTAAAGGAAATTGTGCTCTGCATTAACTATTTTACTTCCTAGATGTGTTTATTTCAGTCAAAGCAACTATATTATTTTCATAACCAAGATGTGTTTAATTAAATTTTATCAGAGAGTAGCACATGAACATTGGTGGGAACCAAGGTCATTTGGCTGCGCAAAACCTGGGAAAGTTGGTGATGAACTTGTCTTAGAGGATGCCTTCATCTCCAGGAGCGTTATCTTATGTGTGTCCAGCAGAAGTCTGCTGTAACAAAGAGAGTGTTATTGTGAGCGAGGGGCAGAGAGTTTATTTTCTCAAAAACATCCTTATCCTTATCCTTATCCTTATCCAAGGACAAAGAAAGCTATAGACGAGCTGGTGCTTTCTGTGGTAACCAGTTGAAGTAATCATGTTTTCGTGTCTCTAACCACAAAATTTCCTTGTGGCGCCATCAAGTGGGTAAAAGTGTAACAACATACAATCAGGTGACTAGTATCCAAGGAAGAAAATAATCCACAACAACATAAGCTACAAAACAGTTACACCTGGCTGTTACCGTGTGTACATATTTAGTAACTACCTGTCCTATTATCTGGCAATTTTAATGTCTAAATTGCCACTTCCTCTTCTTACACTGAGGAAGAATATGCTTAATGTTGAAACGTTATTAGCTAAACCTTAATAATAAGATCATATTATAACTGTGTGCTATAGACCTCATCACCCCATATCCTTTCTTAAATCTCCTATTAGTCGAGGCACCAGTTTGAGCTCCGAGTTGGCTGATACATGGGAATACACAAGTCTTTGATTTTAGTTTAGAAAATATAAACCAACTATTAGATTAATGATTAAGAGGTAAGTGTAGTGGGTTAATAAGAACTGATGGATTAGAAAATTGGAGATGAAAGGAGTGGAATAAAGCACGTGGTGGATAGAAACGTGTGCTAGTGAGGATTTCTACCTTGTAAAAACTCAATTACTGTGCATTTTCAGATGTACAGCAGATCTCTACTTTATCATAGACTCATTTGTGCCAAAGCCAGTTCCAGCTCAGCACTGCGCAGAGCTTACATCAGTCGAACCAGTGTCTCTGCATGTTTGTCCTGGCTGAACTGGGATCAGCAGACATTTTCCAGCTTGTTGGTGGAGACAAGGTTTGCTTGAGTTAACCATAATGCAGATTACTGCAGAGGCCACCCACAAGCTGTAGAGAGCTCAGTCAGTGCAGCACTGACAGGGATATCAGCATCTGATTTAATGTTCCTTGTGTACTATTATTTCTTGCATTAATAATTAAAGTTGTTATTTTCACACTGACTAACTTTTCAAGTTACTTCTTCACTGATGACCAACATGTTAGTCTGCAGCTGCTTACTGTACTTGTCTGTTTCTGCGAGAGGAGGAGACTGGATTAGTTCTGCTTTCGGATAATGCATTGGCTGCAGTTTCTAGACCTGTAAATGCAGTGGGTGGCATTGATTTTAGCTTGACTTGTCTTCTCATTACAAAGAGCAGAACCACAGAGTGCCTGATGACAGTGAGGCCAAAGATGTCAGTGAAAAAAGTGATCTAAAAAAGTCACAAAATAATCAGCAGCAACCAGGATTTTCTCCTCTGTCATCAATCTGAATGCACAGACTCACATATAAGCACACTCTCACAACAGTTATACAATCTGAAACAGTGTGCAGTGTATTATTAATGTGGCCGTTCCTTTTGTACAAAGCCTGCTCCAGAACGATTCTTAGTGGTTTAAAACTTCCTTTTCCATCCTTGAAAAGAGCGAAAGAAAGGAAAGAGAAAAAGCAAGCGAGTGTGCCAGTGCCCCGTCCTTTAATTTTCCCCCGAGGCCTTTTGTAAGGGAGTTGGTATGAAGTGAAAGCACAGTGTGCAGCTGTCCTCCTGGCCCACTGCACGCTTTTTGTGAGACGTTTTCTTGTCAAGAATACTAATAGTGATACCAGCCCGAGTCCACCCAGCTGGCGAGGAAACAAACAACAATTATTCTGCCATCAAAGAAGGCCATTTAATTTGACACAAGTTAGTGAGCTGTGTTCATGCCGACTCATACTCAAGGATGTGTTTGAGTCAACTTTATTAGTGCTTGTTTAACTTTTGGCTCACTTCTGTGGTTCTGACCTCGGTAATATTTATTAGTTTTTCTTTATTTACTAGATTCTTTACCACCTTGTGTAGCGCATGTATACTACATATAGTATGACGACTGAATGGTGTATGAGCCTCATAATGAGGCTGAGTGACACATACTGCCATCTTATGTCTGTTTATTAAAACTTCATCTTGACAGAAATAAATGAGGCTGGCACACACACACACACAGTACCTCCTCTGTGCTTAGCTCTGTATTTCTCCTCTCTTTTCAACATGTGTCCATCAAGAGAGTGATTTAGGAGCTTTATTGTAGGATATTTGTTGCATCAGTGGCATCAGCAACAGTCAAACAATCTGGGACTTCTTTGTAAAGAGTTTCCTGCCCTATAGGCAGTGCTAAAAGTAACTCATTAAATTGACTCAAGTACTGTACTTAAGTACAATTTTAAGGTAATACCACCCAAAAGTATACAAAGTAGTTATAATTAGCTCCATGTCAACCAACTACAACATTGAAGTACTTCTTACATGTTCATCAATAATATGATGTTCCAATAATATCATTAAATGACACTGACAGGGGTCACTCTGCATAATGAGCACTTTTACTTTATTTTATTTTACTTTTATTTTGTTGTACTTTTGCTTAAGTACAATTTTCAGTGCAGGACTTTTGCTTGTAATAGTTTTTATAGTGTGGTATTCCTCCTTTTACTTAAGGAAATGATCTTAATACTTATTCCACCACTGCCGATAGGGCTGCATTTGTATTATCAATTAATCTGCTGATTTTTTTTAAAAGATATTGATTATAATTGTCGTACAATATTGAAAACTACCACTCACAGTTTACTAAAGCCCAAGTTAACATCTTCATATTTCTTGACTTTTTCCAAACAACAGTCCAAAACCAAAATATATTCAACATACTATCTTAAAAGACCAAGAAAACCAGAAAATATTTACATTTGAAAAGGTGGAACCTGTCATTTTTTAGCCTTTTTGTTTAAAAAATTACTTTACGATTAATTAATTATAAAAAATGTTGCCAATTAATTTTCTGTCAATCGACAAATCAGTTAATCAACTAATTGTTTCATACTTAAATACTGTATGCACTATAAATACTAGTGTGGTACTAAGCAAGATCCAAAAATTGATTAAATCAGCTGAGAAGGAAAGAAACACCTCAATATAAACATTAAAATTGTGCCACATTTCTGAATTCTAAAGGTACTTTTGACTCTGTCAACCCTGCAAAGTAATTTGGAGCCGGAGCGCTGCTCTTTAATAATGAATGAACATTTGCAGCTTCATCATGGCTGCCTCAGGAGGTTGTGTGAGGCCACTGTGAGCATCCTGCCATGCCTGCTGGGTTAATAACAGGGCCAGACTGGTGACAGTGAGCTGGCAGGCTGCCGCCAAGCTGAGCCGCCATGTCATTAGTTCCTGGAGGTGATGAATGGCTTGTGGTCAGGAGCCTGTGCTCCCAGCTTCCCTTTGAAAACCCGAGAAGTTTCTCTTTTATACTTCAGAGCATTGAGATACGTTTTTCAGTATCTTATGGGAATGGGGTGTTATTACAAAGCAATGAATCCTATCTCTATGAAGGTTAAAATGTTCAGTTTTTGTTGAAAATGTTTAAAAGAGGTGTTGATTCAACTTTATATTCATTTTGAAGGCTTTAGTCTCTGGTGCTGTTGCATTTTATTGTATTATATTGACAGGTGTTTTTGATATCAATTTATAAGATATGTCAGTTTATTACATTTTTAGGGTGCCTTTTTAATGTCTGAATGTGTGCAGGTTGTGACCTTTAATATTACAATAAATCAGTTTGGTAAGTGGAGCATGTCTCCTGAGTAGCTGAACCAAAACAACACATGACTTCCAGCTCTCTGCCTACTAAAGGTTAAACATGTGTGAAATTGGAAACTGGGAATTGGTAAGGAGAAATAATCGGTGTCATTTTTGTGTAATTTCTTTCCCTGAGTTTATTTTAGGAACGCTTTATTAATCTTCATCTGTGTCATATTTGATCTAATCTTAATTTTTTACCGTGTTTTCCTCTTTATCTCCATAGACATGTCCACATACTTCCACTTCTAATTGCAGTCTGCCGTCTCACTCTGGCCTTCCCCACCCAAACTCCATCTTCATTTGGTACGTCTACATTTTCCCGTTATCTCTCACTTTCAATCACACATTCATTCACACTTAGTTATAAGCAAAGAATACAAAGGTGCATTTAAAAGTAAGACCATGATTCACTATTCTCAGCAAATTTACAGAGCCGCTCTGTTCCTCACGCTCTGTTTCCTTTTTTTTTTCTGCAGATAATGTCCGGCAGCTACAGGTGAACATCCCTCACTCAGGTCCAGTTTCCGCCCCACTGGGAAGCTCCATCTCCATCCCCTGCTTGGTGTCTCTGTCCTCCACACCCACTTCCTCCTCTTCCTCCCCTGTTGCACCGCGGGTCAAGTGGACTGTGGTGTCCGGTGGGGTGGAGACGCAGATCTTGGTGGCACGGGGTCAAAGGGTGAAGATCAACGAAGCATACCGAGACCGTGCCGCCTGGCTCAACTACACTTCCTCCCCTGATGATCTGTCACTGTGGTTGGGAGATTTACGCTCCAGTGACTCGGGTCACTATCGCTGCGAGGTGCAGCAGGGCCTGGAGGACGCCAGCGACCTCGTACAACTCAAGGTCAAAGGTAACAAAATGAAACATGAGGATCATCACTGACGTTTTGGAAAGATTTGATGAAAATATCGGTGATATAGGATACAACATGTAGATATTATTGCCTACTTTGATTGAAATCTTCCTGTTCCTAAACATCTGATTCATTTTATTGTATTGATGGGCAAATTTTACATCAACATTTGCAGAAATTTCAGACGAGTTTTGTACAAATTCTTATTTTAAGGATTATTTGAAAACCAGTATCCAGCAAAAAAGGTCAAGAGTGTCTGAAACACTTGGAAAACGTATTACCAAACATCCCATCAACTCTCTGTAACATTTATTTAATAATTTATTTAGTCATATTTCCTGGTATTTTGGATGTAGATCGTTATTTTGAATATCGATCTGGTGTTTAATTCCTATGTTTTTGTTTAAGATATGACATTTGACTGTAACATTATACAGTACTGGCATTCCTCAAAATAATTTTTGTTTGGATTATAATTATTTAGCTTTGTTGCCTTGATTTAAGAACCTTCTGTATGCAAGGGTTTGGAAACTGGCAAACAAGATTTTGATGAATAATATATGTAGTGGCAAAAAAAAAAATCCACATTGAAGGTTTACTTAGAGGACTGAAAGGTGAGAATAAGTTAGTTAGAGGCAAAAATATGGTAGAATCATATTCTCCATCCTCTGACCACCAAAATGGCTGAAAATAGAATGATATTAAAGCACAATTTCTCTGTGCACTGCCAACCATTTAGTCCTTTCTCATCCATTTTCCACGAGAAGTGAGTAAAAATATTAAATAGGATGTTGCTGTCAACATGCTTTCCAAATAATGCCACATTGTGGGCTGCTGCCACCTTCATCAACTGATCCCCAGTTGTTTGTTGGATAAATATGTGTTTTTCAGATTAGATCAGCTTTGATTTACCTTAATGTCAGATTTCTGTGATTATTTTTTTTTTGCATCATAAAGGGCTGTTTGACATACATAACAAAACAAAACATACGTGACAGAACAATGTTTGTGTGTTTATGTGTGTGTGTGTTTAGGTGTTGTATTCCACTATAGAGACGCTTTGGGCCGCTATGCATTTTCCTTCCAGCAGGCACAGAGGGCTTGTGAGGCTATCGGGGCACAAATCGCCACTCCTGACCAGCTGCTGGCAGCTTATTATGACGGCTACGAGCAGTGTGATGCAGGCTGGCTGGCAGACCAGTCTGTCAGGTATCTCATCACCTCTGTATCTGCTTGTTCCAACATTAAATTAAAGCTGCATTGTGCTCACACTCAGTAAAACACATTATATTCACATTTCCCGAAAATTCAGTGTGTTTGGTATCTTTAGAAAGTACAGGATCTCCACTAGAATTTAAAGTCAAGTTTACAAAGTTTAAGAGGAATGCTGATTGTTGCATTCTTGCAGGTACCCAATCCAAGTGCCCCGTGAAGGCTGTTATGGAGACATGGACGGCCAACCAGGAGTGAGAAACTATGGGACAATGGATCCAGATGATCTATTTGATGTTTACTGTTATGTGGAGGAAATTGAGGGTATGAATAATAATACCTATTTCTGTAACTAAAGCTCAACCCATACTAGATTTCTTATGCCAATTCTGATATCAGTATTTGAAAGCTTAAAAACTAATAAGCTGACCAATGTATCGGTCAGTATTTATTCAAACATTTTTATGAGAATCCCTTAAATTCAGTTATTGTAGAAGTGTGAGAAATGTGTGTAACGAGACATTTTACAGTTGAAAAATTAACTTAGTGCCCTCCGGTGGACAATCTATGTAATAGTGATTCTGAATTACCTCAAACACATCTTTGGCATTCCTGTACTGCAGTTTCTTATCAGCTAACATACTGTATATGCCACTTATACAGATATATCTGTAATAAGCTAAAATTGGCCAATAGTATCAGTCATGCCATTGTATCATTCGGGCTAACTCTAGAAAATGAATGATCCAACTACATATTGTACATACAGTGGAATGAAAAAATTAAAAATATTTTGTTGTTGTTTGTAGGGGAGGTGTTCCATGACTCCATCTCACAGCAGCTGTCATTTGATGAAGCGCAGTCATACTGCAGAGCAGCAGGAGCAGAGCTGGCTACAACAGCCCAGCTGTACATGGCATGGAGTGAAGGTCTGGACCGTTGCAGCCCTGGCTGGCTGTCCGATGGCAGTGTGCGCTACCCCATCATAAACCCTAGAGAGCGCTGCGGAGGGCCTCAGGCAGGTGTCAAAACCCTCTACCGTTTCAGCAACCAAACTGGTTTCCCAGAGCCTTCCAGCCTTCATGATGTTTTTTGTTTCAAAGGTGAGTATTTTGTGCCTCAAAAAGTTCTTGTGCATAAAATGGAATTAAAATTACATGTAAAAAATGCATTGGAAATGCATGCTAACTCTTTATTACTGCTCATTAGGACAAAAACCTTAACCAGGATACTTCTGTGAATACTATATACTTACAGGAATCAATCCTTGCTTCGCCTTTGCTTTTTATCGTCATGATTAAAATACACTTCCAACAGATGTTAGAAAAAAAATGGACATTCAGATATATGTAAATTTCAGTTTTAAACTGTAAAAAGAAAGCAAAAGAAATTAGTTTTTATATTTCTTAAATCTAATTTTTAATCACTTATCTGTCCTCTACAGATACTATAAATACTCATACCGACTCTCCCACGGACGACGTGGCCACAGAGCCTGAGGACATTGGACAAGATGTTGTTATTCTTATGGAAACAGATCAAGAGCTGCAACTTAACCCACATGCAGAACAGGTGGAGCTCAAAGCTCAAAGGGTGCTCGAATCTTTACCCTTTTTCTCCAGCCCTTCCACTGAGGAAAACCTGGTTGACACACACCCAACAGTTATATCAGACACAACAGAGTCTCCCCTCAACAGCACACCTACATTGGACCTCCTCCAGGCTACAGAAATGAGCTACAACTCCCAGCATCCTACAGCACTAATGAATAGTACTATCAGCACCACAGAAACCTATGATTCCCCACAAAACACGTCATTACTGCCCAGTGTTTACAATGAGACAGATTCCCATCACAACTTCACCTTTCACCAGTCTGAGCCTGAAAGCACCACAGGGTTTCTCGAATCATCGTATGAACCTCATACACATAACCAGACAGTTCCAGATACAAATCACGAAGAGAATACACAGCCATCTGAGAGGCCAAAGGATTTCCAAGAAATACAAGAGACCAACTTGAACTTTGACAGATCACAAGCCAATAACGAGTCAGACAGCAGTCATACTCAAGAGGAGAGTTTCTGGGAGATGACCACTGCGACCCTTGACCCCATAGTTCAGTTGATGCTGGAGGAGGCAGCAGTAGAAGTTGTCTCTCAGATGTCTCTCTCAACTCAGGCCTCAAAAGAAGAACAAGAACTTGTTACACAACCAGCACAAACTACAAAATCTTCCATCAAGGAGCTAACCTCGTGGGCCTCTCTGGATGGGTCTGGAGATATTTCTCAAGGTATGTCAAGCATAAATTGGTTTTTTTTACAAAAGAACAAACATCAATATCTTGAAAGAATCATTCAACATTTTGGGAAATAAGCTTATTCGCATTCTTCCGGGGAGTTAGATGAGAAGATTGATACCACTCTCATATCTGTATGGTAAAAATTAAGCTACAACCAGCAGATACGGATTAAACAAACCGGTTACCAGCTTCAGAGGTGCTGCAAAGAAGAATTTGTCACCTTTTGACAGAGCCAGGCTAGCTTTTCCCCCCTGTTTCCAGTCTTTGTGCTAAGCTAACTGGCTGCTGGTTGTGGCTTCATATTAAAGGATATGAGAGTGATATTGATTTATTCCTTTAATAGATGTATTTACAGCTATAAAATGCTTTATGTTCTTTTCTAGAGAGTGACCTTGAAGTCGAAGCAGTTAGCTTCATCTCCATATCAGAGTCTTCCACTTCTGGCTTCACCACTCCCCCGTCACCGTCTGCGGCCAACAGCGCTCCTGCTGAGTCTCAGACTGCACTCCCTGATCTGACCCTCTCATCTGGGTCGCGCCATTCTGACAAACTGGGCTTGGATATCCTCTCCACAGCACCACAGTTGTGGGAGTCCCCCATTTCCAGACAGGAGGGAAGTACAAGTTTAGAAATTGAAGACACCGTCGCTTTAGAAAGTGAAGAAAAACAGCTGCACCCAACAAAGTCTGAAGACAGCCTTGTTTCTGGAGTAAGTACAGCCACCACTGTGTCCCCAGAGAGGTTGAACACCTCTCAGTTGCCTACTGACTCCACCACAGCAAGGTATCAAACATCAGGTTACGGAGTCTATTTGGATACTGCAACCACTGGGTATGAAGAGGCAAGTGGACATGAACCTGGTACAGTTACTGAAACCCTTGGAGAAGGCGTTAAAGTTGCTCCAACCATTGAAGAGGATGTTAAAGTTAACCTTACTCTTGAAGAAGAAATTAAAGTTTCCCCAACTCTTGAAGAGAAAGCTACAGTTTCTTTTTTACTGGAAGAGGAAGTTAAAGTTGCCCCAACCCTTGCCTTTGAAAAAGAAGCTAGCGTTGCCTCAACCCTTGAAGAAGAAGCTAGCATTGCCCCAACCCTTGCCCTTGACGTAGAAGCTAACGTTACCGCAACCTTTGAAGAAGAAGCTAAAGTTGCCCCAACCCTTGGCCTTGACGTAGAAGCTAACGTTACCGCAACCCTTGAAGAAGAAGCTAAAGTTGCCCCAACGCTTGCCCTTGAAGAAGAAGCTAAAGTTGCCCCAACCCTTGAAGAAAAAGCTAGCGTTGCCTCAACCCATGAAGAAGAAGCTAGCGTTGCCTCAACCCTTGAAGAAGAAGCTAAAGTTGCCCCGACCCTTTCCCTTGAAGAAAAAGCTACCGTTGCCCCAACCCTTGCCCTTGAAGAAGAAGCTACCGTTGCCCCAATCCTTGAAGAAGAAGCTAGCGTTGCCACAACCCTTGAAGAAGAAGCTACCGTTGCCCCAATCCTTGAAGAAGAAGCTAGCGTTGCCACAACCCTTGAAGAAGAAGTTAATGTTGCCCCAACCTTTGAAGAAGAAGCTAGCGTTGCCTCAACCTTTGACGAAGAAGAAGCTAATGTTGCTGCAACCCTTGAAGAAGAAGCTAAAGTTGCCCCGACCCTTTCCCTTGAAGAAAAAGCTACCGTTGCCCCAACCCTTGCCCTTGAAGAAGAAGCTAACGTTTCCACAACCCTTGAAGAAGAAGCTAACATTGCCCCAACCTTTGAGGAGGACTTTACCGTCTTTCCTCTCGATTCACAAACATCTAACTGGGTTCTGTTGACCACCACAACTGGACCGCAAGAGTCTCTGGATGATCTAGAGTACAGCAGAAAAACCTCTTCCATCACCTCCACAGCAGCTCCAGATTCCTCCTCGAGTACAAAACCTACTGCTGCTACAACAAAGAAGACTACCACCACCATCACGACCACTAAACACTGGTCAAGACGCACCTGGAGCCCGACCACCTCAACACCGAACGTTTTCCACAAGACAGCTGAGCCCCAGAAGGTGACAGCCTTCATACCGCCAGTGGATCAAGGTCTGGTGGATGTTGAGTTTAGTCTCACCCAGCCGCCCACCCTGCTTATCTTGCCCAATGAGAGGGCAGCTGTAGGAGGTACAGGGAAAGTTTCAGGTAATGTTAAAGCCACTCTCATCAGCCTAACCGTCCTCCTCTTGCTACTCGACGCAATGATGCACTAAAATCCCTGGTCTGTCCTCTGCCCCAACCTGCCTTTACTCCATTTTCTGTAAAACACCTCCCTCCTTGACTTCCCACGTTTGTTTCACTTGTTGTCTCAGAAAGCCCACTCACCCTTCTGACTCCTCCCGCTTCACCTTAAAACGCTCCTCACTTCTCTCCTTGTGACCCCACCTCCCCTTCGAGATACTCACACTGGGACAGTTCCCATTTGACATTTGTCAACAGTCCAGTCTTACTGTGCATGATGTTTTCTTCCTCATCCAAAGATTGACTTCTGTGAAGTACTGTAATATATTGGTGTGTTTATTAATGAGTGTTTCAGTGCTTCTTCTACAATGATTTTCTGCTAGAGTGATGGTAGCAGCATTGGTAAACATTTTCTCAGTATCTTGATCAGTGGATTTTATTTGCAAATAATACATCTCTGCACCAAACAAGTGCACAAGTTATTCTCTTAACCATCACTTTCTTCTCGCTGTCAAAACTCACAGTGTCTTTTGCAGTAATCTGGAAGTAACTTGATAAAGGGACTTGATCTTTCTCTGGAATGTAACAACAATTATGTTGATTGCTACAGAAATGACCAGTGCAACAGCAATAATGTTTTATATTTAATCCATAACTGTCAGGTCATCGAGTGTTAAAACTGTTCTCTTTCCTCAGATTTTTAGATTTCTATTGCTGCAGTATTTTTAGGCAGTCTAGAACTAGAAGCACAGAGTATTATTGTGTTTATAAGCACAAATATTGTTCAGCGTTGATTTGTTGCGAGTGGTAGTATTTAGCAATATGTTTTCAAATGTCCTTTATGGGTCATTAATGTTTCATACTCGAGTCATGTTCTATTGTTTAATCATGATCTTCCAAGATTTGTACAGTATTGTGTTTTTAGGTGTAAGAATGATAAAATCAACTAATCTATGTTTGTTTCTCGTGTCACCATCAGTTGATAAATTTGTTTTGTTTTCCTTCAGTCTCGAATGTTTTAGTTATTCTCTAAAATTTTGTTCCCTCAGTAGTTAGTTCCTACTACTAAAAATGGCAGCTGCAGAGAGTGGTGCATTGTATGGAAGCCAGTTTCTGCCAAGAAAAGCTTTTTAAAAAACCATTTAGGCATAATAAAAATAATAATTCTTATGGTAAATCAAATTTTTGGCTTACTAATTCAAAATTATGATTCACTATCTCATAATTTTGACAGAGTAGCTCATAATTTTTATTTATCATGAGTATTTTTTAATGAACTTGGCGTAAATGTGAGTATCATTAAAAGAAGTTGGTGCCACTGTAAACTCAAGAACAAATCCAGGGAATTTCCTTTCAACACAGTGGGCAGTTACAGGTCTAATATTTTAATCCGAAAACAAGGCAAGGCAGTTTCATTTATATAGCGTATCTCATTACAGGGCAACTCTATGTGCAGTACATGCAGCCACAGAATAGACTTAATATACTTAAAATGATGCAAAAACATATTGTGCAAGGAAAGAATCCACACCCTCCAATCTGTGAAATATTCATTTATTGAGACAAACTTTCACACAGAGACTTTTTTAAGCATTCGAAAGCTTACCTCAATAAATTAATATTATACAGATTGGAGCATGCCGATGCTTTTGCTATTTTGCCACATTTAATCTCAGCTTTAGCACCTCTGTTAAGCCTTAATTTGGTGAGCAGTGATATTTATATATTGGACTAGCAGTAGTTTATAGAGCAAAAGACAGTACGAAAGCCACCACTCATTCAGTTATTCAAATTACTAACCTCACATTATCACCTACAAGCAATTTATTGTTGCATGCTGTTTGAGGAAAGCAAAAGGAAATCATGCAGACTTTTCACAGAAAGGTCTGACATTTGAACCGAGGTGCTTGTTGCTGTGCAAACCTGAAAGAATGAAGAGAAAAATATTTTTATACTTAATCATAGTTGTGCATTTTTCCTCAAAACTGAGTGATGGTTTTACTTTTAGTGCATATGATTCTCATTTGACTTGTGTAAAGCAGTTATTACCTTCCATACACACACTCTGACCTAAAGAGAGATCTCGGAAAAGATAAATATGTGAGTGCAGTATAATGACAGACACCACAGAGTTCTTGTTTATGGGGTGTCAAAGGAAACGAATAAACCAAATCCACTTGTAAAATGTTTTATTTGAGTTTGGACACACATGCCTCTATTTTGCCTTCTTTTACAAATTTTGAAAATTCAACTGGAACTCCAACCCCTCTTTTTCTTCAGGACTTTAAACAACAAGGCTACATTTTGACAGGAACACTTTGCCTGAAGACAAGAGATATTTCACTTGTACTGTGTAATCATCCATACAGGAGTTTGACAACATAAAGTCACAGTAACAAGAGCCAATTTTGCAAATACGGCAACACAAAAACTTCTATCTAGCATAAAAATGCAGAAATGTTATGGAAATTACAATTAATTGAGCTGTCTCCCGATGTGACTAACTGACAGATTTCTCTTAAATTTCTCCCAATATAACTCCTTTAAAATGTTTATGAACTCCTCAAAATAATCTGTGAGTAATGGTCCTGTGTGAGTTTTTTTAAGAGGAAGGAAGAAGAGATGCAAATGTGAAACATATATCATTAGAGGATTTTTCACAGGAAAGACCCAACACAAGTGTCTTTACAAATATGCACTATTGTGTACTTGTACCTTCCTTAACATGTTTTTAAATTTTTCAGAGTATAATGTTTTGGGACATTAAACCCAACGAACAAAATGCCATTTACTGTAATGTACTTGGGTGAACTTAAGTATGTAGCTCCACACTTCAAACTGAAACTATGTGGATAGACTATAGTACCTGGTTATAAGGGAAAGAAACGATTGTGTTTTGGGTGACCTGTCCCGTTAAGTCTTTTTGAAATAGTATGACCCAGTCACACATTGTAATTGCATCTGGAATCCTTAAGGCTCCACTTTACACAAGTATCATTTAAAAAGTTTATTATTAATGAAGAGTTACAGAAATAAGAAAGAAAGTCTGGAAACAATTCACAAGTGTCAGAGATCCACCAAAGAAGACAGAAGAGGACCTGAGGAGTTTGACCTCCTGTGACACTCTGCTGCCATCTGTTGGCTCACATGCATCCTGATGCTTCAACATGTCCTTTTATCTGAAGATGTGTCCTGTAATATGCCACTATTATTATTATATTTGCACATATTTATCTACCTCTGTAAATGTGTATAATTCACTGGTATACATGCACAGTTGCAATTAGTGCGTCCTTGAACTTTAATCTTTATTGCTCATATCTTTTTGATGCAGTAAATCCATTTTTATCCTAATATTTATAGCAAAAATGTAACTTTTTAAATAATAAATATTTGAATAATAAAATACACAGACTGTGGCCTGTGTGCTCATGTAGTTTGTGGGAGTAGAATAATCTGAACTGGCCCTCTGTTTTGTTTCAGATGCCTGCGTGGGCGACCCCTGTCTCAATGGAGGCACCTGCACTGACCAAGGCGGGCAGATTAAATGTCTCTGTTTGCCAACATACGGAGGAGACTTCTGTCAGACTGGTGAGCTCTCTGCTTTTTGTTCACAGGAAACGGCTTCTGTCATATCTGTCAAACAAGTTGGGAAGCTGGTAGCTGTAGTAGTGCCCAGTAAATAAAGGGAATTCACACAGTTTATATCTGCAGCTTAAAAACCTGTTGAGACATCCAAAAACTCTTGGTTGTTCTGTCTCCTCCTCTGTGATGTTTTCAGATGTGGAGCAATGTGAACCGGGTTGGGATAAGTTCCACGGTTTCTGCTACCGACACTTTGGCCAGCGTCTGAGCTGGGAGGTTGCAGAACAGCACTGTCGCATGCTGGGAGCTCATCTAGTGTCCATCATGACCCCTGAGGAACAGAGTTACATCAACAGTAGGTTCAGACCATCATGTTTCATCTGGTATGAGTGATTTATGTATTTATTGTCTCTTGAGGACTGAATATAATGCCTTATTGTCCTCACCAGGCAACTACAAAGAATACCAGTGGACAGGTTTGAATGATAAGACCATTGAGGATGATTTCCGCTGGTCTGATGGAAACCCACTGGTGAGGAATATTAGAAACCAGAAGTGTGACTGAGCTCATACAAAACAAATCCACACAGTTGCTTGTAGGTTTTCAGATGAGAGAAACACTGCTGGAAAAAGGAGAATGTCCAAACAAATATATTATTGAAAACAAAATCAGAACTATAAAGGTGCATTCCACTGATTTTACACCTCAAGATCAGTTTACTAGTCATGCGAAATACTAGTCAGCCTGTAACAGCAGTTGTATGATTCCTTCTTAGGCTCTGGAGGAGCTTTGGCAAGTCAAAAAATAACTTGGATGATGTCATACTGTCATACTGACATCATCAGCTTCATCGAGACCTTATCGAGTTGCATTATGTATTATATATGATCCCTGAGTCTTTTGTTAGTCCCCCAACGTTTAAGGAATAGTCAAATGTCTTGGGAAATAACCTTATTCACTTTCTTGCCGAGAGTTAGATGAGAAGATCAATACCACGCTGACGTCTGTACGTTAAATACTGTATGAGGCTACAACTAGCAGCCTGTTAGCTTAGCTTAGCAAAGAGACTGGAAACAGGGGGAAACCACTAGCCTGGCTCCGTCTAAAAGTAGTTGTAGTTTTTATACTTTAGTTTTTGTACAGATTAAACAAACAAGCTATAACATGTTGCTTTAGAGGTGCTGGTAGGTGGACAGCTGTTTCCCCCTCTTTCCAGTCTTTATGCTAAGCTAACCATCTGCTATAACTATTTCTTTTAGGTAGAGCAATACTAAATCGCGGGAGTACTCTTTTAGGTATGTTCACTTTATATATTAGAATTCTCCTTTTTTCCATTAGAAATGTTTTGTGTGGATTGTCTTTTTAACATTTTTGCAGGCTTTGGGAAAACCTGCATCCAGACTAAATGCTAATTTAATGCAATTTTTACAATTTAATGTCACATTTACCCAAAAACAGAGTTGAGTTGTGCTACTTTTATATAATACAACCTCATAAAAAATAGGGAAATAAATGGAAAGAACAATATTAATGTGGACACAGTTTACTTCTCCATGTTATGATTATTATTTCTTTACATGCAAATAGTAAAAACAACAAACAAATTCACCTATGTGTCTTCTCTCCATGCATACAGCTGTATGAGAACTGGTACAGAGGGCAGCCAGACAGCTATTTCCTGTCTAGTGAAGACTGTGTAGTGATGGTGTGGCACGATGACGGTCGCTGGAGTGACGTACCCTGCAACTATCACCTTGCATACACCTGCAAGAAAGGCACTTGTGAGTAATAAGAATTTAGAGCTCCTCATTAATGGTTTCAGCTCCCTCATGTGGTTGTTTTGGGCTGTTACATCGTCATACATCTGATTTCTATGAGTTTAACAACTCAATGCTTACTGTATGTAGCCCCAATGAGGACCTAACTTGTCTTAACTCTTCCAACAGCCTCATGTGGTCCACCACCCAGGGTTCAAAATGCCTCAATATTTGGAAAAGTTCGACAGAGATACGAGACCAATGCAGTTGTGCGTTACCACTGCAGCAAGGGTTTCCAGCAGAAACTAAATCCTCTGATCAGGTGTCTGTCTGAAGGCAGGTGGGAGAGGCCTCAGATCCTGTGCATCCCTGGTAAGATAAGAGATTATTAGTCCAAAACCAACAATGAATTGATCCTATTAAATGTTGTCTGTGTATCCAAAGTCTTATGTATCTAATTCCTCAGAGCCACAGAGCTCCACTTTTGTCCATTAACTATTAAAGGCACATTAGTGAGCCACACCGCTGCACTGACTGACATTTTCCTTCATTACCATGAACAAACACTGTAGTTTATTTTGACTCAATGCCACATACACTGCCCTGTTAGTCCCCAACTCCTCCTCCTGTATTTACTCCTGTTTGGGTAACGTCTGCTAGAAACTACACTGTATTAGGAACCAGTGGGCTCTGAATCTATTGAGAGACAGATGAACACAAGAGAAACATAAAAGAAAAATAGAGAATAACTCTTGCTTTTGAATGGACTTTCAGAGGTCGGAGGTCCAACCCAACACCCTGAAGTGACGTCACAGACCAACAGCAACTTTGCCGCCATTGAAGACGAGTTTGAAGCCACTAAAGAGACACCGCAGTACTGGGACATCAAGTTTTAAAAGTCAGCCATGCTTTCCTTGTCTTCCTTTCTTTAAATTCTGCTGTTGTAATGTGACAAGGTGACAAGAATCAAACGCTTTTACCAATGAATTCTCAAACAGGACAAAATGAACCACAGACGCATAAAGACACAAACTGAAGCTTCCTCTCAGCCAAGAAGCCTGAGTTGCACAAACAGGCTTTGTTTTCTTTTGAGGGAGTTAAACATTCCTATTTTTTAATGTCCTTTAGAGTATTTTGATCTTATGAGATTTTAAGAGTTTAATGTAGCAACTAGCAGAGCATAAAAGAGGTTAAAGAGATTACCGGATGAGTCCTTTTCACTAGAAAGAAATACAGTAAATGTGTGAACTCTATATTACTATGTCAGCTCCAAATCTACATTATAGTAAGAACTTTGTGGTTTTTGTTATATCAAGAACCTTTTTATAAAATGGTGCTAATGTCTTCAAGACCTTTATATCCAATAAAGATTTTTCTTTTCAGTGTGATGTAGGAGTAGAAACAAGTCCCTGCTTTTTCAAAGAATCTAACGACTCCAAAACAGAAAGTCAATCCTAACAAACAGTCAGTAAATACTGTACATATATTAGTTTTCACACCTGTGATCGCTGTCTGCATTTTTCTGAGAGAAACCTTTTATTTCCGGCAGACACAGTTTTGTTCGTCAGCTTTATGTTGTAATAAAGTTTTGTAGAACAGAGCAAAGAATAAATCGTTCTCTTATTTTACCCTGAGCGCTGTGTGTGGGCTTCATTTCATGTTCAAGTGGACGTAGACTGACTCACAGACTGACAACAGAGCAGAAACCTCCTTTGGGTTATTTTCTTTATTTTTACTGATGGACAGAAAATTATGTCAACCCAGATTGCACAATGCACAAGGCATTTAAAGAGAGACAAGGCGACAGAAAAGGGAGGATTTTGTGTGATGAAACTCTTAAATGTAGTAAATTTTGATAGATTGTTGTTGTATTTCTGAGGCTGCAGCCATATTTGATCAGGTGGTATCACTTTCTAAGACATAAGGGTTTATAAGTTGTAACTATAATTACCTTCTTGTTGGTTAATAGTTAATTTATTAATGCTTTTAAGATCATAATATGCTATTTGTATTTTGTATCAACAACTTTAGTGAAAAGTCCTGTTGTATAAGGGAAAAAATACTGCTTACCCAATTCAAAAACAACCAAAAAGCCAATAAATAAAGACACAGACAGACAGAGAGACAACCAGCAACTTTGTTCTTCTGAACAGTGAAAAACAATGAGCTGTGTTACATTTTTTAACTGCACTACAAATTAGTAAAAGTATATACAAATGGATTAATTCTTATCCTAATAAAGAAAATTACAATCTAAGAGAAAGTGGAGGAGTCATTTAATTCAGATTTGCTAACTGCTTTATCAATTTATTGGTTACAACAACCAAAATACAATTAAAGGTCAGGTGACCAACGTGATTGTGTACACGTGCACCTACACCTATCAATAAGCGGCAGAAATGTTGCGTCACTGTTTCGTCACTCAGGCCGGGAAATTGAGGAAACGAGGGAAAACAAGAGAAACACAGAATGTAAGTAAGTATATTCATGTTTGTTTGTTTGCAGCAGGTAAAGTTATCAAGTGCATATCCGTGAAATCTTCGGCGATAAGGAAGAGAACCAGGTGTAAATACGAACATATTGTTAACGTGAGCTACCTGACTTACCTGCCGCAGGTGACTGAGCTAGCTTCTTGCCCAGAGCCGCAAAATGATGCTCTCACCTCAAATCATTTATTTTATTCCACAAACAAGTTGTTTAATATGGTTGTCACTGCATGTAATTAACAGTTTATGTTATTCTGTTATCCCCAAACCTAAATCCTGGTAGTTTACACAGATTTCTCTGCGTGCTGTATGTATAACAGCAACCACAGTTATTCTGCCACCAGGTGGCGTCATTGAGCCATGATGTGTTGGACTGTAGGAAACAACATTATGGCAAAAGGTCAGTGTTTGATATCACAGCTGAGCCCATACACTAAATATTTTTGATTATGGGCTTTGTTTGTTACTTCTGTTGTTTGGATACTTCAGCTTTGACTCCATTCTTACTACTGGCTGCATGCAAAGTTGCTTATTCTGTTGATGTTGCTATTAAATGAAGTCACATTATTATACCAGTGACCAGCACTTTGCACTGCACACTTTCCATTTTGGGTCAACATTATCGGTAAAGTATAACTAAACAGGAGACAAAATGTGTATTTGATGCATGTCTCTCACCATGTGCAGTCAAAGACTTAAGTTATGACCCAATTTGTGCTTAAACAAATAATCAGTTCATCTTAGTTGATCAGCAGAAAAAAACAATCAACAAGAATTAGAATTGATTAATCTTTCAGCAGCAGGTTATTGATCAAGCACAAAATGCTTCCACAACATCCACTGCTTTTATTTTGATTATAATTTTAATATTTTGGAGGGTTTTGGATCGTAAGTCAGACTAAACAAGACATCTCTTTAGGCTCTGAGAAATTGTGATTCAACAGGTTAACACCCATCTGCCTTTATTAACCCTGAAATTTCAGTGTGTTTAGTGCAGTGGTAGAAGAATCTTTAGTAGGAATACCACAGTGTAGAAATACTTTGTTCCAAGTAAAAATACAAAAGTATTGACATCAAAATATACTTAAAAGTACCAAAAGTAGAAGTACTCATTATGCAGAATGGCCCGTTTCGGAATAATGCACATTATATTATTGGATTATAATTATTGATGCCCTAATGTGTTCATCACTTTAATGTTGCAGCTGCTAAAGGTGGAGCTAATTTTAATTACTTTATATACTGCTTGGTAGCTTGTGAATTTCCCCCCAGGGATCAATAAAATCCTATCTTATCTTAACCTATAATCATAACACAGAACACATCATAATTTATTTTCAGATTCAGGTTAATAATACGAAATATAATCAACAAATGAACTAGTAACCACAGTTATCAGATAAATGTAGTGCAGTAAAAAGTACATTTCCCTCTGAAATGTAGTATAAAGTACTAGAAAATGGAAATACGTACAGTAGAGGTACTTAAAAATCGTACTTAAGTCCAGTACTTGAGTAAATGTACTTAGTTACTTTCCACCACTGGCTTAGTGTAATATTGTAATCACTTAATAGTAAGTTTAGGGCAGGCCAAAAACTTATGAAACTCTGTTTTTCATCCTTATAATTTTGTATTTGTTTGATATATAGGTAAATAGGAAGCACTTTTCCTTCCCAGCAATGTATCATTGAGCAACCCTGAAACAGATCAACATTAGTGCTGCTCAGTGGCCAAAAATACAGGATTATAGTTGCTCCAGGCAGCTCCCCCGGTGTGCAGTACATGTGTGCAACCTTTCTTCCTTCTGCTGCAGCTCAATTTAAAAAAAAGACAGATCCGCATTAGCAGACCTGATGTTGGAAGGTGAATTCCTAAAGCTGGGCGGATGTTCAGAGAGGTGTCTCTGTTGGAGCAGGACTGCCGTTCTCAGGCCTTCAATAGCGTCACGCAGCTCGGCCTGAATGCAGAGGGTTGCTGTCCGTCCCCTTCGTCATAGAGCCGATAAGACAGCTCCAGATGGGAGTGTATTGTGGCCTGTGACCCCGAGATCACAGGGTCGGAGCAGAGTGAACAGAGGCCAGTCGTTAAGGACTCCTCATGGAGTTCCTCTTTCTTCCAAAGGACACGTGGCTTGCTAATTGAGGGCCTACCTCCTAAAACCCCTAGTGCGAGGTCCTTGACACTGCAGGGGGAGGAGAGAGGTGTGGGGAATGAAAAGGAGTGATTTATAATTATTTTGGATGTGTTTGCCAGAGCTGCAACTAATGATTTTTGTCATTATGGATTATTTTAATAGTTATTTTTTTTTAGATTTGTAGATTATATTTTAGTATATAAAATGTCAAATAATAATGCCGTTAAGCCTAGGAGTGGGATTATTGATTGTTTTCACTATCAATTAATCTGCCACTTTTTTATTAATTGTTTAGTCTATAAAATGTCAAAAAATAATCAAAAATGCCCATTACAAGTTCACAGAGCCCAAAGTGACCAAAAATCAGCAAATCGTCACATTTAAGACACTGTAACCACTGAATGTTTGGTGTTTGTGCTTGATAAATTACCTAAAAGATTAATTCATGGGCATTACTTTCATGTTGATCGACTAATCGATTGGTTGACTAATGGTTTCAATACTGTGTTGCCCTGTTCATTGACCAAGAAACAAACATTTATTCCACATTTCCAGCCAACATGAGATCATCTTTTTGTTCAAAAGAGGCTGCTAGAAATATCAAAAGTATGTTCTCTCCCCCCCAAAAAAACCAAGGCAGTGAAAATCTCATCAGTTGCAAAAAAAACCACATTCTTGTGTGTCGCACAGTTTCAGTCGATGTGAGGCGACTCTGGGTGGAACTGCCAGATTTTCAGATTAAACAGAAAAAGATTTTTTAATGAACACATCAGTAATAATTGGACAACAGTGCAAGACTTGACAAGATCTGTTAGTCTGTGTACTGAAAAGACAGAAGGGTGAGAAGAAGTTGAAAAGATGTGCCAAGTTGGCTGGGAACCTCCGCAGTGAGCTTTACCCACAACCCTTCACCCCACCGTCGCTGCTCACTGGGACACAAACAACCTTTGTGGCTTCTCTCTCTCGTGAGTTCCAACTTGGACAAATACAGAGTGTTTTGTGTTTTGGGGGTCTGCGTGGCGTACCCTTCTTCCTCTGGTCTTACTACAATATGCCGGCATATACTCGAGGAAAGTGTGTGTGTGTGTGTGTGCGTGTGTGTGTGTGGCTCAGCTTTATGAATACAACACAGAGCGGAGAAAGTCTTTTCCCATCGGTGAAAAATTCAAGGCTCTGGCGTTTACAGTTCTCTTCTAAAGGTCATGAGATACACAAAGTTTCGTTCCCCTCACAAAGATCTTTACTTGACTTAAAAAAAAGTATAACATGACAATTTCAGATTTTTACATTTGTACAAGATGTAATAATCTATATGTTTTTAAAATTAAGATCTATTATCAATATTTTCTCATGAATGGAACAGCTTAAACCAGACTTTGGGATCAAGCTTTATTTTCTTATGAAAGTGACAAATGTGAACTTTACTACAAAGCTTCGGGAAGAACAGGAGTTGCAGCACGTTCCTCTCAGGTTTTACTTCACTGGGAAAACTCTGCTTTCCTTAATGTCCAAATTAGGGTGAAATTTTTACAAGAAAACACACAATATTTCCTGTTAAACCATCAACTCTCCAGCTGCCACTGATGACCATTTTGAAAGAGGAAGCTACAGTATTTGTTCACTAACTTCTCCACAAAAACAAAACATGTAGAATGGACAACAAACACTAATATAGTGTGGGTGCTGCATTTTCTTTTGTTTTCTTTCTCATTTGTAATGTGGCATGTTACTAGTAATGCATACATTTCTCACATTTTTTGACCGTAAATCTTCTCATTGACTCTCTGCTGTCAGTATTTTGAAACTTCTTTTGCTACTTCACATTTTTATTTAGTCTATCTCATTAATGTTTTTCATGAAGCTTCAACATTCACCAGGATCAGTCTGTCACATCCTATTATAGCTTTGACCGATGCAAGATTGATATTTTACACTTATCGGCTGATATATCTATTTTTTTTCTTCATAAACGCATCACATAAACAAATACTTTTGACAAGGATCCCTTAAATTTGTTTTTAAAGAATTGTGACAACGATCTGAAAATCTCTGCAGTAACAACGTTGATGTCTGTGGCACTTCTGTACTGCAATTTCTTGTGTTTTATCAGCCATCTTGTGCACTGTATATCTGTGATAAGCTAATATTAGCCGATTGATTGATTGGTCGGGATCTACATCCTTTTGTAAAAATGATCAATAGTAAACCATATTTATGATTTATGAAACCATTTTGGCTAATAATTCAACAGCTTGAGTAAAACAAGCTATATAACTGTGTGTAGCCACATAGTGCCCAGGTTTGATATTTTTCATGCTCTTCTTTTGCTTCTTCTTGCATAATACAATAATTGGTTACAGCTTACAGTTAAGGTGTTCAACTGATCAATCAATTGATTATTCAGACCAGTTTACCGTGAGCGGGTAACATTTCATTCTCCCCGCCATTCTGCTGAATAAAACCATCTCACAGTACCAAATATCTCATGTTATTGTGATGAAGTACATTGTAATTACAAATACAGATCACTGTATCAGTTTCATACACACACTGTTTGTACTATCAGGAGCGCAGTCTGTAAAAAGTGAGTGTGTGTGTGTGGAAGCTGCAGCAGCTGTATCAGTTTCTCAGCGTGATAAAGTAAAAGTGTGGGCTGCCCGCAGTCAGCAGCTCAGCTTTCAGATCAGCTCCACTGATATAATGGCTTCTTTAATCCGAGCCAATTAGACCCGCAGGGCACAGGGAGTGGCTGTTTTCACACTGCACCAATTTGCGCTGGGGGTGGGAGGACTGATTGACAGGCAGCCGTGTGAAAACAGAGAGACAAATGGGTTATAATTTGAACCCACGGAGAGGCAATATGGAGGAACGCAGCCTGCATGGGAAACATTTTGTGGGAAAATCACTCACTGAAGACTTTTCTTACTTTAGAAACCATCATTCAGGAGCATCGATCAAACCAAATAAAATACTTGAACCAGTTGGGCCATACTGAAAAACGCTCTCCGATAACGCTGATAGTTTCGTGGCAAAGAACTGATCAAATCACACAATGTTAATTTCCTTTAATACTGTAGTTCCCAATCTTTTTGTGCTGTGACCCCTTAAAACAGAAGCAGTGACAACTTGCATAGTTTATGAGCTGTAAGCAGCGCGGTAAAGAGCGACTTTGGCTTTTTAGATTGTTTTATATAAATATATTTTACAGGCATGAAGAGATAAAACTATGTGTGATGCCACAACAAAAGCAAATAAAAGCATGATTTTGTGTAGCAAAAATGTATCTCTTTAATCTTTTCATTACTCCTCAGATTTACCTTGAACGCAGGTTGGGAACCATTATTCTAATATATATTGAAAATAGGCGACAAGATAAAACAGAATGTCTTATCATTACTGTTGTAGGTACTGTACTTACTAAAAATACTATTAATAGGTCTTGCTTACTTGGATGCTAATTTGCTATTAAAGCAAAAACCAAGTCGGCTGTTTTCTGTTCAAGCAAAACAAACATTTAAACTACTCTAACTCTGTTTCTTTTAATCTATGAAACAAACATTATAATTATAACCAATTCCATCTCAGAAATTACTAAATAAATGGCAAAAAAAAATCTGCTTCAGCTTGAAAATCATAGTTGTTTTGGTCACAGTAGGTGATTTGACGAAGAGTTGAACATCACGGTGCTGCTGTCAGACCCTCCGTCCCTGCAGTGCTGCAAAGCTCCAGCGGGGGGCAGTCTGAACTGAAGTTGTTCCAGCAGAATGACTGCATTACCTCTGTTCAATATTCAGCTTCTGTCTCCTGAGTGTTTCTGTCATTCATGTTTCTGTGAGACTGTCTCCTTCTCAGGTGTTCAACTACACTGACCATTGATTACCCATCAAAGTGTGTGTGTGTGTGTGTGTGTGTGTGTGTGCGCGTATAATGTCACTATACACACATGGATACCACACCCAAACCCCACTTCAGTGTTAAGATGGTGATTAATTATCCCCGAATTGTTATGGGGGGAAAATATACATATATGTAAGAGAGAAATCACATTTGTCATTTCTGTGATATTTTTACAGTTTATGGTGAAACACTGGTGTTTTTGTTTTTAGCATTTATTATATAGTGGACAGGAAATGAAGGGCGAGGGAGATGGGGGACGCTGCGATTACATGGTCCACGTCTTATACTCTTCCAACACCAGGACACACTGTGATGTGTCTCACTACATACAGTAACTTGAGTGCTTTACAGTCTTTACACACTAAATACACTTGTGGTTAAAATGTAACATGAGGAAACTGCTCGCTTGTGTCTCTCTTATATAGACTAGTGTTTTTAATTTTCAAGTGGAAAGAGGAAAGAAATTGCTGTCAAGGCAATAATGTTTCCTTAGTAACCAATGTAAAAAAAACAAAAAACGAACCAAAAAAAAAACATTTTGACACTGACGGTGACAGCAACAATAGTAAAATAAAAGAAATGAGACGAACAGGACTTTGCATTTGCAATACCATAATGTAAAAGTACTCTGTTACAAAACAAAGGTTCTTCTTACTTCAGTAAAAAAAAATAAATCTATCTGTAAAATATAAAAAGTATCAAATAAAAGTAAATGTGAGTATTATATTATGATATATCATATTAATGGATTGTTAATGTTGAGTCATTCATTTGTAAGCAGGGTTTTACTGTTGTAGCAGGTTGAGGTGGAGCTAAATTTAACAATTTCACACATTGTTGGGTAGTTTATATGTTAAATAAGATAAGTTTACATGTAAAACCTTAATTTGTAAAATGACTCGTAGCTCCAGCTGTCAGATAAATGTAGTGGAGTAGAAGTAGCACAAAATGGAAATTATCAAGTAAAGTACAAGTACCTTAAAATTGGACTTAAGCACAGTACATGAGTAAATGTACTTTGTTACTTTCCACCACTGTATATATCAGCGCACTCAGCTTCCAGCTACCTCAATTATATAGAAAAATAAAAGATTTATTCCAGAAACTCATTCTGACAAAGCCAGATATGACTCAAAGGTTCCTTCAGTGCTCTGGTGGCTTCTGGTGACAGTTTGGACACCGTTGGTTCGTCATAATTTTCTCTACCAGCTCATTCATGTTTGTTCATGTCCATATTTTCACGTCATTTTGATGGACATCCCCAATTCTGAACATTTGGCAACTCCGTATCCACCAGTTAAGTAGACATGTCCATCAAAAGTGCCATTGTGACACATTTAAACAAACCGTGTCCTGACAACGTTATAATCACCCCTCTGTGTTTTTCTTGCGCTGCTCTGAAGCATTAACATGTGAAAGCTTCGAGTTCCTGTGAACTTATTTGACATCTGACCTCTCCTCTATGTCTCGCAGACAACAAATAGCTGCAGCTGCGATGGAGGGCTCCCAGTTGGTTCTCACCCACAGACTCCAGTTCAGATTGACTGGGCCATGCCTGCTCAGACAGGCAACAATGAGTGAGTAAGAAGAAGTGATTATTATAAGTGGCTCTGACTTGTTTTGACCATTAATGACTTATTGAGGCGCATTCGTCACCCTCTCTTACACACTCAACATAGTTTAAACATACTGGAGGCTAGACCAGTGTACAGTGCAGATTAACGTTCAAACAGCAGATAAAAACCTTTTATCAGACTGCAGATATTTCATACTGGAAAGCAGTCGTATGATATTTGATAACCTGCAGAGGGTGGTGTGTTGGAATGAGAGAAATGTGAGAAATCCATTTGAACGAAGCATTTCATGTTAACTTGTTGGGGAATATGCTAAATACAGAGAGAACATCACTCATTAGAGACATTTCTATTTCTTGGCTGAAATATCGTCTTTGCTGATGGATGTAAAGTAGGTTCAGTTATTGTCCGACATTCAAATTATTCACTATCACTAAGGATTTCTTCACTATCTTAATGTGATAAATTATGATATTGTCAATATTTTCAATAACTGCAATATCACAATGCTATGATATATTTCAAAAAGTCACTTGCGTCCAAACAATCCAACATACTAGAGTTGCAGGTTATCAACACTAGTTTAAATGACGTACGGTATTACAGTATACAGTAAGTAACTTCTAGGATTATTGTAGGTTAATAATTAAATGTATTCCTCGTAACAGGAGACCTCCAGTGTAGCTGAGGTAGAAAATATGGCCTTTACCTGCGTTAGTTCAACATAATATAGTCTTATTAACTGTTTAATGAAACAGTGGAGGGACTTTCAACTTTCTAATGAATTGCAGGTACTCGTGGTTCCCAACCTTTTTGGCTGGTGACCCCTCAAGACAAAGTAATGTGTACTTGGGACCCCTCGTCACTGGTTTCAGACAGTGTATGTACTGAAGAAAATAAGCAAAGATTATAGGGAAGTCTGACAAAATATACATAATTTCATGTTTCTGCTTTCCCAGTCTGTTTCACCATATGAGTCTCGACCTCCAAGTTCTTGTTTAGTACAGCGCTCGGCAGGTATTGGGGTATATTTTTTGGTCATTTGTGCATTTGAATTTCAATTTAGCACTTTGTACCCTTAAATATGTAATTTTTATGCATGATTTATGCACCTATGCTGCATATCCACACCATGTAGGCTTCTGGTTTAGAGTACAGACAGATTTCTTTGTTCCAGTTAAAAAAAATAATAAGAAAGTGACGTAAGTAACATCTAACACATGCAGGAATCTTCTTCGACGGCCCAAAGCCTTCATCACTTTCACAGATTTAGCTGATCTTCACCACGGCAGAGAAACACAAAACACCTCAAACATGTTCACACGATTACACAAACACACACACATACACACACACACACACATGTGCCAGACAGACACATTCCTACACGCAGTCAGACGCAGACCTGCACAGCCGAGACTCAGACATGCAAGCGACACAGTACACACTTTCTCACAGCTCTATCCAGACACACACACTCCCACCGTGTGACAGTTTGAAGGGCCTCATCTCGCCGGCCTTTCTTTGCCTGTCTGCTCTGTGTGACCCAGCCCTTTATATGTCTAATTAAGAAGTCAGACCCTCCAGCGTGCCATGACATACTCATGGCTGATTTCTAGCCATGTTTTGTGCCGTGTCTTCGTCTGGATGGATCGGTTTTATATCCTAATCTATAAGATATTGTGTATCGAGCTCGCCATCCCACTGTCAGTGGTCTGGGAGAGTTGAGGGATAATTCACAAAATGTTCAATAGCACTCACTAGACTGTTTTTGTGAGAAACCAGCGAGTGTATGACTTTTAGACAGAAACAATGTTAATTTTAGTAGAGAGGCTCAGCTGAACATTCCCATGCATGATCTTTGTCAAGCATTTATGAGCTGAACAATTTGTGTTAATGTGACAAAAAGGAAAAGTAGAGAGATTCTTTTTAAAACTGCGCAGTCAGTCTGTATTGTTTTTGCAGAAGTCTATGCATTTTTTTTTTTTTTTTTTTTAGCCGTTAATGGGTGCGCACGTGTGTAGAAATAAATTTCCGCGGCCCACTGGGGATGGACGACACACTTCGACCTCCTTGCTGGCCAACCATGGAAGACTTCCCCTTGACCCCTCCCGACTGAGTCACAACCTCCGAGCCCTCATCAAAAAGGAGGCCAAGAGGTTAAACTCAGCAAACCAGCAGGTCAACAACCTCTTTATCCGACCGACCCCCCCTTAAATGTTTCTGACATTTAACATTTCCAAAAACTCAGATTTCAGTTTTTACTGACACCAAACTATCATATCATACAGGCAAAATGAGTTCAGATGCTTTGGAAACCACAAACAAGCTGAAAAGTTCAAATTAGTAAAGAATTAGAAGTAAAGTCACAACATCTTTACTTCTACTGAGCAGTACATTTTCAGTGTTTTGTGCTTCTCTTGCGTCATGTGATCACTGTCCACAGTGGTGGAAAGTAAAACAAGTTAAGTAATTAAATTTCAATTAAATTTTATTTATATAGCGCCAATTCATAACAGAAGTTATCTCATTGCACTTTTCCTATAGAGCAGGTCTAGACCGTACTCTTTATATTATTATTTACAGAAACCCAACAAATCCCACCACGAGCAAGCATTTGGCAATAGTGGCAATAAAAAACTTTCTTTAAGAGGCAGAAACCTTGGACAGAACCAGACTCAACGGTGGACGGCCATCCGCCTCTGCTGTGAAAGTAAGTACTTTTACTCAAGCACTGTACTTAAGTACAGTTTTAAGGTACTTGCACTTTACTTGACTATTTCCATTTGATGCTACTTTATACTTCTACTCTACTACTACACTACAATTCAGAGGGAAACTACATTTATTTGACAGGTGTAGTTACGGGTTACTTTTCAGATTAACACTTTACATAAAAAAACATAATTAACTTATAAATTATAATGCATTGTTAGGGATTAAAACAGTGGCTTCAGACCATTTTGGCTTGTGACCCCTTACAAAAAGCAGCGTTTAGTTGGAGTTCCTTATCACATTTCAGATGTTAGCAGTTCCACCAAAGAGTGATTTCACCTCTAAACTTCTCAGATGGTTTAATTTAAATAACTGGCCCAACAAGGAAAAATGGTCTATTAAACAATAAGGCAAAGATTAGAGAAAAGTCTAAAAAAAATGAAAACAGATTTATGGCACAGAACCAAAGTTTTTTTTCTTCTTCTCTATCCCATTAATCATCTCACGACCCCTCAGATTTATCTTGTGACACTTTGGAGGGGCCCGAGCCCGGTTGAAAACACTGGACTAAACTACCAAACAGTATATAAAGAAGATAAAGTAGCTCCACCTCGACCTGCTGCTACTACTGTAAAATGGTACCTACACATTGATGCATCAGGATTAACAATCTAGTAACGTCATATATGATAATATATTAGTCACAGGGGACTTTTTTCTGCAGAACGAGTACTTTTACTTTTGATACACAAATACATTTTGCTGATAATACTTCTGTAATTTTACTTAAATAGGATTTTAAATGCAGGAATTTTACTTGCAGTGGAGTATTTCTACATTGTGGTACTGGCACTTTAACTTAAGTAAAGGATCTGAATACTTCTTCCACCACTGACTGTCCGTGTTAGCAAGAATTAATGGTATTAGATCAGGAGGGTGTGACTCTATAAAAACTAACCAGCAGGATGTTACAGGTGTCTTTATGAGAAATCCCAGAGGCCTGCGAGGACACAGAACAACAATCAAAGGGATCAAAGGTCAAGCAACTTGTGGATTTAAAAGGCCATCAAACAGGGTCACACAGAGCAACCTCCTCCAAACACACACACACACACAAATTCAAACCGTCAATTGTGTGTTTAGAGGTGGTGAATTAGGGAGGAAGGGACCATTGTCCGTCTGCCCTAAGGTCAGATGTCTTCATGTCACACTTAATTTCTGACCTTTTAATTTATTCAGTGTTTTAAGATGTTTGTTTTTCATAATATGTTACTTGGATACAGACGGCATCTACTCTAAATAATATGGATAAATACCAGGAACAGGCGTATGCTGTCTGCTACTGGAATCTATTTAGATTTAGGCAATTTCCAATATAACAAAAACTAAAAACTAACATAATACCTAGCATACCTTTTTAACTAAGGAGTATTTACAATAACATTGCTTTACTTTTAACAAAAAATATCTAAACTTTCTGTCAGTCAACACCTTTTATAGCCAGACATGTTCACATAGGTTTCGAGAATTTCCAGTTTTTCATGCTGGATGTTTGTGTTTGCGTCATACTGCAAGAAATGCAGTTCATTGGCGTGTAAGTCATTTTGCGTGTTATCACAATGCCTTTTTTGCTTTTTGCGTGTCATTTCATGCCATTTAGTCTGTACTGACTTACGGCGTGTCATTTTATGCGCAAATGTCATAGACAAAGTGTCAGGTGATGTAGTATTTCAAAAATTGTGAATTGCCGCAACCACGAGAAGTCCACAAGCACGCAGTCATAAATGTGCACAAAAAATATTAGGCTGATGGGTCCAGTAGTGTGCAAGATTAGCTGCGGACAGATACACACGCGACCAAACGCATAATCGATAATGAAAATAGTCATTAGTTACTTTTGTTTAATTGTCAGTAGTGTGAATATGAATCTCACTACACTGTCCGATGCATTCAAACAAAAGTTTTAAATCAAATTTGACTTTCACACTACAGATTCAGAGATAAAAGATGAAGCATATTTGACTGTGACCACCATCTGAACTTCATTTCATTTTCATTGAGGAATCTGAAGCAACCAAATAATTTCTTTCTTTCAGTTTTCAGATTCCTCTAAGGTTAGTCATAGATTTAGACAGAGGCGGGGGGGAGTCTTGGACATCATCCAAGTCAGACAGGATTAATTTTGTCTTCATCACCTCATGCAGACAAGGATTTGCCGTTGAACTTGAACCCAGTTCCCTCACACTGCCTGATTTCATGCCTCAAGCGCCCCCCCAGCACCATGCTTGTTTCTTTGTGAAGCTGTCTTCCTTGACTTTCCGCATCCCCCGTCTGGCCCTCTGCAACCTCTCTTCCATCTCTGCCCCCTCCCCTCCCGCGCAGCCATTCTTCACTTCTGGGTTGGGGGGCTCCAGGAGACGGCCCACAGGGACTCGCAATACAGAATGCTAATCAGGCCCTCAGCGGTACTTCCCACGATTTTCCTCCCAGACATGAGCTTTTGTTTTGTTATTGATTACATTATAATCAGACGGTTCCCGTAACTTTCCTGCTGTCTGGAGGCCGATCTGCAGCTCTGACTGCAGCGGAGGGCCTACCTGTCATATGGCCCTTCTCTCATTCATTCAGGATTTATGTTTTACCTTAGTAATAAACAAATTCTTCTGTTTACAAGATGTGCAGTGGTTCTTATGCTTGCAACAGTGGGGTTTTGCCCTCTTTTAATACACTGCCAGTCAAAAAGGTTTGGGCACCCTAAAATCTTTACATTTTTGTTTAAATCTCAAGAAATATGATTTTAAATGTACTGCAAATACACTAGAGTGAACTGAGCAATGTTCATATGTGTTTATCTTGTTGGAAATAGACTAAATCTAACTACAAATGGTCTTGATCAGTCTGTAATTAGGCTCCTGTAACAGACAATATACTGTAAAATGTGTACAGCTGATACTAGTACTGTGTGTGTTTCATACTGGGAGGTGTGACTTTTTGTCAGTATCCACAGTTTGATCCAACATTGTTCATATTCATGTATTTAACCTTTTATTTATACAGTGTACAGGAGGTTAGTTGAGCATTTTAGTAGAACGGTAGATACCAAATAACAAGAAAAGCAGAATCAATTAATAAAACAGAAAACTGACAATAAACAAGGTTTCAGGCTCAGTGAAATCACCCACAGGTGCATAACAAATATTACTGAGAATAGTCTTGAAGTTACAGAAAGGTAAACATGTTTTGATGTTTAGGTGACTGGAGGTGACACTAACAGCAAAGGCAGTCTTTCCTAGATAACTTGTAAATGATTATACAAGTTAAGTTTTTTTTCTGGCAATTTCTCTTGAAGACGATCTTTCCTTCCTAAGAGTACCTACTAATTGAACAATTTAACCAAAAATGCTAAAATGAGGAGTATTTAGAAACATTAGACTGGCAGTGTAATGTTACCAAAAGGCATTTCTGAGCTTTGGAAGCAAAACGAAAATGGGTTGTACGTGCACATTATTAAACTCCCAAAGCTAAATCTTTATGCTGTCATCAGACTGCGACAAGTAAAGTGAACACAAGGGTCGTCTTGTTTCGAGTCATGCAGGCAGTGCAGTCAGTACATACATTCCTGACAGTAGGTGAAACTCACTTGCATTCGAAAAGTTGTGACACAAATGTCTAAACTGTACACGGCCATTTAAAAAAATTTAAAGAAGGGTTAACACAAATATTAGAAATCTGTGTCATTCTGTGAGTTTTGGGCATCTTCACTGATGGACAACTTCATATATCGATGCATGTAAAACAGCCTGATGAAGAACAAAACAGTACAAAACAATTATCACAATACATTCAAACCTATCTAAAACATCAACATACCTCCTGTAGTTATAATTTCTGTCGCATATGAGTTGAAGGAGAGTTGTGCATTACATATGCTTCCATGACGACCACTTACTATGAACAATTTGTGTCTGGCGTATTATGCATGAAACAAAAGCTCAGAAACCATTTTCCTTGATGAACCCTTTAGTCCCAGAGTGTTTGTGAGCTGAACGAGGAGCTCGTCTTTCCAGATGTTTCCAGCGTTTGTTTGCAGTGCAGCAGCAGCAGCTGGATCCTCTGGCCTGCGCCTCCTTAAGAGCAGCTGTGCCACGCTGTCCCAGACGCAACACATCATCCAGATGTGACTCAGATATTCCTCTGCAAGTGTACAGTGCGTGTAAACATTGATCAGTGATTGTGTTTAGTCTTTATATGAGCGTGTTGTTCTGTGTTGACTACTGGAGTGTTTCCACCTCCAGACGTTTCTAATGAGGGTTTTGTGTAATCGGTTGGTCAGTTATAGTTATATTACTTTCAGTGTAGAACTGTACAACCACGTCTTGATCCTGAATTCATAAACAAACAATAAAACCCAATGGCGCCAGCTCAGATTTTAAGAAAACATGTTATTAAATAATTAAATCCAAAAGCATCCATTCAACCTGAATAGTTTCTGAAACTTTAAATTCTATTAAGTCCATCTTTAAATTCACAGCAAGGCGGTTTCTCTAAGTGAGCTCATGCATTATTCATTAAATGTTCCAAGTTTATGTAATGTAACATTTCCCAGTGTCAAACCTCTGTGTAATGTAAAGGGAAATCATCATAAACAAGTCTGACTACCGGCATCATAAATAGCACAAAATACATTCTCCATCAGACAGTGCTGGTTGGACTTTAACAAAATTTAGGGAAATTGCTGTATCTTCACATGAGAATGGTTTTTCCCAGCGATCGCTTCAATTACAGTTTAAAACGAGTCAAGTGTGTGAGTGAATCAGAGTTGACAGTAAAGTCTCCAGTCTTGGACCTGCTGGGAGCTGCTGGGTAGGAAAGTAAGAGAGCTTCTGTGTGTCTGACGGCAACCGTAAAGGACTGCACCAGATGACAGCCGTGAAAGAAAGTGTGTAACTGACCTTATCGTTCATAAATAAGTGATTTTAAAAAACAACAATTACCAGAAAATGGATTAAAGCACACATCTCGATGGTAATGTACCCAAATACATCCCCATGTAATAGAGCGTGCTAGAAATGACACAGGCTCAGATATCCTGTTCAGTACCTTTTTGTTACAAGCCTGATACATTAGCGATGTCAAATGAACGAAGCAAGACTCGTTTAAAATGTTCTATATGTAGTTGATTTAAAATGCCTTTTATGTGTATTTATGTAGGGGGTTTTTTTATAATTAAAAGCTTCAGCCAATCATGGCTACAGTAAATGGATGGTTCAGGTCAGGTTCACATATGTGCATAAGGTAAGTGCCAAGATTTGCTTCTTTTCGTTGTTTATGTAACGTCAGTATGTGGGCGATGTACTGTAACAGAAACATTATGCAATATTGTAAATATGGACGTAATGTGATGGTTCAACAAGTTTGTGAAATAATGATTGTCATGGTCGATTCTACATCCTTCACATTCTCATCATAGAAAATGTACCTTTTTAACACAAACGTAGACACAGGAAATCCACACACATACAGTAATTGTCTCATTGTAAACATTAATACTTTTATTGATTAAATTAACTGCAGTAGAAACAGTTGCATAGTACAGAGATCGAGCACATTAACAGCAGCTCATGTGCAAATCACGCTTGTGAGACACCTGAAACAGTATCATAGTGCATTATATTGTCAATTATATCATTGCCTCTCAAGAGTATTCAAACTGCATAGCCTCTATTGCACATATTCACAAGTTCTCCACATTAGATCAAAACGAAATCCTATGCATTCAATATTACGTTGTCAGAGGAGATGATTTGACAAATGAAATGTGGAATAAATCCAGATTTAATCAGTAATTGTAATTACTGATTAAACCAAAGGAAAGACTACACTTCTAGCGAGGACTGTATTCATTGTTTCTACTAGAAAACACACTTCAACAGCAACATAGCACACACATTGCACCTGTGCTCATATAGTGCATATTAGTAAAACATCACAATTCACCACATTTCTCTCAGACTGTGGAAACAAACTGAACCTGTACATTTAATGAGCAAACTTACAGTAACAACACAATTCATGTGCAAACACTAATACAGATAGTGTAAACCCAACAAAACCTCCTACTCATTTCTTTTGCATAGATAAAAAGTAAACATATTGCAGTTTTAATTGCACAAAAATACTTCCTGCAGTGATAGTAGCTCTCTTGATTAAACATATACACTGAAAATAAAAATAGTTTAATGAAGAGTGTAAAAAGTTGCTATGAAATTATGTTCCAATCTTAAGCTACTGTTGTACACAAAATAGGAAAAAATGTTATATAAATTATCTAGAAGAACAAAGGTTATACTGCCTTCAAACAGAAATGTACAAAACAATCTAATATACATTTATGAGATGATGAAATGTGAAGAATGTGCTGTGTCTAAAAACAGTCAGATCATCAAGGACTGATATAAAATTTATAGTTGATGGATCAGGTCCATAAAACAAAATAATTTTAAATGTCTCAAGTAATCAAGTCACACAGATTGTCAACAATTTGACTGAAACATCTAAAGTTTTACATGAGAAAAATGGACAAATTTCACTGCTAGCTGAAATAATTAGAAACAAATAGGATTCAAAAGATAAGTGAGAAGAAATGACAAATTACTGATCTAAAGGAGAATAAATTGTTGAACTAATGAATAATACTACAAATTCAAAACACTACAGCAACTATTTTTGTCATCTAACTTTTTCCCCTTCTTTAAAAAAAATATATTTTAAATCTCAAATGACTGAATTTGTGTAGTGCAGATGTTTCCTGAACAGCTGTGCAGAGCAGTTCCCAAGAACACAGTGTAAAACACACATGCACACACACACAGACTCCACTTTGCCGTCCTTTACTCTCATAGTTTCAGCCTCATGACGGCCAAATGTCAGTTTGTCCACTTGTATCAAAGTCTTCTGGTTTCTTTCTGTCGTCATTCAGATAAAGATGTTCTGTTGAAGCATCAGAAAACAGTGCCTTTTGTATCCATTACCACTTTTAAGACCTGACATTTTTAACTCTGTCTGCTGTTCAGTTGTTGGAGACGGCTGCTTTCACAGAATCCGTGTATTTCCTCCAGTATGTCAGTGGACGATGTAGTCCTGAAATGAACATCACTGGACTCAAAGTCACAGTTCAAAGAGATGAGAGGCGAAGATCAGGTGATTCCCAACTCCAGACTGATCAGAAGCTCTAAAAGAAAAGACAGAGGAGACGTTATTACAAATCCATTAATAAGCTACAAGATATAGCACAACCACATTTATCTACAGTCTTCCAAATTTGCATCTAGAAAGACCAAAACGTGCACAGTAGAAATGTACAGTTTCTGGATTTGTTCCTCACTAATGATACATGTACAAATACAATATGTGGAACAACAGAATATATATGTGTATGCATTTTTAATACTGTATTTTATTCAAATTATGTTGGTGAACCAGTTGGCTCAGATCCCCACAATTCCCCAGTTGCTCTTATTCTACGGTGTTCAACTTCACTGCCTTTAGAGTACAGGACAGGCGACGACTAAAAGATATAGATCCCAGGAGACCATCCTGGTTAAATAAGGCTCAACACATGCAATTAATAATCCAACACATGTATCCTGCATGAAACACACACATCCGTTGTAACTGGGGAACAATCAGCCTTTTTGGACAAAGCCAAGTGCAAAAAAAACAACATTCATATAAAAGCATTTTTTCTCTAATTCTTGTACATGCTTAGAAGCTCCTAAAAATGTTAAATATGTGGAAGGATTGCAGCCGGATCATGTGCAAAGACTCAAACATTTGTGGGACTCTGAGCTAAGCCAGGCATAATTTATCACAAAGCAGTGTTACTGTTTACTGTATCGCCTTCTGAGTGGCCTTTACTGCCTTTTTTAACACTTTATTGTAAGCTCCCTTTCACTGCCCATAGATGGCACACTAATAACAGAGGGAATAAACTCACACACACACACACACAATCAACCCAGACAGAGGAGATGAAATATGCCCCCCAACCCCCCAAAAACACCAAACTCCAAAACAACCATGTCTGTATTTGCCAGTCTAGACACAAGCTGCTCTCCCAATCACCAACATCACACCTCCTTCTCCTCTCCTCCTTCTCCCTCTCCTTTTCCTCCCCCCACCCCACCCCCCCCCCACCCCCACTATCATTGTCTGAGCCACCAAAGTGTTTTTTCCCACGCTTTATTTTTCCCCGTCCTGTTTGTAGGCAGGCAGGAGAAGGTGGGGGGTGGAGGGGAAAGGGAGGGTGGGGGGGTTAAGAACTGATGGGGTCGCTATGGCAACCCCACATTGGCATGCCCCTGATTGGACTATGTGGTGGCTAATTATTCAGCGCATATGCTTAAAAAAAACAATAAAGTAGGACGTATTGAAATGCAGAGCCGAGCATCGCATGGTGTGTGATTAACATATGAGCCCAGCGCTGCTTTTGAAGAAAGACGCCTCAGTTTCGTCGCTCCATCTAGTTCTTAAATGTTACTGACTCAAATGTTACGTTTATAATCACATTTTATGTGCATGTTAAATACATTAGGAAATATCTTTTAGAATTTCAACTGTAATCTTTTTTTCATAAATTTACTGTTTTAGTTTGCAAAATGTGAACTTTTTGTCATGAACTTTATATTTTTGTTTGAAAAATCTACTTAAACTATTTACATTTATCTATGGGAAGATTAATAATTCACATTTATGTACATATGTTTTGTATGTGAGGATCAACCCAAACTTTACATTGAGGCTGAGAAAACTGAAACAAAAAACAAGAGCTGCATGCTAATGGCAGGACTGTGAGGACTGGCATGACAGACAAATTGTGTGTGTGTGTGTGTGTGTGTGTGTGTGTGTCAGAGGCAGTAGGGATGGAGGGTCTGCTGTGTGAAAGAAACCAGTGGGGTAGGGGTTTGTATATGTGTGTGTGAGGAGGGGGGGTTACATTAACAATGGCCGGCATTGTTTACCAATCTCCCTCGTCCATTAATCAGGACGATCCGGGTCTAATTGGAGTTTTGGTTAAGCTGGTCTCCAGACCCCCGTTCCCTCCACTGGCCTAAATAATGGCGTTACGCCACAAGTGCCGCCACACATTGGGGAGGACAATGTGCCGCTTGTCTGAGCGCCCAGGATAGGATCCCCACCCTCTCCTCTTCCCCTCCTTTCTTAGCGCTCCCTGCACCCCCCAAAATAAACCTCACACAGAAACACAAAGAAGGCCTCTCACTATTGAGATCTCACTGTCGCAGGCTCCCTCTCCTTGTCTGTCTGCCCCCCTCTCCTCCTTCCCACCCTGTCCAGTCTTTCTCAGTCAATCACTTACTACACTTTTCCTTCCCTGAACTCATAGGTGGGTCCCTTGTTTCTGGTGGTCATGGTGAGAGTTGCGGGTTCGTTGGTCAGGTAGAAAAACCGCATCGAAGGAGATGATCGTCCTCACTTCTTAATCCCTGCTTAAAGGTCGGCTAAATTGCCACTGTCATATAAAAATAAAAAACTCCAAATTAGGGGAATTTTAATGTTTTCATACCAGCTGAAGGATTTCATGTTTCTCTAAAAGAGAAGACTTGTAAAAGCCTTTAAAACCAAAATGGTGTGCATCAAAACAGTGTGCACATGAAGCTCAAAGTAAGGCCGGAAAAGTTGGCATGATGGTTTTCATTCAACAGGAACAAAATGAGTACTGTACTGTACTGTAATATAATGAACTGTATATTATTTTAGGTTATTATTAGGTTATTTCCAGTTAATTCCCAAGAGACATTTATTTATTATTAAGACTTAATTAAAGATTTTATTTGATCTCTTGGACTATGAGACCATTTTAAATCCAAATGGTTAACATAAAAGATGCAAGGTCTGAAACTTTGACCTGTTGGAGACACAAGGTTTTAATTCAGCAGCAACACAATAGGGAGAAGGGATGCTATATACTCTTTAGATTATTTAAATGATATTTCCAGTAAACTCTCAGTTCAGATGTTCCTCCAATTCAGAAATCAGTGAGAGTTAATGATGCCGTGTCAAATAATCCATACGGCAACAATTCTTCTACAAGCCAAATAGAAAGTGTATTGCACATATGAGAAAACGAAGTGTGATAACAAGCAGGGATTTATGAAGACCGCTATGTTGCTAATTACAGCTCCTTGTGGGTGTCAGGGAACATGTAGGTGTTTTTTTTTTCTCCACATCATCAAACGAAGCTGTCTGCACATGCCTGCAGCATAAATATCGTGCGAATGCTCCACGTGCAGAAATAATGCCAGTAGAGCAAAATTGTAACCCTTTGTAATTAAAACCCTTGGAATAATCTAATTAACGTCTCAGAAACCAAGCAGTCGAAAAAGAGTTTTCAGAGCGTCTGTGGAATACCACAAAATGGTCGATCGTCAGCGTCTGCAGCGTGACGACGGGCACAACGAAAGCGATGCAGGAACCGCAGCTGCCCTTAAAAATGCCAGCTTGCAAGCCACTCGCTCTACGGTTTCCTCCTATCTCATCCCTTCCCGAGTGTCTCTTGGGGCGATCTCTACAATTAACACACTGGCAGTAATTAACACTGTCTTGAGCTAACCAATGGCACGGAAAGGAATCGGGGGGCCAACATGAAGTGGGGGAAGGTGCAGCGCTGACTATCCACGTTCCCCTTTTTCAGCTGCCATTTTGTGCCAGTCTTAACACCTAAGATGGTGGCAGGACTGTGACTTGCCGTGTGGGAGAGGAGGACAAACTGGCAAGGGAGGGGTCGGAGAAGAGGAGGATTATGGGATTGAGGAGGGGAGTCTCTTATTTTCATTCTTCTAGTCGGTACATTGCCGAACGGTTACCAAGACAAGGGGAAAAGAGAGGCGGAGAGACAGAAAGAGGCATGATCGTCAGATTGCTGCCCAACACGCACACACACACACACACACACACACACACACAGAGGAGGAATTCTCCCACACACTCTCACATGTCAGAGAGGAAGAGCAAAGTGTTTATACAGTGTCGGCGCGAAAGTCAACAACACTGTGATGGTCTGTTTGTGTAGAACGTGTCATTTACATGTGCTTTATAAACGCCACACACATACGAACACACACGTGCCCATGCATGAACACACACACACACCACACACACAAACAACCAACACAGCCGTTCTCATGGTATGGTCTGCCCCTGAGCATGCAAATGACATTCATTATGCAAATGCATACAAATCAGAACCAACCATCTGAGAACCCAAGCTGGGGAAAAAACGAAAAGAATAAAATTAAATGAACGAGGGGAAATGCAAAGAAAAGAAAGAAGAAACATGTTGGGAAGTGCGTGTGGGGAAAGTACAGTGTCACTTTAAGAGTGTGTTAAATGTGTGTGAACAGAAAAATAGGTTGTGATCTTTTTTTTGTCCACCAAAAAATGTTTAAAAATATAAAAATCTGGATAAATCTCAAATTTAGGTTTGTTGCCCATTTTTAAAGATTTTTAGTTCCTAGATAGTATTTATGCTCGACAAAGCTACACTAAATATGGGAGAAGAGATCACACACACACACCATCTTTCCTCACTGATGCCACACTGTCCATTGAGTTCTTTAGCAGGGAAAGCAGAAAATCAACTGCAGAAGAGCATCAACTGGAGTGGAGATGCTCCAAATGATGACAAAGTGCCGCTAATTGCCTCTCGAGGTGTTCTTTGTTTAGTTTCACCTCTCTCAGCACCACTGCTGCTGTAGGACATGCTCTCTAAAACCCAAGAGGAGCTGCATGCACATTATCATTCTTTATGAATCATCCAAACCCCGTAACTTGACCAAATATCAAGGAGATTTGTGTAGATGCATCCATTTATCGGGTGTCTGAATGTAAAGGGTTACAGCTTCATGTCTCAAGCATGGGTACTTCACACCTCATCCACTGACTACGACAACAACAAACAGATTTCCCTCCTAAAAAAGATTCAGGCAAGAAAACTGTGCCAAAATAGAAATTTAGCCAATTATCTGGCATGATGAAAAAGCAAAAAAAGGCTAATTAGAAACAGATTATGGCCAAATTCTTCCCCGAAAAGAAGTGCAATTAGACAGAAATTCCTGAGTGTGTGTGTGTGTGTGTGTGTGTGTGTGTGTGTGTGTGTGAGAGGAAAAGAGAGACCTATGATAAAAAGGAAGGTTCAGGATTTTCTGGACTAAAGTATATCATCTTAAATGTTTTTTTTAATTTAACATTTATCTCAACATCCTATCCAAGTGCTTTGAACCTCTAAACTCCCTTATTCTTCTTCTTGAAATAATGCTCATGCAAGCATATTGCTGATTTGTACTTGCAGTGATAACACATTTTTCAGAAACAAAACCACCAAACCAACCAGGTGAAGACTTTGTTAGTGTCCTCACAGGAAACCTGATTCGATTTGTGATCAGTTGGAGAGGCCTCTAATCTAAAAAAACAAAGACAGGATACAACTAGGTGAAGGCCATAAATCTCTGAGGCACAGTACACCGAGAAATATCCTTTTCTACTGAATGTAAAGTACTGTAGTACTAGCAAGTAATTTAACAGTTTACCTTTCTAGTTATAGATGGGTGGGGTTTGTGACATAAGAAAGTGGCAGAAATGTTTGTCATTCAGTTTTGTATGATTCTCATACTAGACACTGTCTGAAATGTCTACTTTGGCTGCACAGGTTGGTCTAATCTGGTACACCGAGCAGATTAAAACCCTGGGAACGAATTTGAAAATAAGGCTGGCCCTCGAGTGTGTACGTCAGTTGTTTGGGTAAAAGTCAGCAATGCTTGAATTTGGCCCTTCACTGAGTCCTGCAGTCTATGTTCTTTAGCAGAAAGCTTCAGCCCTGCATCCTGTCACTCACCTCAGAGCACCAGAAGAGGTTTAAAGTCACAGTGGAATAGATTTTCATTGCATTGTACTCTGTTAATTTGATGCATTTCCTCCTGAAGCGAGATGTTTGGACAGAATAGGAAAAGGATTAACTCCGAACTAGTAAGACAATGGGATGTCATTTATGCAGAGAAGGCCAGTTTTACTTAATTTGAAGGGTTGGAGGCAACAAAATGTCTCAGACATCTGTGACCGTACTATCTCGGTGTACACAATAAGGTCACCACTAATGATTCTCTGTTTTCCAGGAGATAAAAGTACATTTTGGATGTAAAAATACCAGATTATTTTGTCATTTTCTGCAATATATCTTTCAATAAGAGGAGCAGGTGAACATATATATTAGTAACTATGTCGCTTATTTTGCATTTAAGTGTGACTTTAAAGTGCATATTTGGGAAGGACAAAGAAAAATGTTGAACTTATCTTTTCCGTCCCCGCCGACCCCTTGATTGACAGTTTGCTCTATACCAGTGGTTTGAAATGAGCCGGCATGAGGAAATAGTCACACACACAAACTCACACACTATCATCCTGTCAACCAGCACAATGTACGAATCCACACAGTTTGATTTGGTTTGGTTTGAATATACAACAAGCAAATGTGATGTATTTTGTGAAAATCAAGACGCTTTCTGTAGTTTCAATTCAAATATTAATTATTTGTGTTGCCTTGTGCACATTGGATCCTCTATGAGAGACCCCTCCCCTCCCTTTAAAATTACCCCTTATGTAACACAGCATCATACCTTCACGTGCATTGTCCGAGCCCATTCCTCTCTGCTGCTGCTTTTTTTTATTTAGTTTTCTTCTCCCGTGCAGGCGTGTAATGGGATTCTTGTTACTTTCGGTTATCTAGCTTTATGAAGAATGTACGTCACTCATACAGCTAGATAACCAAAGATAACAGACAACCCCTCAGGCCTGCGAACACAGCTCTCTGCCAGCATCACACACACACACAACCTCCGACACACCTGTGAGGACAAACAGTGACAGGAAAACTGCTTAAAGGGCAAAATCACCAAAACAAAGCGAATTCACTGTGTTTTGCATGTATTCCAGAGGTGGAAATAATGACAGTAATAGTCATAAATATGGAGTGTTAATGCAGATGATTTATCACATGGTGTTAAAAACGCCTCAGTGAAATGAGATGAAAAACAAGCATGACTAAAGATTCACAAGGGATACTGCTGGGAAAACACATTTTCCAAGCTATTAAGTGTTTTTATATGACTGAAATGTGAATGGGTTCTTTATAGGAATTCAAAACAAAGCATTATAGCCGACTATCCAGTGAACTAAAGACAACAACAATAAAGATCTTTATGAGGGGCATCAGACACCGGGGATAAAGTAGCACTGAGGGGAATAATTTACACAAATAGTGTAAATAGAAAATATTATAGTAGAATGCAAAGAGGAAATCCCCTGAAAATTTAACACATGCACTCGTTGTACAGTAGGGGTAAATACTCATTTACTATATAAAGGTATTCAGTCATTTTTAAAGTCCCATCTGGAATTATTTTAGCTGTACAGGCAGACAAGATGTACATTTTTGCAATGTCTTCCTGTTATTTTGTTACATCTTAGAATACTGCTCTATATTCTCCCTGAGCATTATTGGAATATTATTAACATAAAACTTTCATATCCTCAAAATATTCCCTGCACAATAGTATAAAATATCTTCAGTCCAGCATGTCAGGTCAGATGCAGCACCAACTGTAAAGGGGTTAATTTGATATATTTCTCAGAAGGACATGTGTAAGTGACTCATATCTTCACCTAAATGTGCAAAAAACTGATTAGATTAGAAAATGCATATAAGTAAATCGATACATTTGTGACAGTTATTGTGGATAAGGTTATTTTTATTAATTTAATTTACATTATGAAGCAATATTTGTACCCTGTCGTATTTATTACATGTTTATTTAAAGCATTAGAAGACATTTGAGTAAGATCATTTTATTTATTTATATTTGGACATAATTTCCATTAATAATAATTATGTGAAAATACTAAAATATTTAGACCCCAAGCCAAATACATTAGTGTGTGTGTGTGTATCTCTGAAATTATATTTAAAAAAAATGCATTTCTTTGTTTTTTTGTTTTGTTTTTTTTCCATAAACAGCTTCTTCTTTTTTTTTAATGGCTTTTGGCGAGAGAGGGGAGTGACGTCACGGGCATCGCTGGCTTTCAATTAGTGCGTTAGCAGCGAGGTGTGATGCCTAATTAACACACGCGCGCGCGCGCACACACACACACACACACACACACACACACACACGCCATTATGGAGAGGATGTTCTTTCTTACAGCATCGTGAAAATAGGCCACTGCTGAACGAACAGTTACAGCAGTTAAAGCTGCAGGTTGTTTACAGAAAGGCGGAAAATGCAGATAAAGATGTTATACACATAATTGCTTGCGTTACATTTTATTTTACATCTGCTTTCTGAAAGGTCTCCTATAAATCAGAGAGAGATGAATTATACATAGGCTTTGGATTTTTGCCAAAAAAAACAACAACATCCATTTGGGAGCTCACTTTGCTGTTTTACCTTTCAGGCCGCGACACACACGTTTCAACACGAGTTCACGACTTCAGGGTTCACATTCACACCTACTGACGACTTTCTCGTTTATTTAATGTGTTTATTTTACGCTTACAGCCTTTGAATGTTTTTAGATTTGTGATTAACAGTGCTTTGCTTTTCTTTTCCCATCTACTGTGTGTGTGTCTGCTGATCTGGGTGGCGAGCTGCTGCAAGGGCTACGGTTTCCCTAACAAGGATAAATAAAGTTGTATTGAATTGAACCGAATTATCTGGCTACAGAAATGTGTCCCATCAAGTCTATGAGTGTATGTGCGAGTGTATTTTTAAGTTTTTAAAGCTGCTAAAATTATACTTTATTTTTTTTTTTGAATTGCATGAAATTTGAGTAGGATGTCTGTAGCTGCTACAATGGACAAAATAATTGTCACGTAATCGTTTTATATTAAATCGCGTGTGTATTTTGCTCTCTCTCTAAATTGAATAAAATGCTAATAACAAGTATTATAATCGCAACGGTTTCTTTATATATTTTTATTATTTTATTATTTCCTTTTTTTTATTTTTTGTGTTATTCAGGTCTCTCTGTCAGGTGCTAACCTGAGCCTTTCACAAAGCATTTGTGATTTAAAGCATGTATTAAATACTGAGCACATACTGCCTGTAAATTAACGGCTCAAATGAGACGACTTGTCCCAAATAATGTCCTAAAAATGTCCTTTTTCTTTGAATTAATATCTGATGCATTTCCTGGATACAGGCCGTGCAGAGACCAGTATAGTAGAGAAAGCAGTGACACTATAGAGTAGCTATTAAAAACCTATACTGTAATGCATGAAAAATGATAAAGAAAGAAAAAAGACATTAGGTACCGCTGACCCTCAAGTCTTTGTGGGGAAATTACACTGACGTTTTCGTTGAAGGTAACTTGGCAGCAATACAGTGAAAAATGTTCTACTTTAATAGATTGTCAGGACCATAAAAGGCTGTAAACGCTGCAAAACGTGAGCGGAACAGTCGCGTCCACAAAAAGGATCCAGAAAGGATTTTAAAATGATTTCCAGAAGTAATCGATTAGTTCCACACAGCGTGCTGCTGCTGCGTGGTCGCTTGATTTTTCGCTTGTGTGTGTGTGAGAGAGAGAGAGAGAGAGAGAGAGGAAGAAAGATGTTGTACTATATGGATTTTCCTAATGTTCTTGCATTGAGAGCTGTTAGCCAGTTTAAGTCACACGCAGATGCATCAGTGTTAAACGTGAAATCATTCATATTCACCTGGGAGTTGGAGGAAGCCCTCATCTTCATTTCAGGTGCTTTAAGTTTCTGGAATAAAAAAGAAAAAAAATGACTTGGGGATAGGATGAAAAGTCCACTAAAATGTCGCAGTACAATACATCATATATAATTAGTAGGCAGAATAACACACATCTCCCTCTCTCTCTCTCTGGAAAATCCCTGGAAAACACCTCTACGTGGGAAATCTGCCTACTAGGTCACTGACAGCCCCAAACGAGTCCAGTTTGCGTTGCTCAGCAGGGTCGTTAAGTCGGAGCTTTGCACCTGCAGCTTCACTGACTCTGCACCAGAGTGAGCCTCCAGAGATGCTGCTGCAGACTCACAGCGGTCCCTTTTCAAATTAGAGCATGTTATAGTCTTGTGTCTCACGGCACAGTCTCAGCTGTCTCAGCATGTCTTCTAACCATCTCCGTGTCTCATGGCTCACGGCTTTAGGGGCGATTTAATGTGCGAGGTCATTCAACACTGAGCCGAATATTTTCCCCCTGGATTCACCTGTTCAGTCTAAGTGCAGAGTCATGTTTTACTGCATATGATATAGCCCCGATTCATGTCTTCATTTTGGGGACTAATTGCGCCTTTGCGTCATGCGGTCTGGACCCTGTACGAGTGAGTTATGCAGTTCAGGGCCTTAGTGATGAAGCAAAATACAGTAAATAGTCCCATGCACGTGTAAAATCTGTGTTTCTCTTTTATAAAACTGATGCATAGAGACATTGTTTGCAAAAGAAAGTCCAAAAATATAGTAAATTAACAGGAAAACTTCTCCTCAGCCACAGTTTGGCGCAACAGTCATGAATACATTCACTATAAATATATAGACCTACTCAATAGGCTACTATAGAAAATGTTATGTAATAATTATAACATAAGACATAAAACGTATACATGCATTAGAGGGAGGTCTGGCTTCCCACTCACACAGATTAAACAGGCTTTATGTAAGAGCTCTCTGCTGGCACCGTACTGTATAATCCCAGGCTGCAGGAAGCCGCACACTGCTGGGTTCATGTACAATAATCACCTTTTGCTTTTTTTTTTTAAATACATGCTTTCCCCCCTGCTTAGGCTTTTCAGCGCGTAATCTGTTGACAGCAAACAGGCCAAACACAACACAGCACTGTGCCGTGAAAGGTTGCACCGCCTGAGGCCACTCTGGCACCACAGGCCGGCGTTATACAGTAGACCCATGCAACATTATAATTACAGTTACAATAAAATCTACAATAGCTAAAGTGAGCGGCAGGGTTTACTATCTCTCCAGTTTTTGTGAACTAAACTCGTGGAAATGGTGCAACACGAACTTATGTAATACTGGGGATAATAACAACAGAGCATATGGCTGATCCGGGGTCAGCATCACTGAAAAGATTCCAGTTTAAATTCAACATTGCTTTATTGGCATCAAAGACACTAAACCATTGTTGCCAAGGCAGAAAAAAAAAAAAAAAAAAACACTCATTAGTTTGGTATTTTCTGGGAGTCATCTCTTATTCAAAATGTAGGCTAGGTTAAATGGGAAGAAGGAGAGAGGAGAGAATGAACAATTCCTCGTTTTTTGGAACAATGTTAACATCAACACCAATAAAAAAATAACCAAAAGGCCTTGTGGGAGACAGGAGATCACCTGTGACTGTAGTCAGAGGAAAGGCGACTAATCTCAGTGCTGAAATAGCTGACTGCTGACATCTGGCCATGTATGAAGCATCTCGTGCCAAACAAAAGTGTCTGCAGCCACAAGTGAAACTACACGTCTGTGCCGCTGCCATCAGATGATGTTCAGCCTTCATCTCAGATGCTGCGCACCATTCATACACCTTAAACAGGTCCGAGGGCAGAACACGCCTCACTGGGAGAACATGTAGAGTAGATTTAGTCTTTCGTCGGCCTGTAGATCCTCACTTATTCCACAATAGGGTTAAACACATAATACAGTGTGTTATCGCCTGAACGCACCTCAGATCGCTATATAAACCCTCTGCTGTGCCGCTCCTGCAGGTTTTTGTTTAAACTCAGACTCGTTTGCCACAAAATCACTCATAATACAAAACATGGTTCTTACTGTTTCCTCCTGAGATGCAGCAGGGTGGGTTGCACTGGGCTCGGATGAGCTCCTGGTAAGCAGCGGTCCCTCCGGACGTGCGGCATGCTGGGAACCAAGTGAGCGCGTTCATGAGCGGCGTATTGAGCTTTGTGGCGACGGCGCATCGTGACGTCCCGCCGGCCCCGTCCATTATTTTTAATCTAACGGGTCCTCTTGGTTTTTTCCGCGCATATCGCTACACGGCTGTCCTCCACATCCACAGCCCCCGTCCTCCCCTCACCAAACTGGAGAGTTGGGACGGTCCGCCTGGATGGCTACATCTCCACCACCGTTGTCTCCAAATGGTTTAACATCTCATTTGTCCAAAATCATATACACCGTCCAAGGCCCGCCCCCTCGTGAGTCAGTGAGGTAACACTGTTCCCACCCTCTCAGAATTTTGATATTATGCAAGACGGTCGATGTAATTAGGACCTATAATAAGGACCTATGGCAGCGCCTCTCACGCCCCCCAACAGACGCCCGCAGAAGTGCATGGTGGCACCATCATTCATCCACCAAACACCACAGTCCTATAGAGGCTTTCAGTCAGTGTGTATGTTTCATCTGCATGACTTAATCATGTTATCCCGGTAATATCCCTGTTGCGTACTTATAGAGAGTTGTTTAAATGCCAGAAAAGAGATGTTGTATTTCTACTTCTTTAGGAACGCGGCCTATTTGTAGGTAGTGTGCTCATTAAAGTGCTCATATCGTGCTTATGTTTTACCTCAGCATCATGGTTCCACTTTAGGCTATTTCCAGTGGATATTTAAGCCTATAATTGGTGCTTTTAAAATTGATTGTGGGCCAATATAGGGATTTAGGCTATTCATGAATGCACTGTAGTGCAGACGTCACTATCACAGGAGAAAAGGCTCTGTAATTTTCAGATGTTTAAATGTAAAAAGTCATGTCTTTGTATTTGGCTTCTCACCCAGAATTGACATATCTCAAAGATGTTGGTGTCTGCAGCTGAAACGTGTAGAGGCAGACTGGAGAGGCGCTCCGGCTTGGATAATTAGCATGATAATCACACCAGAAATCTTTTGAGTCAATGAAAGACGAATCCTCGCAAACGTTATTGTATAAGGTCTCAGTCTTGTTTGTATGCATAGCCATAGACGTGCTCATCATTTGCATTAAATAAAGTTAACTCAGTCATGTTGATCTGTCTAGACACATTAATGTGTGGAAATGCCTTCACACACACAGGCCGCACACTGCAAACATATATCCTACAGTTACGCTTCAAATAGCAAATGTACCTTTTTGGTACCACTTTATAAAAAGACATGCTTTATACGGGGTTTATAAGTTGTAACTAACTGCTTTATTAATGGTTAATAAATCACTAATAAAGGTTTTATGGATCAGTTGTAATCCATTAGTAAGAACACATTTTGGATGGCCAGGTTGTGAAAAATACCTTTGATAGATTGGGCCATGTGACTTACCTACCAGTAAAAAGGTTGCTGGACCAAAATCCATTTATTAACAACATTTATGACAACATTGTTACATTATTTTGAGCTTTTTTCACAACCTGGCAACCCTAAAAATGTTATTATTAAAGGCATAAAACTGATAAGGAATTAGTAACTTTATAATGAAAATGGCTTTAATGGCTTTAGCTATCAAAAAGAAGTTCCTTCTTAATCTGTTGTTAAGGTGTTGTGCAACATCTTGACACAAGTGAATAAATGAAAACCCATCTCAGTTCTTTTTGGCAGATTTTCTGTATAAATGAAGGACGGTAACCCGGGGCGAGCCTCCGGTAACGGACTGACGGATAGGCCTATTAACGTACACTGTAGCCGTTTTCTCTTTGCTGTAGGCATGGGAACCAGATCCACACACGCGCACACACCAACACCTGCGCGCGCCTCGTTGCCAAGCAACCGTTGATGACCGTAGTCCAAAAACCAACGGGCGAAAACGCGATCAGTTTTAATTCAGGAGACTTTACAGTGTAAAAAGTGCCCATTATGCTATTATTTATAGCTGTAGTACAGTACATGGCTACTGCTGCCCGGTAGAGGAAACTCGTACTACTTCAAATGTAGGTTTCTGTCTGTTAACTTAATCGTCAAAGAGTCAAGTTAGGTTTATTTAAATAACCCCAAATCCAGTGATGGATACTTACTCAAGCACTGTACTTAAGCACAACTTTGAGGTGCTTGTACTTTACTTGAGTATTTCTACTTTATGCAACTTTACTTTACTCACTGTGAAAATAATACAAGTGGGCATTCAAAGCCTTACTTAAGTAAAAGTGTGTAAGTATTATCAGCATAATGTCGCCTACTTAAAGTACTCATTCTGCAGAATAATGGTCCCTGTCAGTGTTTTACTATTAGATATGATGTTTCTGGATTAATATTACTGCTGCATTCATGTGTATGTTGCATTTTACTGCTGTAGATGTTCAAGGTTGAGCTACTTTTAACTACTTTATATACTGTTGGGTAGTTTCATCTACAGCAGTGCATCATGGTCTACAGCAGATCATCATATGTTTGTCGCTGTCCTGTGAGAACCACGTGTCTGTAAAAACAGTCCTGTTTTCAGCTTTGTGATGATGCATTTTACAGCTGATCCAGGGGGATTTAAAATAGTTTATTTATTTATTTAGATACGGGAATTTTCTCAACCCATAAAGGAACTTAATCCTTCAGTTTCCTTCAATTTAAATTCAAAATCACCACATTTGGAGATGCATGGTTTTCACTGGACAGGTAGGGGATGAAAAATTGTAATCTGAAAAGTAACTAAAGCTGTCAGACAAATGTAGCAGACAGGAAGTAAAAAGTGCAATATTGACCTCAGAGATGTAGTGGAGTAGAAGTATTGATACTTTTACTTAAGTAAAGGATCTAAATACTTCTTCCACCACTGCCCAAACCACAAGTTTGTCTCAAAGTGCTTCATAATCTATCCTCAGTGCCTCGATCAGGGAAAGTAAACCCTATAGCTGCAGATGTCCTACTGAAGTTAAAGCGTTTCAGTAATGTGTATATACTCCATGTGTAGAAAGTGTAAAAGTCCTACCTTTTAAAGTCATACTTAATTAAAAGTACTGAGGTATTATCCAAAAAATAGTAGTTAATTATCAAAAGTACAGAAAAAGATCTCTTTGAGTATTATTTCTGATGTATTAAAGTGTAAGCAGAATTTTGCTGTTATGGTTGGTTGGGATGGCGATAATTTCAACTGGTTTATATTGCTGTGTAGTTTAATCTATAACAACACAGCATGTTTTATTTGTCAATCGTTTATTTTGTAGTAAAACCTACAGTATTGGCCTCTGAGACGTAGAAGTAGGCCTATGTGGTGCTCTTTGGATACATGTGGACACAAAAATCACAAGAAAACTCCAAGGCACTCTCTTTTAAAATGCCTTTATTGTCATGGCATTACAAATGGCATCTGTTTGACTCCCTGCCATGCCATGACAATAAAGGCATTTTAATAGAGAGTGCCTTGGCTTCCTCGAAGTTGTAGACTACTAAATCCTACTCATAGTTGCGTAATCATAAGATAAAAGACTGGGGCTGTAACCTGGTGTGTGCCAACGTCCATTGTGACATTTATAAGTAAGTTATGTTGCCATAGTAACAACAACAGAATCCAACTTGTGTTGCCATAGAGCTGTTTCTGAGGAAAAAGTACTATTTTTTCCACTTGGTTCCTACAAAGTCATAAAAAAGTGGCAAAAATAATAGCTTGTTGCCCCGTTACTTATTGTAGTGCATTACTCAGGCCGTGAGAAGCAGACAGTCTTTTGGCTGGTGGGTCACAGTCTGTCTCAGACCCTCCGACAGCAGTAAAGCACCCTCACCATCCCTCCATTGTTTTACTGCTGCCAGCCCAGACACCATGCAGGCTTCACTGAACAGAGAGACGGCGAACATTGCGACAAAACCAGCTTTTACGCATGTTCACGAGCAGCATGTCGGTACAGTTGATATGTACAAAACCTCACATGTTATTACTGTAAATATGAGTCGTAATACTCTTGCCTGACCACAAGGATTCAGTGTGTGTATTTGTGCCCGTGCATGCAGTGACCTGGCACCCTTTCACCCCCACGTCGCGCCAATATTCAAATTGGGATCCTCTAATTTGAATAGGAGCTTAATGAGACTTGGTGGTGTATAATAAATGAAAGAGGAGGGAGTACTTCATGAGACTGAAGGTAGAGTTATTTCAGAAATGTTGCAAGCCTTTTTTAGAAATTAGACGTTTGCATATTAAAATACTTTTTTTTTAAAAGCCAAATATAGCCTGTTATAGTTCCTTTGACCCCAGCTAGATGTAAAGAATAAAACAGGCTATGTAGAAGTACAGGAGAAGGTATTTGCTGTTAAAATGCACTATATTTTAATGGAGGATTAGTGTGAAGACCCCACTTAATATCTGACAGCCGAAGCTCTTCCCTCTCTCCAGTGGCAAGCTCCTCAGAGGATTGCATGAAGTCAACTGGTGGTCCACCAGCAAGCTCTCCATCACTCTGTGGGGTCAGACGACTCCTTGTGTCAAATATGTCGGAGAGAATTTACATAATATAAACAGTCAAAGTCAATGCAGATCACCGTCTTTGCTGTCGTGAGAAACTGGAAAACTGGTGCTAGAATTTGTAATTTAACAGGGGACACAGACGTTGGAGACCTTAATAAACTTGAAATCTCTACAAACTCCAGAGGGTTTAATACGCAGCCTCTCATTTTACATCCCAGTGACACGATGAACTCTGTGGTTTTCTCTCTGATTTCCGGATTTAGGGAAATGTTTTCACAGGTATTGACTGAACTGTCCAGAAAAGTGCCACTGCAGGACATCAGAGGCAAGAGGTTGTAACTGTGTAGAGTGTGGTGCTGCCTTTGGCCCCTCTTGTGTCTCTTGTGTGTTGACATATCCCCCGAAGGGAAAGCAACATTTTGAGATTTGTCTTTTCTGCTTGTGGACGAGTGTCTGGGCAGTCTCACCAATATAGCTTCAGTAAACATCTTAATGAACCTTGAACATGCTCGCGTCCTCCTTGTTATTATGAAAGGATCCTAGTTACCAAAAGGCAAAAAAAAAAGAAATGCAGTAATCAGCAAGTCTTCTTGGGGTCCACATATAACACACAGGACAATAATTAACAGATAAAACAATTAAATATAATTACAAACAAAATAATTGCTTGACCTGTGAGAGTAACAAGGTTTTACTAAAGTGTGGAAGTATGTTTATAAACGCCTTTTGAAATATATGATTATGTTCCCTACATGAACGATCTCCTGAGGGAATTGGGAAGCTGATGTGACGACTACAGGCATTTCGTGTTTTTAAGAAGTGAACAATGCTGTAAGGGTTTAGTCGACTGAATAGATTTTGCTGACTTATATGCGTGCGTGATGTTAAAAAGTGAAAGTAGAGCGCAAAGTAAACTCACTCTGCTGTTAACCACCGATGACCTGTAGTGCATTTGAAGGACTAGTCTGCCACTTGTTAGCTGACATGGATCCTGCAGAGATACTGGATGAGGTACAAGACTACACAGATAGATAGTTGTTGTTTTTTAAGACCATGAATGAGTTATCAATCCCACATTCTTTGACATTTTATTATAAAATGCACGAGGTTGGATCAGTTTAGCCTACATGGGCATTTTAATCACTTGTAGTTTATAAAAAAGGTATACACTGTAAAATGTAGGCCCACAGGACTTGAAGTTCACCATTAACTCCCTCCAAAAATAATGAAATAAATAAAATGTGATTTGTTTGTATTAGAACAGTGGCTACCTATGAACCCTGTTTGTTTTTTAAATAAAATGATAATAGCCTATTTAAAACATTCATATTTTGTTTATGAAATATTTAATACTTCATAAACTCTCTTCTCTTATTCACTCTGGGAATTTGCCACAAAGCTGTTTTTTTTTTTATTGTAAAACCAACTTTCAGTCCATAACAAGTGAACAAAAAAAAGCCTAATTTGAATGTATTATATTAGGGACAGACAGACAGAAAGTGAATGAAATAAAATTTCGTTATGGGCTGAGATTCAACAGGCTTTTAGTTTTGAGCTGGTCGGCTGATTAATGAATAGAATAAAAGTCAAGAAGACATTTTTAAACATGACTGTCTTTCTCTCTCGACTCTGAGACCAACAGGTGAACTTCAGCCAAATGAACTGGACACTGGTGACTAGTCTAGAAAAATACAGAAGCATTTTAATTGGCTGTGTTGCTGTATTGGTCTGTGCATAAAAACGTTTTTTTTTAAAGTCCTGTTATAAGATAAACACGTTGTATGACAAATGGTTATTTCGGTATGCACATATAGCCTACCTCAAGGGTTTCGGGTGCTAAACAGAGCCTAAGAGGTTTTATTTCACGATTAGATTTTTAAAAATAATTTCTTAGCATTCAGCAAATAAACTGACCGCATTGTCCTCTTTTTATTTTCTACTGATGAAGTTTATGAACAACCGCATTTTCAACAATCGACCCTTTAAAATTTAATCTCCAATTCCAGTTAAAAACACAAAAATTATTTTGCTCATTTTCAAGCTATTTTATATTTTATTTATGTTTTTCTAAAATAACGCATTTCGGAAGAGATTGTTCGACTATTATTTAGACTTTATTCTTAATCGCTTTGATTTCTCGTCTCCGGACGTTCATGAAGTTATAACAGAAAAAGGAAAAAACTCAAAATTGAATTACACCACAATCAGAAAGGCTACATTCCCTTTATTGTCATTTAAAAAAAAAAAAAAAATCTTAATTGGCGATCTTAGTTCATATTTTCAAATAGGAATTGCTCAAATTCTTGGCATGTTTTGATTTTTGCCCATTAATCGTGATGTTTCGGACGCCCAGCACCAGGAGGTGTAGGCTAACTGCTCATTTTATAAACTAAAATATTGGTTGAACAAATATTGAGACGCTGTAGAAAATATTCAGAGCAGTTGCAGTCTTTAAAATGATGTTTATCTTGTGCACAAGTGATCAGCGGCTGTTAGGAAATTGTGTTTCCATAAAAATAATTTTAAAAGCATCATAAATTAAAACTCAGACTTATCGATCTCAGATGAGGAATCCAGCCTTGTGTTTTTTCCATGTTAGGGTTTAAATTCAGCGCAGGTCTAATGAGACCTGCAGCAGCACAAATCTGGGCTGCGGATGCCAAATCTTTCTAGCGACGTTTTAGACTTTTATTCACATTATTGGGGACCGGCCTTCACTGAATACACTGCATAGTCTGGTTTACTGGCTGCTGTGGTCTGTAGATTTTATCAGCAGATTTGGTTATTTCATAGCTACTGTAATCAAACAGGTAAAGGGGTTTAAATCCCTCAATCCTCCTGTGTGATGAGTTGTCAGCTGCCAGTAATATCACATGGTTTAATACGTTTTCAGTGAGTAATAAAAATAAAATATCAGGGAGATATTTGGCCTCGTGGTTGTCATCAACGAGGTGACAGTTCCTGGAGCAGCTCGATGAGGTCAGTGCAGAAAACAGACTGTAACAGCAGGATGCTGTTTCTCTGTTTCTCTCTCTCCTGCTGCCATCATGTGGACACTGGGCGTGTTACAGCCACACCAGGTGGATTATTGAATCCTTGCTATCTGCTGCCACGCGTGGCCAATGAGCACCTTAATAATCTTCAACTACTATTATGCAAACCACAGTGGTGAAAAGTACTTTTACTCGAGTACTGCAGTTAAGCACAATTTTGAGGTATTTGTACTTTGCTTGAGTAGTTCTGTTTTGTGCTTTATACTTCTTCCCCACTACACTTCAGAGGGAAATATTGTACTTTTTACTGCACTACATTTATTTGACAGCTGTAGTTACTAGTGACTTTTCAAATGTAACATTTTACATCAAAACATACGATCATCTTATAAAATACAGTTTTTTTAAAGATGAAACCAGTAGCTGGTCTGGTTTGGGCCCATTCTCACATCTCAGGTGTCTCTGAGTTGTTGATGGGACTTTCCCCCTTTAAACTTCTCAGATGGTTTCATTTAAATAACTGTTCGAATCCCAAAGCGATCAAATCAAATATTTAACTAAAAATCAAAAGATCAGAGAAAAGTTCAAAATATAAAAAAAATGTGCAGAGATTTGTTTCTTCTTTTCTCTCCCATTAATCATCTCACGACCCCTCAGATCAGGAACCATTGGACGAAACTACCAAACTTCACTGTTTAAGATAGTTAAAACTAGCTAAACTGGCCGCTGCCTGCACATTGATTCATCAGTATTAATAATCTAATAATGTAAAATATAATAATAATCATTCACAGAACTAGTACTTTTACTTTTGATACTTTAAGTACATTTTGATTATAATACTTTTGTACTTTTACTTCAGTAAGATTTTAAATGAATGGCTTTTACTTGTAATGGAGTACTCATACATCGTGGTACTTTTTACATAAGTAAAAGATCTGAGTTACTCTTCCTCCACTGGCAAACAACAATAATAACACAAATGTTTCTCCTTTTTTCCCCAGCCAATAGGGTTATTATAAGTTTATCATATGTGCTGAGGAATAGTTTACAAAGTACACATGGTGGAGTTTGAAAGCTCATTCTTATATTTTTTGACTAAGTAGTATTTTTTAAACTTAATTTAACTTAAACTGTTTTTAGGCCAAACGTAAACATAATACAGTGATTTAGGGTTTGAAACAGCTTTTCACCATCATCAAGGAACATAAATGAAGGAATAAAGAACCAAAATAATCAGAAAAGAGTTACATGCTTTGTTTGGCAGCCTGTCAGAAATATTTAAGTCAGGTGGGGTTGAACTGAAGGAATTTGGAGATTTGACCTCAGTTTTTCCTCCAGATGTCGTGACAGCCAGTAAGCTCAGCACCGTGCCAGAACATCAGCTCTTTTCTTCGGTCATCTGAAAATCCAGCACCACCAGATAATGGATGCAGCCCATGACTGCTGAAAATAGATACATGCAGACTGCGTTCATATACAAGCTGTGTGGCAGCATTTCTGAGAGGATGCAGCCCTCTTCCAAAATATTGGCTCATTAACAGAACAACATCATGTGGTTTGTTTGTGGTAACATTTGAAAACACATCCAGTTTAAATGTGTTAAATGAAAAACAGGAACACACATTTTTACAGAAGATGGAAGAATTTTTCACATTTTATGTTGCCATTTCATTGTTCAGTTACTGTACAGTTATATATTGTGTATAATATATTATGCTGTAAATATTATCTCCGCCACATGATGATCGTGTCTGTTTCAAAGCCTTCTCAGTATTGCCATACAGTGAAAAAAACGTAAAGATATTCAGTTTAAAAATACCAGAATCAGCCTTAAAAGTGTAATTTGTGTTAAACCCCCAAATTTAGGGGTGCCCCAGTAGCTCATCTGGTAGAGTACGTGCACCATGTACAAGGCTGAGTACATGAATCCAGCCTGCGGCCCTTTGCTGCATGTCATCCCCTCTCTCTATCTCCCACATTTCCTGTCTCTCTTCAGCTGCCCCCCCACCAAATTTTCTGAAAAACTACCAAGACATGACTGTCTTTGTCCTCAATGGAAGCTAAATGGCCCTGGATGGAGAATCCTACATCATTAGACTATATAATTTACTAAAAGTAAACAATTCTATTTAAAGGCCGTTGTCCAAATAACATCCATTTAAAATATGTAAGTTCTTGATCTTGATGTAAACAGGAAACATTGAGCATGTAGTAGCAAGGACCTGTAATCAGGCTTTTAAGTGTAAAACTGTCCTCAATTATTTTTTTATTCTTAGATATGGAATTGAAAACAAAAGTGACCAAAAGAGGGAAGACATTTTTGTCTTTAGTTTTAGTCCAGCACTGCTTTTGCTTGGAAGTTGTTGTAATGTCTTCTGTAGCTGATGTTCAGTACCTATAGTTGGCAGAAAGTTCGAACACAGTGGTCATGGAGGTCTGGCTAAACCTGACCACACTCACTGCTACTTTTTTCATCTTCACATACTGTAGCTCTGTTGCCCTCAGGTTAGACGTCACAGTCAGCAACCCCAACCTCAATATATATTAGATGGCTCAACCCCATCTGATATATTTTAATGGGTATATAGTAGAACTTTATACAGGAAACCTTTAGCCAACGCCTTTGTTACTGTATATTCCTCCCCTTATTTGATGTGATATGCCTCTATTTCATCTCTAATCTTGCCATACAATTCTTTCCTTAGTCATTTTATACAACAGTCTGTAACATGCAGAGGTTGATGCAAATGTGAAGAGAAAAAAGACTCTTCAATCAGACTGTAGTTACACAGCTTTTAAGTTGTACATACCTCAAAGCATCTTTCATGTACATCGCATTATATCGCTCATCAAAGAGAGATATAGTTAATCTTTGTGAAGATCTCCTAGAATATGTATAACTTATTTTAGCCATTTTCCTCAAACTAATGCTCTTATACATAAACCAAATATTTGGTAACTTTTTTGATAAAGAAGTGTGAGGTCTGGTCTTGTGGCAAAAGTGACAGTAGTAGGTTTGGTACACAGCAGAACAAACAAGTTAAATACGACAATGGCAATATCTCATGCAAAACGTCGATGGTATAAACGTAAATTATGTTTTTAACCTTCTACAAGCATGTGAAATAACACTGAGGTGTAAAAATGATTTCAAAATATATCCTTGTGTCCATTTTATGAATCATTAAAAGTTACCGGTTGTCTTCTCAGTAATCTTGTTTTATTTTTGGTTCATATTATTTGGTCCATATTCAAAGAGGACTGCGCCAAACAGCTGCTTTATCTGTGAAATCACTTGCAACTGAATTATGAGATTTCTCTCTTTGTAGGTCTGCACATTCATGGGCACATTTATCAGTGAAAATACATGAATGAAAAACACAAACTCCCACAAAGTGTCATTTGTTAGGGCCTCATTGCTCTCACAGGAGAGCAGGCGTTCCAGAAAAGGAAAAGCTATGCAGGGATGCTAACATGTGTTAATTAGCAGTAAACATAAAGTTTAGCTGAGGCTAATGAGAATATCATTAGTTTAGCAAGTAAGAATCAAAGTGTTCGACAAATTAAACATTGACCTGATGATGGTGCTTTATGGAAAGTGAAGGGGTCATCAAAGTGGTTACAATTCACCCTGAGGGGGACATTAATGTATTTATACAATTTCATGGCAGTTCAACCAAAAGTAAAACCACAAATGTCAACCTCATGGTGGCGCTAGAGGAAAAGTCAGTGCCAAAGTCAGTAGGATTCATCCTCTGGGGAACATGAATGTCTGTACAAGCGGAGGACCGACAGACGGACAGACTGACAGACCGACATTTAAATCCCCAGCGTTGCCACTGGCACGGCTTAAAAAATGGTTTGCAGTTAGAATTTGACAAAACTACTACTAGCTTTTTCCAGAGCTTTCCACCATGCCATGCAGTCTTCATCAGCAGCTGGAGTTTGCTCAGTTGTCACAGAGATAGGTCTGCTGACATGCAAGCTCAGTAGCTATTATGAAAAAAGCTTGTAAATGGACCTTCATTTGCGATTGGTTTGTCAGACTATTTCCAAGGTCAATCAATCAATCAATCAATCAATCAATCAATCAATCAATCAATCAATCAATCAATCAATAAATCAATCAACCAATCAATCAATCACTTTATTTGTCCCCAAAAAGAAATTGGCTGTGCTGCAGTGAAACATAAATAACACAAAACACATACAGTACAAACAGAAATACAAACATACAAATAGAATTTGGTACCAAAAGAGTGTGTATAAATTAAAACTATTTAAAAAATAAGTTAAATTATGAGTAAAAATAATAATTAAGATATTTAGATATTAATAATAATAATAATTAAGATATTTAGAATTTGGGTGCTTAATGTGAATGAACTGGAGCTTAACTTCTGAACTTATTTCTAAACTGTATGCATGTTATTTTATTTAATATAACTTTTAGATATATTGTGTCTTAACAATATATAGAAGCAAGATTTATCGTTACAGAAGTTGAATCTGTGCTAGAAAACGCCCTCATAAGTAATAAGAGTGACAAGTAGCTCTAGTCTCCACGATAAAATGAGATCATAAGAGTAACATGATGGCAGAGTGGAGTGTGTGTGGGCAGCAGAGTGGGGTAGGCCTGCATGGAGAGCACTTTGGCTTGTTTTTGTCGTTACCACGGTGACTGTAAAGCACATTTCCAGGTGTGCAGATGGGATACAATAATCCCTCAGGTTTGGTCGGTCCTGGGGAGGGAACCGCATTTGTCAAACGATAAACTTGCTTGTCACGCTGCCCTTTGTTCAGGTTGCACATGTGAACAGGATGACTTGATGAGTTTAGTCATGGATAGTGATGTAAACTTGCTGTAAACTGGTCGAATTATAACAAGAGATTTGATTTAGAGTTGGGCAATATGACGATATATAGATATATACTGTGAAACGATGTAAAGAGATTTTGCCATGCTGTTGTAACTGTCTCTTAATATCTCTGGTTTTATATTAGACCATTGTTGACTGATATATGGCAAAGTTGTATTATTTTTGCATAAATGCAGTGAAGCACCTTGATTTGCTGGATTACCCCAAAACAGACATTACCACCTGGGTATTGTATCCATAAACAGTTTCTCAAAACTTATCAGAAAATGTAGCCTACTATAACATGATATATATTGATGTTGCTTTATATAAAATTAAATATAATATTAGAGGATTTTATCTATATCATCACTTCTACATACATGACTGAAAACAATAATTATGCCAATGTAATTCAGTCCTGTACAATATTCCTCTGATACAGACCTTTGTAAATCTTATATTGGTAAATATTAGATGAGAGTGTGTCTGAGATAGTTTATTTCAACTTTAATGTAATTGTTGCATTATATTGTGAGGCTCTGTCTGTGCTCAGTAGGCTGCTGCACATATTTATTTATTAAGAATACTATTATGTTTTCAGCGGTGGAATGTAACTAAGTACATTTACTCAAGTACTGTACTTAAGTACAAATTTGAGGTACTTTACTTGATTTTTTTTCCATTTTATGCTACTTTATACTTCTTCTCCACTACAATTCAGAGACAAATCTGGTACTTTTTACTTCACTCTGACAGCTTTAGTTACTTTTCAGATTAAATTTTTTCATCCCCTTCCTGTCCAGTGAAAACCATGTATCTCCAAATGTGGTGATTTTGAACTGAAGGATTAAGTGTTCCTTTGTGGGTTGAGAAGATTCCCATATTTCTTAAGCTAAATAAACTATTTAAACCCCCCTTAGATTAGCTGGAAAATGCATCATCACAAAGCTGAAAACAGGACTGTTTTTACAGACACGTGGTTCTCACAGGACAGCGACAAACATATGATGATCTGCTGTAGACCATGATGCACTGCTGTAGATGAAACTACCCAACAGTATATAAAGTAGTTAAAAGTAGCTCAACCTTGAACATCTACAGCAGTAAAATGCAACATACACATGAATGCAGCAGTAATATTAATCCAGAAACATCATATCTAATAGTAAAACACTGACAGGGACCATTATTCTGCAGAATGAGTACTTTAAGTAGGCGACATTATGCTGATAATACTTACACACTTTTACTTAAGTAAGGCTTTGAATGCATGACTTTTACTTGTATTAGAGCATTTTCACAGTGTGGTATTGCTGCTTTTACGTAAGTAAAGAATCTGTATACTTATTCCACCACTGTTGGTTTTTAAAAAAACAAACCACCTTTTCACCAAGGTCTCTCTTAATAAAATCTCTTTGAAATAAGCTTCAGTGGACTCTTTGCAGTTTAATTTCTCTTTTGTAAAGAGAATAAAGAGTCAGGACCACAATGGAAATAAGTCTTGGACCATTTAGTCATCTGTGACATTTTGTAGCTGTGTGTGATTCAGCCTCCTTGAACGAAATTAAAGACTTTTTTCTCTTATTGGTTTAGATTCTGTGCTTTTTCACATCCTTTATTTTATTTAATGCTACTGGGTGATGATTTTAACATTTAACAATGTTTTTATGAAGTCATTCTTTGTTGTATGTTTGAGCTGCTTCTTCTGTTTCACTGGTGAAAGCATCTTATCCCTTTGCAAAATTTCACCACTCACAGTTACAGTTTCAGCAATTTAACTAGTTTCATAACATTACATTTATCTGGCACTCGCTTTCATCCAAAGTACACCTACTGTATATTGATCGAAATGTGGGGTTCGGTGTCTATAGCTCAAGGACACTTCAGCAGAAAGAGCTCAAGGATCAAACCGCCAACCTTGCAATTAACCTATTCTCAACTGATCTACAGCCACCGCCCTAATTAGTTCAAGCTATTTAACTGTAAACCTTTCCTCAGCTAGTGTAGATGCCCACTCTGTTGTTTTGAGGAGCCGGAGGCCATTTCTTTCTGGAGTTTTTTCAACTGAACTTTTCCTTCCTTTGCTGGCTGATCTCTCTGCCCCCTGCATTTCATTTCTTATGTCTGCCTCTGGACACTATTATGCTACAGACTTTGAGTTTCTACTTACCGCTGTACTTCATTCAAATGACTTTCAATGAACTTCTCAAAACTTCCAGGTCATCACAGGATTCCTGCAATCATTAACTGCTTTTCTTGGGGGCGTTTAGGTCCCTTTAACACTGTTTCTTTCCTCCATCCACAAGAGCAGACCTGGCTCTTCTTATCCTCTGCTGTTCTACTTCACTGTTCCTGGTCAATAGTGATGTTCGTGCCTGAGCTGTGTTGTGAGATCTGTCTGAATCATCTTTGTGCCTATTTGTAGCTTGTGAGTTTGAATCCAACAAATCAAACCAGCCTTTGATACTGTGTTTCTAATCCAAGATGTCCCTTATGAGGCATTTTTCAAAGATGTCATGTGTTTTATCTCTGTCTGTCTCTCTCTGTTCCCAGTAGTCCACAGCACTGGGTCTGATAGAGCATTTGTTTTTAAACTAGGACACAAGTCTGCCTAGAAACCCAGAGGAAAGAAAAATAATGCGGACAGCACTTTACCAGAAATGCAATGCTTTTAAAAGCAGTTTTTTTTAACTCCCTGGAGTCAGAGCACATCAATGTGATCTCACTTACAGGATGAACTAGTGGGCAAATGGGCTCCAAGTGACCTCGCCTCACCACACCTCTGTGCATTGTTCATATACCTTGTCACCTCTGAATCCCCTATTAAGGAAATACCTTTGTTGTTACCGTTGGACCGATTCAGGCGAGCTTTTGCCTTTGTGTTCAGTCTTTATATACAGCTAAGCTAAGCTAAGCTGCTGGTTCTAGCTTTATGTTTTCTGCTACCTTGCCTTCATCACGGTGGTGCCTGAGGCTGTTTCCAGTTTCCTTGTACACAACACATTGATCTGTCATGTGATCGAAATATCACCATAGATACAATGCATATACAAAACTTTACAGTCATCTTCTTCTTCAAACATACTGTTTACCAAATCTATCTTTAGTTCATACCAAAACTTTTAGAAAAATATCTTTTAGAAAACCTTTAGACAAATATATATATAGGAAAATATCTTTTAGGAAAATATCTATAACCCCAAATTACATTACAATCAACCTTTTACATCATTCCCTACCAAATACACGTTTTCATCTTAACCCATCAATGGGGATAAAAAGATTGGATAAATTAAGTAAATTAAGTAAGTAAATTAAGGAGCATGAAAGTGAAGATGCCACGGAGAAGTGGTAATAGGGACAGAATCCTTCTCCAAAGGGAGGCGTATTGACCATGAGACTCTGTGCCTGGAAAGATTGTGGCTCCCCCTATTGGGATGTACTTGTTGTGCTGGTTGCTGTTACCTATAATTAACCCCTGTGTAGGATATTGTTTGTGAAATTGCCAGTATACACGCTGAAGAAGGGCGTCTTGCCCCGAAACGTCCATGTGGCAAGATTAAAAAATTAATTTGGAGTGCTGTCCTAGTTTTTCTTTTTTCTTGTCAATACAAGTAAATAAATTCTGCATTCTTTCAACTCAATTATCCAGAGTACTTTTTCAAAACACAGTGTATTTAAATAATTTCCATGCTAACCCAAACTAATGCTAAAACTTCAATATAGCCTGAAATAGTAAGGTCCCTAAGGTTGATGCTGCATTTTTTGCGTGACATTTAAGCCCTGTCTTGTTGAGAGGCCCTGTGTCAAAATCAAGTTTGAATACCTTTTAATATATCATTTGATATTGTACTTACATGAGGCATATTCCAAATGATTTTGTGTGTAATCAAAATATTGAAAAATAACTTGGGAAGAGGATTTGGGTGGGGTGGGTGGTTTGGAATAGGGAGGGACCTACATTTCATTTTGCCCCAGGGCCCTCTCAGTGTGTTAATCCGGCCCTGTAATAGATTATAAATTATACAGAGGTGGTTTTATGTGCACATAATGTATATAATGAGCATATAGGCCTATATACAATCAGAGTAGACTTGCATATGACAATAAATGGATATTATGTGCATGCTATTATACAATGTGTGTAATAATATATACTGTAGTAGCCTACAGTGTATGATTGTATTGCAATTCATTTCGCACATATTATATTTTATATATATTATTATGTACATATATTTTATTTTAGACGTCCCATAGCTTATTTGACTGTCAATGTGTCCCCACATTTACTCTACCGTACACACCTATGCAAATTTTCATTTTGAAAAAACATTTTAGCAGGCTACTTCAGGTTATGTCAGGATGCCATAAGAAGGTCGAGGAGACAATTAGATTTAACAATTTAGACGATTAACGCCCCACAACACTCAACATTTCTCTCTTTTGATATGCGTAACAGGCCTTAACGGTCGGTTGCGGGGCTGTGGTGATTACAGACGTGAAAAAAACAAATGGCCTAGCGGGTTCTCGTAGGGAAAGCAGGCAGAGTACAGTTGGGCTACAGTGACATTTTCCCCACATGCAAAATCATGCAAAAGGTAAATACTGAAGCGGAGGGATACAAACACTAGTGCAGAACATGGCCGTCACCTCCGTCATGTCCTCTCTCGCAGACCAGCCCACTTCGGCAACACCGCGCTCTGATTGGACGAGAGGCACGCACGTCAGCTTCTTATTGGATTTCCGTCGGGTCAATCACGGGCTAATGTCAGTGACGTTGATCGTACGCTGGGTATACTGTATCTCCTGGGTGGACAGTATAGTTACTTCAACATTAAATGGAATAAAATGCCGCGGATTCGTATAAATAGAGACGTCGCTTCAGCGTAATTAATTAATGCTTCTTAATTAAGACGGGTCGCTTCTGGAGCGGGTGGCGGCAGGCCTATTTTCGGTTTTTATCAGCAATATTACAGGGTAAGTGGAGTGATACATTTCCTTCCTGCGTCTTTTTTCCTCGCACAGGAGCAGACCTGCTTGCTTTTATTATTTAAATACAGCAAAGTAACAAGCAACACTGTACTGATTTATATTACGTAGAAGAACAGCCTTCATTTGACTACAAAATGTCCGTAATGTGATTTTTAAAGTACTGCGTGTGTGTGCTCCCGCTCGCATAACCGACTTATATGGAGAGTGTAAGGAAGGTAATGGCTGTCGGTCGACTCGTAACTTGAAAATTGTGAAATGGCCTGCTTGGCTAGCGCGTCCTTTGCTCTGTAAATCAACCCCGGTTGTGTTGTTTTAACGGAGGGTATTTGGTCTGGTAAAGTCAGGACACAGGATTTTGACAGCAGCCTTTAGCTTCTTCCAAGCTGTCAGATTAGATCCTGTAAGGTACCTGTCTGCCGTCATGGGCCTACTCAGTCTCCGGACTCCATCTGTCATAATGTTTGTAGGATACAGATGAGTCCTGCTCCCACTTTTCTTTAAAAAAAAAAGAAGTCATTTTAACCTCATGTGAACTCCGCATTACCAGACCTAACAGTGTCAGTAGTTTAATAACATTAAGGAGAAAACAGACTTAACTCCACATATAAGAGACCTATTGTTCAAAGCTGTTCATCCAGATGCATTTTTCCATCTTCACTCTAACAAGAGCCTCAAGAAAAATGCTATTGTTTCCCTGCACTGGTTTAAGTTTGAATGTGTGCTTTGACTTGACGAGATTTTGGTGTTGGAGTAGCTTACATTTTGCACAAAATACACACACAAATGTTATTTATGCCAGATGCCAAGCGGTGATGCTGTTGACAGGCAAAGGGCATTTGCTGTATTTACTCTAAGTGTAACTGTATTCTGTAACACACACACACACATATATATATATATATATATATATATATATATATATATATATATATATATATATATATATATATATATATATATATATATATATATATATATCTCCTGTAGTCAAATTAGGGCACTGATAATGGTTTAGCATGGGGCTGTATGTATTCAGTGTCTGGCCTGTGCACTGGAAATCAGCAGCCATGATTTCTGTGCCATTGCACCGATGCTGTTGGGCTAGAAGTAGGCCAGTTTGACAGAGTGATACCACCACTGTGTGCCATCTCTGCAGATGGATTCAAATCAACATCTGTAGGTAGTACAGCCTCAGTGACTGAGAGCATAGATGACACATTTCATCAATCAGTCTCTACCACCACCACATTTATTGTAATGTGTAATATGTGTTTTTGATTTGGTGCTGAATCCTTATGTCCCAAAATGTCACCTTTTTATTGTTAAGAATCTCTGCAATCCAAAGTCCCATATCTCCACTAGCAGGATCAACATATTGGCCGTCCAAAAACCTTGTATTTAATAAAGTATTTTATTAAAATGCTTAAAATAACAGCGTTGTTGAAACAGAGGAAAGGTGGAGAGAGATGAAAAGTGTTGTAGCATAGTTCCTATGTTTCCTATGCAGTTCAGACTTTGAGCTGGTTGCCAAGATGAACAGAATTACACCAGCTGAGGGTTTCTCAAAGTCCACAGCAACGATTCCTTAAGACATCGTTCAGGTCTTTAATTGTTAGCATCATTTGGGGTATGGGAATTTGAACTTTTGTCTCTCAGGTCAAATACAGCTTAACAAGACAAACAACAAGTCAAACAATTCATAAAATTTGTTGATTTAGCACAGATGTATATTCTATCAATACGCATATTGTATTTAAACGAAAAACACATATTTGGTTTTGCAACTAGAAGACCAGAGACCAGAATAGATGAGATTTTTAAAATTACTGAAATGGATATATAAGTATGAACTGAAAGGAAACACAAAACACTTGACTTAAATGGTTTATTGGGGACATATCCAATCTCAGCACCTTACAGTGTCCTTGAGCAAGATACTGAACCCCTACCGGCTCACTTGGCATATGAGCAGATAAATGGCTAAAATTTTTAAGTTAAATGCAACAAAATAATGCATAACTTCTCAAAGATTTACCAGGATGACAAGACTTACTTTCCTTATATCTCCTTTTTGATTTTGTGTCAAGTGGAAGAGGTACAGTAAGACCTTTCATTGGAGGGTTTTGAAGGGGTTACCATTGACTTGTTTAGGAATGGTAATTTTATAGCAAGACATGAGGGGGGAAATAAACCAAATGCAAAAGAGTTAAATGAGACATGAAAAAGATGTTATTGAAATTGTTTAACATTACCTCAAAGCATAATAAGGTAGGTATTATGCTTTGAGGTAATGTTTTTTTGATAGTCATCTTGGAATTTGTCCCTTCCTCAACGATATCTTGCATGTTCTTTGATGGTCACAGCAGCTTATTATCAAGCAGAGACATATTACACAGCTCCAACATCAAAAATGACATTTATACAGTACTGAAAATACTGTATAGTTCTAAAATTCTTGTCTGGTCAGGTAATGGTTCAAGGAGCAATCAATCAATGAAAAGTGGCAGCTTTATTCAAAGTAGATAGCGTGTAGAGCTGAAATGAATAGTTGGTTAATTAATTAGTTGATTGGCAGATGTTAAATCAAACGATTTTGATAACTAAGTAATTTTTCAAGCAAACATGACAAACATTCTCTGATTTCAGCTACTCAGATGTAAGGATTTGCTTCCTTTTTTTGGATGTCTATGAGAGTAAACTGAATACCAATGGGTTTTCGTACTGATGGTCGAATAAAAAAAAAAAAAGTAATTTGAAGTTGCCACCTTGGACTCTGGGAAATTGTAATATTTTTTTTTTTTTTTTAACAATTGTCTGACTTTTTATTAACAAAACAGTCAAATAATTAGCATATTAATTAGTTAAAGCTCTAATCATGTAATGCCTGTGGGCGACATGAATATATTAATCTTTCATCACTACATGTTCCCTTTTATTGTCAGGTGGATTCAAAGTCACAAGACTACGTGAGTGCAAATAAATGCCGTCCATCTTTTGGGAGTGGAGACGGAGTCATTAAGGCCATCCTAAACCCCTGTCTGAGAGCTGTGGATGGGCAAACCCCACTGCAAGTCATCTTTGAGTCTCCAACCATTTATCTCAGGGCTTTGGCACATTTCATTGGCTAGCGCATAATCCGCTAAAGGTCACAGCCACTAATTACACTACTCCAAAACAGACAGATGCCTACCCTGAGCTTGATTGCACTCTCCTCCATCAGAAGAATATTCAAGGGTTGCATAACCATCACTTGGATGATTCGAATAACATGTGCGTGGCTCACTTTTCACCAGAGTGACCAAATGCCTGCCCCCCTTAAGATAATGAGGCAAACCTGGTTCAGCCAAAAGGCATTCATTTTCCGCCATTATACACTCTTGTATCTAGTGTTTTCCAATGAGTCTGTAGATTGACTTATAAACTCTCTTTTCTGCTTCTTTGGCTTCCCGTATGTCACAGAGCGAGTCTAGTTTGGCGCAGGGCTCAGTTTTAGCCAAGCAGCGACCTCATTATTTTTGGCATCCAATCAGTCCTCTGGCCAGCTCCTAATTGAGCCATCAGCGCCTTAAGGGGGAAGAGGAGGGATGAATGTGTCAATTACAGTAATGAGGAGGCAGCCATGCAGAGGGCAGTCCGGGAGAGGGAGGCTAGACAGAAGCCTTGCAGTGTATCCCCATTCTGGTCAATTCATGGTAATCAAAGATAATATTGTAGCTTGACGGTGGCAAAGTTAGTAGAGTCAATAAGGAAGAGCAGTTTTTAATCATTTTCCCCTCTAGCGGTGGGATATTTCTACATGTCTTGTTGTGGTAATTGTTTAGAGTTGGTGCCTTACATTTACAGCTAATGAATGGTCTATGATGATGTCCAGCACTGTTGTGAATACAGATATAAAGTATGAAAAGCTCCGTCTAGGCGCAGCACAAACCACAACATGCATGATTCTTTCTTTGGAGTATTGTGTTGGAGTTTTGCAGGGTATCCAAAGAAATTGCTAGTCTGTATCTAATGTTTGATAATGGGCATCATTAAGAGAGTTTGTATAAACATTTTACAGTATTTGGTATCTCAAATATAAATGTATTTTTGACATGATTATGATAACTATCTGATAAACTGGCCATGTAGGTCCTTCTACAGCAGTGATTCCCAACTGAACATGCTTGTACAGTACTACGGGGTACCGGGAAAAATTGTGGAGTAGCTAATTGTTTCAGCTAATTAGCAGTTAGTCCACTGGCAGAAAATTTATCACCAATTATTTTGATAATCGATTAAGTCATTCATGAGGCAAAAATGATAAAAAGAAAAGATTTCCTTGTTCCAGCTTCTCAAATGTGAGAATTTTCAGCTTTTCTCTGTTTTATATCTGGAATGTCTTGTGACATCTTTTGGACTTTTGGTCAGACAAAACAACTTTTGGAGATGTCACATTGGGCTCTGGGACATAGTGATGGACATTTGTAACTTTTTTTGTAACAATATATAGTCTAAAAATGTATTGTTTGGTCCATGAAATGTCCCCAAAAATGCCAATCACAACTTTGCAGAGTCTTCAAATGTCTTGCTTAGTTTGACCAAAAGTCCGAAACCCAAAGTTATTCAGTTTACTAATATATATGACAAAGAGAGGCAGCAAAGTCTCGCCATTTCAGAAGCTGGAACCTGAAAATATTTTGTATCTTTTCACTATTTTTGCTTGAAAAATGACTGAAACAATTATTCAATTATCAAAATAGTTGCTGATTATTTTTCTGCCGATCAATTAATCAACTAATTGTTCCAGCTCTAGTTGCAGCCCTTATTGTCACAATAACCAGTAACGCTCCAGCGATGATAGGCTGACTTCACAGGAAACGCCTCAGTTTTCAACCAGCCTGAGTCAGTTGTAACATCAAATGTTGCCATTGAGATCGGTTTTATAATGACAATGACAAAGAAACCTTATTTATTGTGGATCGTCACCTCATGGCCAACACCCGACCTTAATTAGGTCAGTATTGGTGCCGATACCGACCCTGCGTATCGAATTGCTGCAACCCAAGTGAAAACTAGTTAGCAATTGCGCAGAAAAGTCAATGGATTCCTAAAAGTAATGGATAGATGGTTGATACACAAGGCTGAAGTTGCATATGCTACTGTTGACACAATACATTGCACTGATAAATGACACTGAGATTTTTAGAGTTGAACCTAATAAGATGGATTTTATTACAGCTTCTGATTAATTCTCAAGCTGGACACTGAAGTGTTTGAAATGTGGTTTGTGGAGGTCCCATGTGCACTCCGCTGGCGTTTTTTTAAATTTTTTCCGTCTGGCCTAACAACAATCCCACAGGAAGGCGTGGACATGGAGGGTCAAGGCTAGAGGGAAAACTTAACACAACTGCCACAGAGCTGAGCCTATGTGTAGCAAGGAGAATTTTAGGGAAGGTATTCAGATAATGTAGGTTGGAACTAAAATTGGTTGGGAGTTGAAGATGCTGAAAATGTGGAATGATGGTAAAACTAGATTTGTTGTCAGTTACTCTTTCATCTGCATTATTCAGGTGTTTTGTTGACAGTTTTCACTACAGCAGTAAAACTGGGGAAATTTAGCTTTAGGATCCATTTGCAGTCACTGTCTCATTTTCACTTCCAGTAGGCCGCACTGTATAATGATGTTGATGTGACGGTTAACCCAACTAAGCAAAGGGAAAGTGACAAACTGTTGTTAAAGCTGCTGTATATTCATTTCTAAATATTTTATCCATGCCACCATTGATACATTAAACAAAGCTCTTGGATTTTAAATCGGAACAACTCCATCTGAATCTGTAAGAGTTTAAATTATAATCTACAGCAAAGCCTGTCATACCTGCAGTAATATTACTTTGGAAACAAATATTCATTTGACTCCAATAGCCCAGGTAGCGTGTAACATGACCAAGACAGTGACCAGTTTCTTCAGTCTCAAATCCATCTGTAGCTCATGCAGAGGTGGCAGAGTTCTCAGGGCTTTCGTATTTGTTCATTATTTTCATTTCTTTATTCATGACAGATGTCAGATCTTCATGGTAAGGTAGAATTACAAAGTATAGCCAATATATAAAGAATACCAAACAGTGATTAAGCCTGCACACAAAGATGGCTCGCCAACCTTCAGTACAGCCTACTAAGATGTGTGAAGCCCTTAATAGTCGTTAATATGCCACCTCTGATGCCATGCAGCTTTTGGACTGTTAACAGACACTTACACTGTGATCATACCTACGTGATTTACATCGTTTCTCAAAATTTTCTTGTGTGTGTAAATATGATCTAAAACACTAATTGTCAATATTTTGATTTTTGATTTTGCCTAGCTCTAGTTCAGGACCAAAATCCATGCAGATTTGAGAGCCTTGTAGAGCGGTCTTGTTTTTTTTTTGTTTTGTTTTTTTTGCCATTAAATTACTTGTGATTTCAATTAATGGCCTCAAGCTGCCCATACTGAGTCCTGCTCACTGACAACATTTTTTTTTATTGTAGAGCTGCTCTGATTTTCCTTCAAAGAAAAATTGATTGTTTCTGTGTTGTCACTGAATGGCCCTAAAGGGGCTGAAGCATCATGCGTGTGGGAAAACATGCTGACTGTTTTCTTGTAAATTCTGATGACCCTAAAGTTTAAGGCTTAGTTTTAGCATTTAATAAACTACTCAATCAATTAATCATTTAGCCTATAAAATGATTAAAAATAATATGAATTACCTAAAGTGATGTCTTAAAATAGCTTTTGTAGCTTTAGCTTGTTATGTAGACATAAATCATCATCTGGTTCACCACTGACAGGTTTAGTGTAAATATAACTGATGCATTCTGGGCTTTTTAGTATAAAGTACTATTGTATTGTGGGAAATTTTATAGGACAATACATATTACATAACTTTTACACTTTGAACACTCAATTTTGTTGTTGAAAATAAAAAAATTATAGTCCACTTGGTAGTGTAGGGAGTGATTGTGGACACAGCTAGAGAGAAGCAAAAAACTCCTCACATTTTCTAATATATGACTTAAACTCTTAGTTCAGACTGTTATTGATTTGGTTTGTATGTCTAAGTGTGTATATCGACAACTTTTCATTGTATTGTTGTAGGAATAACACAGATTTCTTCTGCAGCTTTACCTGCTGAAGTGTACTTGAGAAAGATACAACCTTCACTTCTCCTGGCACCACGCTAGTGCCAAAACTGAGTCTTCAGCTAAACTTATTGCACTTGATCAGTTTTTTCATGCCATGTAATTTAATAACATCTTTGGAAGCCAGTGCATTTAAACTGTGATTCTGGTACAAAGTGTTGTCTATATGGATACCTTAATTGTCTGGGACCCCTTGCCCTCATAATCAGACAGCATTGTTGTCTCCGTTGTTCTCAAGTTAATTTGACTGAACAGCACAGATTACATTGTCATTTTATTTTCATTTTCTCACGCGACAAGAATATGATAATTTATGGGTTTATGCATGCATGATCCCCATCAACAGATCTCATTGATTTATTTCCCACACACATTTAGTCTTGTTTTGATGTTTGTGTGACAAGATATGTACATGAGGGATATTCGAGTAACCTTTCTGTCTCTCTCTGTCTCATGCAGGAGAGGAGTGACGTCCACCTCAACACAGGAGCTGCAGAGAAGTTTGTCATTTTTGTCCCTGTTGAACAAACGATGAACTGAGGACCTCCACTCCTTTTAACTTCACACATCTCGACAGCACCCACTCCTTTACTCTCGCTTGCGGTCAGTAAAAGGAGTCAACGACGTTGCCTCACCACACCTGGGCAGAGAAATGTGTGTGTGCGTGTATCCTTGGATGCATGACTGTGTCTGAGTGTTTTTGGGCTGAAGTAAGAGGTAGTAGGCTGCACTTCCCCTCTCACCCTCTGAGAGGCACTTCTCCACTTGACTGACTACGACATTTGTCTCTACAACTGCAAAGCATCATGGGTAGGAAAAAGATTCAGATCCAACGGATCACCGATGAAAGGAACAAGCAGGTGAGTCTTAAATGATCAGATTTGTAATCTTGTCTATTTATTCTTTAACTTATGATTTAAATTCAACATTTTGCCATTTTTAGCTTGTCCTATTTAGTTAAAGGTCTTGTACAGCTGCTTGTGTTTAGACAACATTTAACATTTGAGAACTTTAAAGGTGCAATGTGTAAGAATATTAGTTTAAAACATAAAACAAAATGTGAAGAAATTATGGTATGTCAAAGACGTCTATATATTGTGTTGCAACGATATCCACTGAAGTTAGTATGCTAACCAGCTAGCCCTGGCCCGTCCTGTCTCATAATACCTCAAGAGGCGATAGTATAGCTCAGGCTTCCTTCGTGTAGTTTCAGCTGGGAGATGTGTGCAAGCAGCGAGCTTCTCTTAGCTTTTTTAGTCCTTTTTTTTTTTTTTTTTATTTTGTGGGCTTTTTGATCAGTTGAAGATAGATGGGGAGAAAGAGGATGACATGCAGCAAAGGGCTGCAAGCTGGACTCGAACCAGCTGTGTGCTCTACCAGGTGAGCTACTGGGGCGCCCCAGCTTTTACTCACAAAATGTCAAGAAAGGAAATATTCGTACTTAAAATCACCTTGGTACTGTACTGTTCCGTTGCCCGCTCGCCCGGGTCCAGTTCTGGTGCCCATTCCAGCGCAACACCCCATTCCCTGCTGCTATTTTCTTCCCTTGGCAGTACAGTGTAAAAATGGATTTTATGCTTAAATTAATGCCATGAATAAAATGTAAGACCTTGTACATTTTAAGCACTGTTATCACTCAAATATATTTGAAAAATAATGGTCTTCATGTTCATGAAAAGGCTCAGAGATGAAAAGAAACTGAGCGACAACATATTAAAGTAATGTGTGCAATGTCAAACAGTGTGTTTTTTTTTTTTTTTTTTTTTTTTTGGGTACTGAGGTCCAGATGTTTTTGTTATCTTTCACTACCAGCCTGAGGCACCAGGCAGATTTTAGATGGTAACACAGCTGGAAGACATTCACAGATTTTGTATGAGAGTCAAGTCATGGCTTTGGTCTCATCCTGCACTGTTCTCTGAAGCTGCTCTATTGTTGATTTGGCTTTATGCTTGTATCATTATCCCGTTCAAATATACACATTTGCTGCAGTGAAAGGTCTCAAGTACTCTAAAGCAGGTTGTCCTCATGAATTTGCCTTTTCAAGCTCCATTTGTTGTTTCCTTTCTCCTCACAAGTCCTCACTGCATGAGGCTGCCACCCCTCTTCACAGCGGGGATGGTGTTGGATGGGTGATGAGATGAGTCTGCCAAGCAAAGTGCTTTGTATCAATGCTGAAAAGTTAAATTATGGTTTCATCACACCACAGAATATGTTGTCTCATGCTCTCAGTGCGCCACATGTTTTTATTTTCAATATCCAAACACACTGTCGTGTTTTTTCCATGAGTGCCTTTATTTTGGCCCGTCTGCCATGCAGCCCAGATTTGTAAAAGGCTGCATTGATTGTTGTTCTGTTAGATAGATCCACAGTCACAGCTAGGTAGCTCTGCAGCTCCTTCAGAGTGGCTCTTGGTCTCCTTGATCACGGTCTTTCTTGTTTTCACAGTTGGGTCTGTTGAGTAGTAAATTCTGTATTTTTAGGGGTTTCCCCCTGTTATCACTGTTTTTGTGAACCACCAAGAATTTCTTATGTTTAGTTTTAATTCCAAGTCCATCTCCTCACAGCTCTGACCATAAACTCTGCAGACGGATCCTGGAACCGTTTGTACAGTAAATACTAAACGTGTGTCCAATTGAAATCATCAGTTAAATTGTTGCGACATTTTGAAGAACTTGTATCCACATTAATTTAGTTGATGGTGTCACTGAAACACGATTAAATTACTCAATGTTTTGACAAATTGGTAAAGAAAAACACAAATATATAAAATCTGTTAATCTGTGTTAACGTAATGTTTGCACATAAAAATTTAATTCAGTTTGATTACAGGTTGTAACTGCCCACCTCAGCATTGACTAGTAGGTCAATGGGAAACCAGTGAACAAACTGTAATGGAGGAATAGTTGTTCACCCTGTCCTCTGTGCTTTTGACCTCTACTTTGGCACTGAAAATGAACCTATTTCCATTCATCATTAAGTTGATTTTATTGTGCCACAGGGTACATCTCTAGTTGGACCAAATCGTACTGTATGCTGTATGTACAGTAGGTTTCTATATGAACCACATCTGGTGATGGCAGAAGTAGTGGGAACTTAAGAAAGACTTGACTGGACTGAGAGAAGTCAGTCAACATTGTTATTCTTAAAATGAAACTCTTAGTCCTCTTCTTTTTGTTTTAAGTAGTTCAGATTTAATCTTGAAGGGGGAAAAAAAGCTTAACATCAGAGAATCCAGGCTAAAAATAAAATCCTTTCACTGCATATAAATGGTTGCACAAGCATCGAAACCTATTGATGGAGCAGATTACAAAATGATCAGTGACTGATTATTGCTTTAAAGCCAATGTATTATTTCATTGTAGTGCTAATAGCTATGAGTCATAAAAAGTCCACAAAAACAAGGGTGCGTCATTATTGATGCTGAAAACTGACTCCACTGTGTTCTGATTGTTCTGGCAGCCAAATAGCACCAAAAAGTAATTTGTTGGATATGTTACCCAGTGTGTCTCCCAGTAATACGATGGCATATATTCTTCATTTCTAAGCACCTGAAAGATTAGTTCACAGCTACAGGTCATGAGCTTCTTCTCCTGAATTGTGAATTTCATTTTGAGTCTAGATCTTTGTGGGTGGATCACAGAAGAGCAAAGGAAAAACATGTATGGATCCCTCTTCTGTCATGTTTATCTTTTTAAAACAATGTGTTAACTCTGAGAAAGAAACATGAGACTGGAAAATACAGAAACATGATCACAAAACTTTTTACACCGAACAAAAGTCAAGCTGTATACCTGAATTTCTGACCTTCAGTAAGTTTCCGCCCCCCTGTTCTCTCTCAGGTGACATTCACAAAGCGAAAGTTTGGCTTGATGAAGAAAGCCTACGAGCTGAGTGTATTGTGTGACTGCGAGATCGCTCTGATCATCTTCAACCACGCGAACAAGCTGTTCCAGTATGCCAGCACTGACATGGACAAGGTCTTGCTCAAATACACAGAGTACAATGAGCCTCATGAGAGCCGGACTAATGCAGACATTATTGAGGTAAGTCCATCACATCAGCAGCGTTTGTGTACAAGTGAGTTAGATAAAATTTACGGTTACCATTGCTTGAGATTTAAGTCATCTTAAAAAATGTTGTTCCTGTGTTGCCACATTTATTATTACAGACTTAAACAGAGCTGAGATCAGTATTTATGGACCTTAACTGCTTCCTCTTAAAGGTGGAAGCCAGAGAATCAAGTAAAAATCTGAGAACTTATCTGGTTGATTTTAATGGTGGTGTGACAACTGGCGACACTCTCTGTGGTTTTGTTTTTCTAGTGTGACAAACTAAACATGAAGGTTAGACATTTTCAAATGAAATCACAGAAGTGAGCACTCGCAAAAAAGATGATCTAAACGTTATCACAGATAATCCTACAAATTGTATTTAATTGCAAAAGTGCAGGTGTAGTCACATTACTGAATTTGATTTTGGTGTATTAAAAAAATAAACATAGTAAAAATTTAAAAGCATGCATAAAATGGAATGCCAGCTTGTATTCATAAATAAAAATACTGTCTTATAGTTTGAAACCTTTGTCATGGGTAGTATTTCTCACTTTGATTAGATTTTGCAGGGCATAACAAAAGTGCAGTGCTGCTTGGTCATTAAAGAGAAATGAGATACAAGTATGAGTATATAATATGAGCAGCTGGCACCAATGTCAACATATGAACAAAACATCAATGAGCATAAACAAAACAAAGTGTGTGTGTGTGTGTGTATATATTGTATATACCAACAATAAAACAATCCCTCCTCATTCACTGCCAGCGAGCTATAAATTCTGATATCTACCTGCCACAGTTCTACGTAGAGATGTCCCGAGCTGATCTAAGGATCGGTTTCAGGACGGTCTCGGCACAGTTTCATGGATCGGTATCGGCTAAAATAAAGCAGAGCAAAATCCAATCCTTTCTTTACCTATCGCGTCACGTCACTTTCACAAGTGGCATTCTTCCAGTTAAACTTTCTTTTGATATATCAATAATTTAAGCTTATCAATTTTATATTTACGAACCAGAACCTGGATCAAGTAGCTTGACTTTAGAAGGCTACAGCTGTTATTTCAATGTGTCAGATACATATTTAATCAGCTGATGGTCAATACAAGTATCGGATCAGACTCGGTGTCAGACATACCCAATATTAAAGGACTCTGATCGGGATCAGGGACAAATAAACTTCATCAGGACATCCCTAGTTTCAAGCAGCTAGACTGATTGACTGATTTATTGATTGTACACTACTCTCACTCATTTCCTTTCTTTTTTTACTTTTCATAGACTTTGAGAAAGAAAGGCTTCAACGGTTGTGACAGTCCAGAGCCGGACGGTGAAGACTCCATTGACCAAAGTCCCCTAAATGATGACAAGTACCGTAAGACCACAGAGGACCTGGATGTTCTCTTCAAACGCTACGGAGTAAGTCATCTAACCTGCACATCATTTGCTAATGTGCATATATTTCACACAGAGTATATTGTAGTTACTGTTTGTTCTGCTTTTCTCTGACCTTAGACTTGTTGGTTTAACATTTGTCTGCTGTTATTCTGTGTTAGTGCCTACAGGAAACAGCTACTGGTGTGAAGTTCCTCTAACTGGTTGTTTCACACTTGTTTTCACTGGGTCCTTTGCAGAAGCCCAGAAACTTTAGGTCATCATAGGAGATGCATGAACAGTGTTTTTGGCCTCTGTCATATCTAGCCATAATTCTTAAGGCAAATTTTAAGCAGTTAAGGAGTCTGCATTATATTTTAAAGTAATTCCAACTTAACTAATACTCTTGACAGTGTTTTGTTTCAGCCTCAATGGCAGCTATTTTCCCATTTAGACTACACAGTTTGTTAGTTTATGTGTACAGTTTTTGTTTTTCAATCCTGAAAACCTCACATCTGCTTCTGCTTTACTTTTACTACTATATGCTGATGAAACTCACCTGTATCTCTCACTTAAATCAAAACTGCCCCAGTGGTGTTAAATCATTGCTGCGCTTTATCTCGACCTCAGCTAAACGTAAAGAACATGAAGATCCTCAAATATTTACTTTTATTTCAACATGAATTCAGGTGTCACTTGATCCTTCAGAAAAACTCCAGCAATACTTGTAGCATATAGAACAACTTTCATGTTAGACCAATGCGTTAAGGCCACAAGCCAAAATGCGGTTTGAGTTGGAGTTTTGACCTCTGATAGTTTTCATTGGACTACATGTGCCATTTTGCAGGCAAGTGGCCACGGTATATACTGGGTTTATCTCTTATTGATATATTATCCAGGTCTGTACTCACATGAAAGATTTTTTTTTTGTTGCTTTAATTAGATGGTTTAATAGTAAAGATTCAGACAGAAAATATACGGAGAAATAGGAGAATAACATGAAAAAAGGTCCCCAGCCAGAATCGAACTGGGGACGTTGCAGATATATGGTATGCATCTTAACCACGAGGACACCAGGATGCCTGAGACTCACATAAAACTTTTAAAGTATATGAAAACCGTACATACTTTGGTCTTTAAATTGATGTAGCAAAGATGGAGCGGGGACTAGTTGTCGTACGATGAAGACCAAAAGTGAAATTCTCTCTTCCCACTTTGCAGCAGTCGGCAGCTCCGTCCCAGACGTTCTCCATGCCAGTCACAGTCCAGTCGTCCAATCAAAGCACACTGCAGTTCAGTAACCCTGGCAACGCACTGGTAACTACCTCGTATGTAACATCATCATCGCTCACGGATACCCACCTCCTGTCGCCACAGCAACCGGCTCTTCAGAGAAATACGGTGTCTCCTGGGTTGCCACAGCGACCAGCCAGTGCAGGTGAGCGAGTGATATCCTGCTGAGTGCGGCAAGACTGAAGAGATCAGTCGGCTAATAAATACCAGCAGAAACAGACTGTAAATCATTGACTAGCCTCTTCCTGGGTCTTTGTAAGAGACATTTCTGACATTATGAAACAAAGAACATTTTGGTTACTTTTACACTATCTGCTCTTCCTTAAAATCCTCATGTTTACCCCCTCAAGGATAACATTATAATGTTTGTGTCCATTGTTATCAGTTGCTATTCTTTCATGGACCTACAGTGGATTTTGTATGTCTTTCCTTATCATTACATGTAAAGAGCTGCTTAGTTCCCCAGGGAGTAGTGCACATTCCTCTGCACTGGACTAATTTGCAGTGTGTGACATTTGCTGCACTCCTCCTCCAAAATATTTCACTTTTGTATAACCTTTTTAAATTATTAGTTTATAGCTGTATCAACCAAATATTAAGCATGGATGAACTGGAGTCGATAAGTGTGGCTTCTAATTACCTTAGGCCCCATTTACACTTGCTATTTCAAGTGTCTCATATCCGGATAAAATCCAGACGAGATTTAAGACGTTTTCATTGACACTAAGCCACATATATGCGTCTCCGTTGGCCAGATCACAAATCTGATTGCAATATGTCATTGCTTCCTTATTTTTCAGATTTTATCAGAAATAATGTACAGTTATATTGCTATATTTCAGAAAATGTGCAATCTTATAGTGTCGTTTTGGTTCTTAATTCACATCCTATCTATCCATTTCATCCTTTTTCAATAGGTGCTCTTCTTGGAGGCGACCTGAATAATTCAAATGGAGGATGCCCAAGTCCAGTCCGTGAGTACTCCTATGTTTGTTCAGATCTGTTTTATCACCAAGCGTTCTTCTGGTATCTGGTCTGTATTAGAGTATTTATCCCAAATCCTTTCCAAGGTTCCTCCTCTGCACCGTCTGTGATTGTACCTTGAAGGGATCAGGGGATGCCACCAGTAACACCAACAGACATGCATGAGATTCCTAGCACTTCCCCTTGGACATGTAGTCTGCTTTATAGATCACTTTTTAACATTATAGCACAGTTTGGTCCATTTTTTTCTCAGTTCGTTTAAATGCTTGCACAGGAAAATGTTTTTGTATACTTATACATGATATTGAGAGTAAAAATGTAACACCTTTTTTTTTTTTTTAAGTCTTTTGGCTCCAAAATCATTTATTATTTGAAGAAATGTTGACATTTCAAAGAAGACATTGCATAAGATTTTAGTAGAAGGAATACATTTGTCCAAAAATCACCAACACAAAAAGATTCTGAAATCATCTCTTTAGCTGTTTGATTTTTACTCTGGATGACGTGACGTTTGCTTTACAGACCGCTTTATTCTGTCGACATTAACATGTCTTTAAATTAGAGCATCTCAGAATAGAAAAACAGTTTGAAAAAGAAAGCTTTGGAGGATTATTTCAACACACCTTTGAGTGCACACACTGTCCATACCCCGCTGTCTGCATTCACCTGTTTGATTTTCCTATTGATTTCTGTCCATTCGCACCTCTATCACCCCGCAGCTAATGGATACACCAGTGCCAGGGCCTCCCCAGGCCTCCTCACCGTTTCCAACGGCAACAGTCTGGGGAAAGTAGTTCCGGCCAAGTCTCCACCCCCACCTCCCAGCCCCCAGATGGTCAACAGCCGCAAGCCAGACCTCCGAGTCATCACCTCACAGGGTGGAAAGAGCCTCATGCAGATGGTGAGCTTAACCAAGCCGAACTTGTGCTGTCTGGGTCCTTTTAGTTAAGATTTCCAACCTTATGCAATGAAAAAATGGCACTTTATACCTCTGTAAACACACTTAATTACTTAGGATACTAAAAATAAGGATCTCACAAACATTAACAAAACCAAGACACCAGCACCTGAAAGACCCAGAAGATTTGTTAAGAGGACATAAGAGGATAGAAATGATTTTCATTTTATTTCAGAAAAGCATGCCTTAACTGGCCAACAAATGAGATGGAAAACTATACAAAAACATTGGGAATTTATATTGATGTATCATATGAAATCCAAGAATTAGATTGAAGATAAACAGTCTGTTAGAGACATCATTTTTGAGACCTGGCAGCAAAGATGTGAACTCTCCACTGTGCTCAACATCTCATTATTTAGTCTGGCAAAGTTAGTAAAGTCTTAGATAAATCAGCCAACTCCCACTGACACACTGAGATTTCTCATAACCTTTTCAACTAAACATGCACCCACGTTAGCTTATAGCCATGTTTGACAGTATATGCTAACCACCAACAGGTCATTAAAACATTATTTCCTTTGAGATTGAAAGGTTATTCTTGACTTTGGAAACAATGTCACGACAAGGTCCATTTAATAGCTGATCTGGAGCTTTTGATCATATCACACAATCTTCCTCAGCAGAAGATGCCCACTTGTCATGGAATTCCATTTTTTCTGAGCATTATAAACCTGCAGTATTTTTATATTTAAAATGGATCACATAACTACTTGTATGTGAAACGGGTCACTCGTAGTGACAGACCCACAGAGAATTATAACCTGCAGATCCTCTCAGCTCTAAGGAGCGTTTTAGCATCTCTCAGCTCATTGTTTTGGTTTTACGGCCCACAACTGTTTTGATGCAGTCTGACCGCTCTTGTCAGCGTCATTGCCAGCTGCAGCAGGCAGCTGCTTTCATCAAAAAGGCTCTGATAAACTCACTGTACTCTACCTGCCCAGCCCCAAACGACAAAGTTAGCGACTAGCAGGTAAACGTAGTGGAGCATTTAGCAGCTAAAAAGCCAGAGATTTCCCTCAGGAGTTGGTGGAAACCAAAACAGAGCTAAAAGGAAAGCAAATATTGAGCTTACAATCGTCATCGACCAGAAACACAGCTCCAAATGAATGCTAATGTTGCTCCGTCTCGGCAAGCTGTACAAATAGGCATCTGTTTGCTAACACGTTCACCATATCAACTTTATAAGATGAAAATATGTCAGTGGTGTGTTGACAGCTCCAAGTAGCCCCAAAAAAAGTTTTTGTAGGTTTACGGACTTGTTCTCCATGTTGGCTCAAAAGTTGAGATTGATTATTTATTCTTGATCATTGGAAACAGTAGAAAACTGTTGAAGATTTTCTGATGTGATCAAAAGCTACAGAACAGGTACTAAATGGACCTTGTGGTGGTTAGGTTGTCTTGTCAACTATTTAATTTGTGCTGATGGTTGGAGGCAGGCAGGCAGACTGATGGCACCATCTATGATTTCAGGTCCCACACATTTACTATAACAATTAGCCTACATTGATTTATGTCATGGGTAACTTTGCTAAACAAACCAGTAATATTAAAGAAGTAGTCTGCCAAACTAAAGTAAGTACAGTAGTTTTATTATTATTTGTTTTTTTTTAATTACTCTATTTACTTTTAGTTACTAATATGAATCAGAGTTGTAACTCTCTGTGTTACCACCCTTTGCAGACAGAGGATGAGCTGGAATTGGTAAACGAGGTGATTTTCCCCACATCAGTCACTCGCATGAGTCGATGGATATCGACTGTCCGCACATTATTAGCATGGTTACAAAACTGTACAAGAGTTCCTCATTGTTTTGGTCTTGCTCCACTGACATTTCTTGGGATTCAGCTTGTGGTTCCCACCTGATTGCATGTGGTTCAGGGCTCATGGTTGTGTTTTTCCAGCATTTTTTATAGTGTTAGGATCGTGATCTTCTCAGTGATAATGTAGAAAAACCTCCACAGTAGTCAGTGCACAGTGCTTTAGCAGAATTGAGCGATCCCGTCAGTTTTGAACCAGGCCCATTTACTCCATCATATGATGCCACTTAAAGCATGGGGTGTCCTTTCACTTGGCATTGTGGTGCGAAGCGCCGCAGAGCATGTTCACTGACACTCACACCGACTCTCATTTTCACCTTCCACCAAAATTGTCAATTAGAGATGTTTAAAAACTAACTGGCATTACATTAAAGGCATTTCACTCAAATGTTTTTCTTCAGTCATGTCTTTTCTATGTAGCTCCAAAGCATTTGCAACAAACACTTGGATTGTGTGCCTAATCTTTAGTTGCATTTTATTTTGAAACCAAATGATATGTTGAAACGATCAGTCGATTAATAGATCAACAGAAACTCTGTCTCATCTCTGCCATATATGAGAATAAACTAAATATCTTTGGGTTTTGGACTGTTGGTCGGACAAAACAAGCAATTTAAATATGTCACCGTGGCCTCTGGGAAATTATAATGTCCATTCTTCACTATTTTCGACACGTTATAGGCGATTAATCCCTAAAATAATGGTCTGGTTATTCAGTAATGAAAATAATTGTTAGCTACAGCCCTACAGATTATACTTGTCCTAAAATATTATTTATAATGGAAAAACTTAAAAAGATGAATAACTAAATATATACACTAAAAACAATTTTTAAAAACGTAGGTACAGTTTACTGATTGGGAAAGCTTGTTATCCTGTAAAATCCCCTTTTTAATTTAAACTGAATTTACTCAGAGAGGGATGCTGGCTGCTGCTGGTGCTGATTGTCAGTCCCTTCTTTACAATTCCACTCAAAGGTGATGGACAAGAATCTCATTTTCCAGAGGATAGTGATTCATTTTCATCACTCTCAGCCTGCCGCCCCTCCTCGCTTCTTCACAAAGACAGTTAATTGAATCTGGCCTCTCTCTCCGTTCTGTCTCCTCTCTCTCTCTATAAATTCAGCGCTACAGTCATAACTTTGGCCGAATGTTTCTTCTCAGGATGATCTGCATTCACAAGGTCTCACAATTGAGAAGAGTAATTCCAGACCAGAATTATTGCATCTTTGGCTTTTTGTATGCAGACATTTTTTAAATTTATTTCTTCTCTTACAAAGGACCTCAGTTTGCTTTTATCTGTGTTATAATTCAACTGAACCAGACTCTGGAGTGTTGTACTACTTCAAAGATTTGTGTCTTTCAGCGCAGGTACATAATAATAAAACCTCAAGGCAGCAGTTTCACAGATCTAACCGCATTACTGCTGCACCTGTGTTGGAGAAACACTGAATATTTTGGCATTTAAATGTCTGACTTGATGTACAAACACAGAGCAAGCAGCAGGTTTGTACCCTGTTAGCCTCCTCTAAAAATGAATGATTGAAACATAAAAAGTACAGTTAACCGTTGTGGAGTGCACCCACGCAACATACTGTAAGGCCTTTAGTGACATCCACTGGAGAAACATGAGATGAGCTGCACATTCAATTCAAAGTCAAACATCTGGGTCACAATAGTTGCAGATCACTTCCAGTGCTTGTTTTAATCTGCATGGACGACTCAGTTATAATTTATTGTACTAAAACTGTAAATTTATTCTGAAATTTTGTAAATCTCAAACAAAAGTACAGCGTGTACTGTATGTACAGTATAGTAGATAGTATTACAGCTGAAATGATTAGTCAATTAATCCATTACACATCCTTCAGAAAATTAATCTGCGATAATTTAAATAAACAAATTAAGTAAATTAAAAATTCACTGTTTCCAGCTTCTTAAATGTGAATATTTGTTGGTGATAGTAAACTAAATATCTATAAGTTGTGGACTGTTGGTCGGACAAAAGAAGGAATTTGAGTAAGTCAACTTAGGTTTTGGGACCTTGTGAGAGGCTTTTTATTTTCTGACAGGGATTTATTGATTAATCGAGAAATTAATGGGCAGAATAATTGATAATGAAAGTAATCGTTAGTTGCAGCCCCAGATGGTTTTAAAAAGTCGTATGTATGATGATAAATTTACATATTTCATGTGAAATTATTCTAGAAGTTGTAGAATAATTAAAAATTATAGATTTTTAAAAAAGCAGTAAATATGATCCTTTCACAATATGACACCTTAAGTTAAATTGTGTATTAATGACTTAATTTGAAGTCAAAAAATAAGCCCTAATCTCCCATCATCTCTCCACTGTCGCTATCTAATAAAGGCATAAATTGCCCAAACAAATACTGTTGAATAAATTGCCTTTAATGTAATATGTCTGTTTATGGCACACTCAAAACAAGATGCATGTCATCAAAAACCTCCTGATAGTAAATCCACTTGATTTTGAGATTTACTCGACTCAGTACATCATTATGAATCCAGCCACATTGTCATTCCCAGCATGTCAGAATTTGCATTATTGAAATAAGTCTTTTAGACTGAGGCCACATGTGAAAGTTGGTTCCTTGTTTCTGCTGTCACTAACATGTCGGTGTCCTCTTCTGGCAGAACGCCCAGCGGCTTGCAGCAGGAGTCCAGGTGGCTCAAACCCTCACCACACCGGTGGTCTCTGTGGCCACACCGAGCCTCCTGGCACAGGGGCTGCCCTTCTCCGCCATGCCCACAGCATACAACACAGGTGAACTAAACACACAAGCTCTGGGAGCGAAAATATCCTTTTTAGTTAAGGGAGAAAGCAACAGATGGCTATAAAAAAAAAGATATTATTTTACCTCCATGGTTCGGTAAAGAAAACAAATTTAAAAACTGACAGAATTACAAATATATACCAGAAATGAAATTAAGAAAATGTGAGCTTTAGATTGTGACTTTTTTTATCCTTTATCCTCTCTCAGAGTACCAGCTGACCAGTGCAGACATCACTGCTTTACATGCTCTGGCGTCACCTGGCGGCTTGTTGCCAACCAGTGTGTCCACATGGCAGCAGCAGCAGGCAGTTTCCCAGCAACCGCAACAACAACAGCAAGCACAGCAACAACAGCAACAGCAGCAGCAACAACAACTTAATCTCGCATCACTCAGCAACTTGGTGTAAGTTTTTTCTTCTTTTTCTCATCGGCGCTGCGTCTTTCTTTTAAACCTGGTTTCCAAAAAGCTGCGCCTACTGATAACCGTCGTAATACTGAAATACTTTACTACTGACCTTCCCAGTCAGCTTGCATGATATCCATACCATGACTTTATATACAAGCAATTCACATTCCTTTTTAGTGAATTGGTCTCTCACCAGCATCTCACCATCTCAGCCTCTTCATAACATCAGTCTGAATATCTGGTGTTCAGTTTTTCTGGAGTTGATGCACTTCAGCAGTATGAAATATTGTGCAGTGTTTGGAGGGAGGAAACTCTTTCACTGTCACAAAGATAATTTATGAAAACTTTTTTTTTTTAACTGCAGAATTAAAGGCTTATTAGAAATGGGAATCATTTATTAATGACTTACCCTTAATGACTCTCCAGCAACAGATATTTCTCAAACTGGCAACCCAAAAGTGGTACGTATTAACGGCTTATATCTGATCTATAAAGCATTAGTAAATTATGTACAAACCATTTTTTAAGCCATTATTTACTTAAGTATGAAAGAGGGAGCCTTATAAAAAGTGGTACCAAAATACACAAGTTGTATAACATGTAACTATATATACATTTATAAAGCTAGGCGATTATAATCACAAATCAATATCAGTGTAATTACACAAATGTATCCGTATAATGATAAATCAGCACATTTTTAAACTATCATTCATTTTTAATGACAGTTAAGGTTCCTTGACTGATAAAACTCAGATTCCCCCCCCCCCCCGCTAAAGTATAATATTTACAAATACTAAACAATTACAAGAGATATTTTGAAATAAAGAACAGCAGCATGCACCTCATTCTATCTCAGTGTGTTGCAAAGAATTAAAGGAAATAATTTATGTAAACCGTATAAAACAGTGACTTCCACCATACCTCTGCAGTGCTGCATCAGGGTTTATTGTATGAGTGTGCCCTGTACTGGCATACTGGCATTCAGGCTAAAACTTGATTTATGGAACAGCTCACAAACATACACAGCAGGGAATAAAAATGTACCAATGTGAGAAAAATCATGTCAGTTAGATATTCTTAATATTGGCTGAGATATACCTCCCTGCCCTAATGTTATACAATGAACGTCATGAGGGTTTAGACAGTGATACATAGTTAAAAAAATGTATCTCTTCATTCTTATGGGAAATGGGAAGTGATTATCAGGTTTAATTTAAAGATATTTGAATAAATAATGTAAAGGATCCTCATATTTGGGTGAAACACATACACACATTTGTGTATTGACCTTGTGTCTTCTTGCTGTCACAGTTACTGTAAACACAACTTTGTTCAGTCCTTTAAAGACATTCATGATGATATTCAGTCTCAAAGTCAGAATTAAAATGTAACATTTCTTTGAAGAAGTGAAAGATTCTGCCAGCGGTATAATAATCTCCCTTCATTATAATTTGCTTTAAGTATCAAGTAAATGAAACAGGATTTGAGGGAATTGTTTTTTGGAAGCAGCCCTAGCAGATATTTTTCACTTTTTTTCTCCATTTTATGTAAGATATCAAGATTTAAGAAGAATACTGAGAAGCCTCTGCTTTAGATTAGAGGACACAAGCTGAATGCTGCAGGGTTCGGGTTGTGTTTTTGGTAGCATGAACACCAGATCCTTGAAGTGTGTTCTCTCCTCTTGTCCACAGCATGTGGGGTATGGACAAACAGAGCAGCGAGCTGTCTAGCCAGGTGTCCAGTCTGGCTGCCAATCTGAGGTGAACAGCCACTAGTGTGTGCGTGTGTGAAATGTCATGACCTTGCCTGCAGGGGGGATGTGTAGTCCACTTTGCATTGAAAGGGCTTTTGTCTAAAACAGAACTACAGACAGTATACGTTGCCATAAAGGCAGCCATACATTTATTTTATTAACTCATAACAAAGAACTGGCTAAACTTTCTAAACCTTTAGTTAAATTTAAAAATATCAAGGTTGTTATTAATTTTGCTGACAAAGATTAGGAGAATACAAATGTAAGTGAAAGCTGTTGATCATCTTGATCAGAAAATGTGTTGAAGTGGCTTATTCTGAGTTATGATGTGAAACATCAACTCAAAACCAGTTTATGTGACTAAGCAGCCTAAAAATACAGTTCTCCATCTTTGTAAATGCAGCTACTATATTTTACTGAATGACTTTTTACAAATAAGCACTTTACTGTATTTTTTTATTTTTTATTTTGCATCAGTAAATTAAACCTTTTGATGCAAGTAACCCAAGAAGTTGAGAGGTAGTTTACTACATTTGGGCTAATAATTCATGATAACTCAAAACCTTAAAATATATGATGTGTGCATGCTATTAGCTGAGCTTCTGTGATGATGAACCACTAAATACAGTATATTAATTCGTAAACATTTGTAAAATCACTTTACTGTATAGAAACTGTGTATACCCAATCACTACAACAGCATTTTTTAATTATTGTTACTTGTATTTAGCTAGCAGCGCAAATAACAAAATGCAGTTAATGCACTGATAATGTCAGGTTTTTTTTTGCTGATTTGCAGCCAAACTATTCAAGCATAACATTGTAACACAACAGTAAAGGTTGATTATATGCAGAGTTTTAAGAAAAAATAATTGTAAGTCCCAGATTTGAGCAGTCAAAGAGAAAATTTCTTTATTTTGTCCCCTCCTATTTTATTGTACCCACAAATATGGTGGCCTCTAAGGACCAAACACATGCAAGAATGAAAGCCCAGCGCTCAAAATCATAAAATGCTGCAAATCCCAAAATACATACACAAACATTAAGTTTGTGAGTAATGCACTCCAAAATTAGAAACAGTTCAAATATCGAAACTATCTAAGCTTCAGTATTTTTGCTGTCATTTCCGTCTTCTATGTTCCTTCTCTTGCTGCACATTTCTATTGCTTGTGTTTTAGTATTTGCAGCCTTTAGGGCGCATTTCTCTTGATCAAAATAATACTTAATTTAACCATGAAAGCACCTTACTGAAGTGAAAAGTTTGTTTTTACATTCACGCTTGTTTGCATTTTTGTCCTTAAGGGCCACCGTACACACTCTGTAGTAAGGCAAAATTGCAAAGAGCGTCATTGTCCTGATTAACACATTTATTCTTGTGTCAATGCTCCATGCACTGTGTTTGTAGATCAGAAAACAAGATTTTCATGTCTGGATTTTTGTGTGTGCTTGGACAAAAAATTCAGCAGATTAGGATCTTTGTGTTTCTGATTGCTAAGACATTATTAACATTATTGCTGTTGTTGAAGAAACCTTGCTCGCAATAATGTTTCACACTTTTCTCCTCACATGCCTTCTAATCCACCTCTTCCCTTTTGGTTTGGGCTCCAACATTTTGTTTTCTCCCCACAGTGTTGGCTCTCCGTCCAACCTGCTCTTGGGTAGAGATGAGTGGTTGGGCCGGTACTGTATCACACTTCCTTTTTCCTGTGTTACTGTGCGCTTTTGGCTGGCTCCCCTTAAGCATGTCTGGTGCTGTCTGCAGTTAAACAGGAAAGAGACGTAGTTCCGGTTTCCACCATGTTCTCTAACCCAAGATTATTTTCTGTTTGTCATCTGTAGTTTCTTCACCTCATAGCTGACTCACTGCGAACCACCATGTCACACGAATCATTTCATGCTTCCAGGGCTGTTGTGTTGATCTTTTGGGAGCAGTGGGGGTGCTACTTCTGCTTTGAAGGCTCAGAATTTATTGGATTATTGAATAATCGAGTGTGGCTTTTCCCTGTTGGTGCTGTGCCTTGTAATGTGGGTTTCTGTCTTGACGCGAGTGACCTTCTCGTTTTTCATAAGCCTTTGTCAAGTAGCTAATCATTTGTATGTTGTTGTTTTTTTTGATTTTTTTTTCTCACCTTTCTTCTTCGTTCTGTCCCTTACCTTCCATTTTCTTCCTCTGTCCTTCCTTTTGTTCTCAGGCCTGTGACGCATATACCTCAAGGCACCATGCTAACCGTCAATACGAACTCCAGCGTGAGCATCAAGTCGGAGCCTGTTTCGCCCGGCCGGGATCGTAGCACCCCTTGTCCCCCTCCATCTTCCAACACGCCGTCCTCGACCTCAGGAGGAGCCATCCTGACCGCACCGCCACAGTACCCTGGCTCCCTGTTGTGCCTGGAGCCCCCGACCGGCCGCTCTCCTGCAGACAGTGTAAGCAGCAACGGCAGCTCCTTTGAAGGCAGCGATCGTGATGACACCGGTGCAGCTGGCGGCAGCGGAGGTGCAGGTGGAGGTGGCGGCGGCGGTGCTACCGGAAGCGGCGGTACCGCCAGCCGGTCCGTGCCGCCCGACTTCAGCCCCTCGGCCGAGCTCCTCAGGGCGTCGAACGAACCAGACCAGGAGGGAGGAAACATCAAGCGCATGAGATTGGACGCCTGGGTCACATAGAGTAGCTTGCACCACCCCTCTGCACCTACAGCGAAGTTTTGGTGACACTTAAACACCCACAACACACACCCACACCCATCCTTAAACTCCCACTGCCCCGACCCCACTGCCATGTGACACTATCATCATACATCTGCCTCTGTCCAAAATCATACAACTCAGCTGCATCACCCAGACTTATGAGGCTTTGCCAAAAAAACATTTTAAAAAATCATTTGGGCATCACACTCTGAGTGAAGAGAGGATGGCTTAGTGCTCAGCTGGATATTTTGTCCCGGGTAGGCCCTTGAATAGAGGGACAGTAGATTTTTAAAGCCTTCTTGCTTGAATGGACTCCCGTATAGTAGTTTCTTTTGGTAGAAGTGAGGTGTTAAACCTTTTTGCAATCTGACGAAACCATAAAAACATTTCTCTTTCACATGGTTTCTGCATAACCTTCATGTATTTACATCGAGCTCTGCTACATTGTTCACAATGTGATTGGTGGCTTGTCGACATTATGGGACTTCTGCCGTATGACTCACCACTTCTTGCTCTTTGAAATCCAACATTGCTTGGATTGTGTGCTGTCCATTCTTCCATAAGTCACTTCCAAACTGCACTTTTGGATATAACTTAATCTGGACAAGTTTAAGGACTGAGCTTTTATCTGGCACTGAGCAAACAGACTCAAGCCCGGTCTTGTAGGTAAGGATACTTCACCATGAATGGTTCTTTCCGCCGCCACATTGACCGACAGCCTAACAGCCCTCAGGTGGCACTCTGCGGCTGTGGATTTGAGGACCTTGCCAGAGTGCCAATATCAACCTCTCTTCAACAAAAAAATGCCAAATGCCTCTCGCACTCGGTGCAGGGACACTGACGAATTATCACTCGCACTGTCACGGAAAACGAGAACTAGAAACTGTTTGATGCTTTTCAGGCTTTGAATTTGCCGCCACTCTCTCTCCTCAGACTGGGTGCTCCTCCCGTCCTCTCACGTCATCTCCTCTGGAACTTGGATGGAAATTATTGCACCAGAAATCCAGCCAGTCACTCAGCTTATTACCCAGGAGTAGATGCCATCCAGTTAAATGCATAGCAGGAGTTTTTTGAGCCTCTGGTGGCTTTTTTTTTTTGGGTAGGGAAGTATTTGGTTCCTTCAGTCCAAGTGTTCTTTATCTGTTGGTATTTGAAAAAAAATAAATAAAAAATCTGTTTTGAAGGTCCGATAGTTGTCCAGAAGTAGGAATTCTGACTTTGTATAAAAATCACTCCTTATACAAACGCTTCGATGTCCTCTTTAGCTCTCTCTAGCTCTCCTTAGCTCTTTGCCGTGTTTCAAAAAGTGAAAGGAAAAAGACATTTTCTATATTTCTACCGCTTCAGTTGGCGACAAAAGTAAAATAGCTTTTCGGCTTCAACGACGTGTATGTACATATGAATATATTTGCATAGACTTTGCTAGGTATCCCTAAAAACAAGCAATGTGTTTATTCTCAGTGGATCTGTTTGCATATATGAGTGTGAATTTGATATGTTTCGAGCTACGGTGCAGGGGTTACGCCACACTTGTTTCAGTAAACCTATTTTATGCTAGTGTTGATGGTGTGTGTGCACTTTCTGTCCCTCAGTCACAGAGGCCTGCTTGGTTGTGGTGTCATCATATTCTCCTACCACACATTTTTAAAACCCACGATCAAAGTATAATTGTCCATAACCACCTTAACATGAAATGATTAGGACACTGCCATTCACTTTATAGTGTAGTTAAGAGATAAAACGCACTTCTTTGACGCATATTTTGATCGACAGAATCACGTAAAATCTTTTCCACTTTAAGCAGACACAGATTATGCCTTTTTTCACTTTGAAATTAAGTCAAGACGTTGGCTACCAAGTGCTGTGTTTGTAGTTTAATTGTATGTTTTCTAGTACAAATTAGTTTTGTCAGAACCATTTCAAGTTTGTGTATGAGTGTGTGTGTACACAGGTTGTTTATAGCCTACAAATAGGAAGTTTCTCCTGATTGCTTGACCTTTTTCTTTTTTCCTTGAGACGATGCTCAAAGTGCAGACTGGTGTGTCAGCTGTTTTATCTACTTAAACAATCCCACGCTTTACACAAGAAGTGGACATGGCGGCTTTTAAGAATTGATGCCTTTTGGTGCGATTAGTCACAGCAGAATGTGAAACCAGTGTTTGACACCGACACTGTGTGTTTGTGGCGAGCGTCTGGAACAAACATCCTCATGCTGTGTGTCATTTTCACACCAGTGTTGTTGATGTTTTCCATGATCAGGTCATTTTTCCGGCCCTCATTCAACAGTGTGGTGGGTAGCTTTTCACTCTGCTAATTTCAAGTTAGTGCTGTTTTCTTCTTTCAGTCATCCTTGCACAACAGTCTAACATCCAACACTTTCAATAAACTGGTGTTGGAGAAAATATGCCCCTTAAACCGTTAAAAGGTTCAGTGTGTAAGATTTTGGGGGCCCTATTGCAGAATATGGCGATAATATTCATAAATTTGAAATAATAACCTGAAAATAAGATTCCTTGTGTTTTCGTTACCTTTTTAGAATAAGCCGTTTTTATCTACAGAGGGAGCGGGTCCCCTTCCACGGAGGTCGCCATGTTTCTACAGTACCCCAGAACAGACAAACTATACACTGGCTCTAGATTGGGCCTTGTGTTTTTCGTGAGTTTTGCGGCCACCGTAGTTTCTCCTAAACGATTGGAAGGGGAGTGTGAGGTGAGCCGTATTCAAATGGTTACAATCTGCAGTTTCAACGCTAGATGCCACTGAATCCTACACACTGGACCTTTTTGAAGAAATAGTTCTACATTTTGGGAAGATACTCATAATCATGTTTGTGCGGTAAATTTTAAGCTACCGCCTTTAAAGATCCAACTGATGAGTGGTACCAGCCTTCAGACAGAGCTAATGATCTCCTGTTTTACCATGCAGTCATTACCATTTATTTTATTTATTTATTTTTTTTAAACAACGCATTTCCTTGGAAGCTCTTTGTTTGTGGGCGCTGATGGTTGACTAAAACTTGACACCACACCGATTGGCTTCAGCATCCCGCCTCATGCAGGTTTGTTCATGTACAAAAAGGTTCTCTGTCCAATCTAGCAGTGTAGTCACAAGACAATCTATATGAGAAATGAAAACGTGCACCCCTGTTACTTGTTGTATACAATGTTTTTTAGAATCTCACTATTTTCGGATTAATTTGTGCTGGTGACAGTTCCATTGTCTATTATTATGATGATATTATTATGGCGATTTTATTTTATTGCTATTTTGTGTAGAATAGTCAACAGTTTTTTATTTTCTCTTATTTTATCTTCCTTATCATAAACATAGTACTGGTTTCCTTTTTCATAAAATTTTCTGAAAATTGCACGATCAGTTATTGTGGTATTAGCAAATGCAATGAAGGAAATACCAGTTAAATGCTGCAATTTTAATTAAGATATAGAATATATTTATAAAAACGGGGAAACAACTGAAATTAGTAATTCATGAAATTTGAGAAATGAAAATGCATGGGATGCAGGTAACAACAAGACTTATGTTACGTACAGTAATGATAAAGGACATGCATCACAAATGGGTTTTAAAACAACTCAGAATAATGTAGCATATGATATACTAAAGATGAAATTTATAGCTAATATATTGTGTTGAGCTAGTCTGCTTTGGGTTTTTGTTGTAAAGAAAATATTTCTTTGTTGTTTTTTTGAGAATGATATACAGTTTGTGTATATTTTCATATACAAAGTATGCACTGATATGTTATTGAAATTCTATACCGCTTTTACAAAAAAGTGTTTGTTGTACCAAAGTATCAAGTCCCCTGAGACCTTACCCTTTTGCGTATGTTTTACCGTATTTTATATATTAAATAGACAAACTGAGTGAAATGAACTTGAGTCTGGTTTATTTTCTAACCTGTCATGAAAATGAAAAAGGTGAACCACTGATGTCTGTTTACTGTGTAACAAAATAAAAGAGCATCTAAAATAATTTCCCAATGAGCAACATTTGGTGCAAGAAAATCTCCAGAAATCTTTCTAAATTCACCGAAAATGTAATTCAGTCCATTTCAGAGGTGCATTAGTGTCTTTCTCCTCTTTATCGTCCGTTCCCCCGCTCATTGTCAGTTACAAACATGTTCGATGCAGCTTAATTTCACACAATCAGTGATAACTACACACCGAGGGAAGCAGCAACTGTGAGCGAGTCAACGTCTGATAGGCTGAGATTAAACAATAATTTAACACAATAGCAAAACAAATCACACCTTCATTCATCTGATCTTTTACCCAGCTTTAATATGTTTTTGTCTGGTGTTGTCGTCTTGGGTTTTTTGTTTAGCTTTTAATAAAATTTGAGAGTGTTCAGATCCTGTACTTAAGTAAAAGTAGCAATATTACAATGCAGAAGTACTAGATTACCAGGAAAAGTTCTGCTTTTAAAGTAAAAGCACAGGATTGGTCGAAAAACGTACTTAAAAGGCAGAATAAGTAGGATTTTCCTAAAAAGGAAAGGAAAAAAAAACATGTATAGATTCATACAAAAATAATCCCTCTCAATCATCACTTAGGACCTAGAAGTGTCTGATTCACTGCTTTGTTCTCGCCAATGCCGCTCCCTCTCTTCATTCATTCTCGCTCTCTCGCCCGTTGAGACGGGGAGGAGGGGCCAACTTTGAATCGTGTTTGCAAACAGAAACCGAAAAATCCTCCTTATTCTGCTTTTAATGTATCAATTGTAAAAGTACTTGTTATGCAGAAAACTGGCCCCAGGACTGTTGGTCGGACAAAACAAGACATTTGAAGACATCGCTTTTGGAAATTGTGATGGGCTTTTTTTTTTTCTTATCTTTTGGATCAAGTAATAAATTAAATCTTAATCTGAGAGTTTAATCTATTGATTCATTTATTACATGTTCATACTTATGTAACGTTTTATAGTACTAATTGTCTGTTAAAGGTCAACATAGTGCCATATTTTGGGTTTCTCCAAAAATAAACCTGTCCAACAGTAAGGAAACATTAACGGATCCTTGCTCTGTGAAAGTAACGCACTGACTTTGTGGTAGACTGTCAGAGAGTTGAATGATTTCTGTCTTTTTGTGGTAAAACTGCAGCTTCTTTCTTCACCCGTGCAGTTTGCCCACATTTTTTGTTGTTGTTCAAGACTGGCCGCATTTTTGTTCCGACTGTTTGGTCTTGTTGAAACTTGCCTCATGAATCATGATCACATTTACAACTTGCCATTTCAACTTTAATTGTAGTCATGATTTTATCTTTGCTGGACAGGTAATCAATGAAAAGTAATGTCGTCCCCCCTCAGTCATCTGCTGCACAATGTTAAGTGTCATATTTGTTAATGAAGCTTTATTGAACTCATTCAGGGTCCCAAATCTTGATCAGATTTACTTTAAATACTCATACACTGAAAAAACAATCCTTCAAAAGAAAGAAAAGAGACTATCCAAAAAATAGCCCAACAGCTAATGCTGCTATAAACAAAGAAAAGCCTTTGATCAATAAAAAAATAAACAGTTGTCAGATTCCATGTCTTATTTTTCTGTCTTCATTTTGCTGCATCACATCCAAACACTGGATGCCTCATACTGAAACTATTCAGCCTCAAAAAACTGATTTTATTGGCTGAAAACAAAAAGAAGGTACAGACTGTATAAAGATTTGCAGTGGAACATTAGTAAAATGAGTAAATATACACTGTAAAAAGAGCCCTTCTTCAGACCACACCGCTGTAGAGTTTTAATTTGCATACAGATAAGAGCTTTGTTGACGTATGTAAACTTTTTCAACTTTCTTTCTTAACTACCAACATGAATAGTGTTGAATTTCTGCATTTTTTTCATAGAGAAGAAGATTCAAGCTACAAATGCACCCACACCCCTCGTGTCATTGATTTCTTTCTGAACAAAAGCCAAAGGAATGATCAAATACTAAAAATTATAATCCTTGAGATTTTCATGAAATCAAACTCCATTTTTGATACTATTTATGTTAGACAATCTGAAGCCAGTGCAGGAATGACGGATTCCGCCACTACAGAAAAAATGCCTGAGTGTTGTGTCATGATATTACAGCTGTTTGTCTCTTAACTCCTCACCGCCTCTGGACGTTGCCCTTTAACCCCACCAGCGCTGCCTGGGAGGAGGAGCTGTCGTGGGCGGTGTGACGTCGAAAACCGCCCCTTCTCCGACTGACGAACAGATGTAGTACAGGTTGGCGCAAAGCATGACCAGTATGGGGAAGAAGGAGAAGCCGAAGCCGAAGCCCCTGATGCTGCTGCCCAGAGAGAGGCAGAGCCAGTAGATCAGCCTGCAGCACAGAAAATAACAGTTACAGAGGCAGATGAGATGGGCGTTTCAGACTCGTTTCTGTTTGATGTAGATTTATAAAAATCGCCTTGATTTAGATAAATAATGACAAAAAGATGTGATCACGACCCACAGCATCTCGTACACCCACTCTCCCTTTTCAGCAGGAACATAGGCGGCTTAGCTCCCTCATGCCTTTCATCAGCTTTTGTATCAAATGCTTGACGACTCAAATGATCTGGATTAATAACTTAATAGATGCTTTTTTACTCGTTCTAATTTCCCCTCATCCTGCATTTGATTCTGCCTGAGAATATTTTTTCAGAGCCCACAGTAGTCACAGCTGAAACTTGATGCTGAAATGCAAAAATACATCCAGAACCTGGTTTGTACAAATCAGTATTAGAGCTTAGAGGGCTTGTTGTTTTTCAGTAGATGACTGGTTACTTGAATTGTTCATTGAAAGAATATGTGCAGATATGTGCAGAAATTTGCATTTAAATGCGATATGGCGAACACTGTGACGCCATCTTTTCTTAATTTTTCTGTTTGAGTCTGTATCTGTGAGTCGACCCTGTGATCGCCAATGTAGATAACTTAATAAAATCTTTAATTATGTGGTACTGTACTGTAGTTGTGTGTCCCCACCTCCTAACCCCAACTCACTTGTAGTTCTTGTAGTGGTTTATCAGTGTACTGTTAGTGTGAATGTTTTTCCTTAATGTATAATCCTGTGTAAAAGCAAAACTGTAAAAGATTTAAGAAAAGAAAAGAGTCTGGTTTGTAAACTTCAGACTTGCACAGTGGCGAATAAATTTATTTGACATGTAACCCTATGATTTATCAGACGGGTTTAAAACACATCGCCAGTTCAACCAGTTTATTTGGAAGTGGAAAAGGTGACTGTATCTAATGATCAGCACTGCGAAGCTTTGAATGTACGGCCACAGTGAGTACAACAGACAGACTGGGTAATAAGTTAAATATTCACCTACATTTTTACTCCAACACACAGTCAGTGGTTTAGATGTGGGTTTGTATTCATCCCTGTCTTGTGTCATATTTGTGTATTTCAGCTATTCAAATAATGTGAAGACCAACAGTTTATTTCCTTCACGAGCCAAAGTGCAACCAAAAGCCAAACTGATTATAGCATCAGAATATTGTATATGAAATACACATTAAAGGCTTTTGAAAATACAAACAAAAATTGTTTGTTTTATCCATAAAGATACAAATATTTATGTTTTGAAGAAGACAGGAGCGTGGAGAGAGCTATGAGCGAGGATGCACAGGTATATCTTTTGCCAAAGTCTTTTCCCCACCCGTGACGTAGAAAAGAGGCGTTACCAATAGACAGATAATGCAGCTGTGCCACACGTCATATTTAATTCACGTCACTTTAAAATGACAGCTTCGAAGTGAGGATATCAGTTTACAAATCTCATTTTGTTAAATGCCCGATGCCTCGACTCCTCTCTCTCCTCGTGTCTCTTCCTTGCCTCCTCCGCTCGCATCTCAGGTGGGAGGGACTAAGACGGGAGGAGAGGAGGCGAGGAAAGGAATCGAGGATGTACAAACTGAGAAATGAGAAGAGGGGAGTGAACATGGTAAACATTATACCTGCTAAACATTAGCATGTTAATATCGTTGTTGTGAGCATGTTAGCATGCTGATGTTAGCATTTAGCTCAAAGCAACGCTGCGCCTAAGTACAACCTCACAGAGCCACTAGCATGGCTGTAGACTCACATTAGTGGCTTTTCAAAAAACAAGCAAAAACAATACTTGTTTTCCCATTAAGATCAATATATTAATGTTTTCCCTCATTAAAGCCTTGTTTAAAATCTAAAAGGAAGTTGGACTCATCGGTTTTGTGGTGTTGCATCATGTCTTGTTGGCCTTAGCCCCTATTTAGTCTGGTTACTGTGTGGCCTCTGCAACTGAACAGCCCTATTACACTGGACTAGTCACTCCTTTGCACAGTAGGCATAAAAAACCCCAAATTACTTTAAACTGCATTAATAGCATCATTCAGCAGACATTTAATAAGCAATAAGCAAGCGTAAACATCATCTATCTCTTCACCATCGTCAGTGTGTGACAGCGAGCACACATACCTGCCGAAAACAAATATGATGGTGAGCAGCGGCACCAACTTGACCAGGTCCTGGCTGATGTAGGTTGCCATGACAGCGAGCTGCAGGAAGTAGAAGAGGAAGAGGGCCAGCGATTCGTTGATGTAGTGCCAGTGCACCATCACCTCTCTGTTAACCAGTTCACTCTGATAGAGGGGCTTCAGGGTGCTGTAACGCAGCCGGGCCACGCCCTGCACCACCACACCTGCAGAGAGACGAGGGTTAATATTACCTGGTTTTATTCTGCGTGAAGCTTTTTTGTTTGCAGCTTGCAGTTCGTTCGTTTTAAATTACATTCAGTGTTTGTTTCAATGGACGATAAACTTAACACATGAACATACTGAGGTCTTACCGAGCAGGATGGGGATGATGGCGAAGAAGGAGCAGCGTAGAGTGTACACCACCCTGAGGGGGGTGCTCTGCAGCAGCGGTGAGTCAAAGGGAAGGAGGGCGTAACCTCCCCACACCAGGAGAGGGAAGAGGATCCCTGCGGCCACCGTCGCCAGAGCCAGCTTCAGTTTTTCACTGCACAGGTGCTCACAAAGGTCTGAGGAAGTGTGGAAAATCAGTATCTATAACTGTCTTTATTGGGAGAGTGACAGCGAGACAAAGAGGATGAGACTGAATGATTCATCTCAATACATGTAATTATATCTGATTAAGGAGAAAAGAGATCATTACTCTGCGCTACTAGACTCAAGAGTGCAGTGACTCACTTACTTACAGAGTGGAAATGTGCTTCAGAAAACACTTAAACCTACCTGGACTAACACAGGAATCAAATGAAAGTTGTTTGTTTATCATTTTGCATACACTAAATGACTTAAAATCCACATCACCGCGAGCTCTGATGTTCCTCACATTTGGAGACAAAGACATTATGTGTCCTCTGTTCTTCTCAACAGGATTTAAAATGACAATGACAGTTGAGTAGTTTGTGTGAGCATCTGTCCTTGACAGATGATAATCTTACTTAATCTGGCTTTAATTTGATTTAATAGCTGTTGAAAGAGGATATTTGGGCAGGGAATCACTAAATAGTTAGTAAAGAAAGATTAGGGGATTAAGAAATGGGACGTCCTGGTGGTCCGGGGGGTTTAAGGCACCAATCATGAGCAGTAACATCCTCGGTTTGAGTTCGGCCAGACACCTTTGTCATTTTCCATCTCTCTCCCCTAATTTCCTGTCATCTCTCTACTGTCTCACTAATAAAGGCTTAAAATGCCCAAAACAATACTGGAAACAGGACTTTTTTTTTTTTTTTTTTACATTAGTCATAATAATTGGCCTTTTTTTTTTTTTTTTACAGCAGACATTTAGAAGAGAAGCACAGCTCCGTTCTATTCAAGTGTCCCACAAAGCCGTGACAGTGAGGCAGCATGCACAATACCAGGACCCTTGAATGGAAGTCAACCATCATTAATTTCATTATTTGCGCCTGTGCTTTTCCTACTGTGTCAAAATATCTTCTGGGAAAAAGGCCTATGCAGCTGCTAGAAGGGAATACTTTAAAAACTCAGCTCCAACATCTGAGATTCAAGATTCAGTTGCCAAAAAGCACTAAAATCAGAAGCCACATCGACAGAAACTCAAACCTGACAAACAAACAGTACACAGACATGAGTATCATGAAAAGGATAATGCCATTTGGTCGTTTCTGGGAAAAAGAAAAGTTACTGTTCAGCAACAGTGTTGGTACGTTGGATTTTCCACAAGCAGTTGGATTTTCACAACAGTGATATATATATATATATATTATATATATATATATATATATATTATAATATATATATATATATTATATATATATATATATATATATATATATATTTATATATATATATATATTTATTATATATATATATATATTATTATATATATATTAATATATATATATATATATATATATATATATATATATATATATATATATATATATATATATATATATATATATATATTATATATATATATATTTATATATATATATATATATATATATATATATATATATATATTTATATATATATATATATATATATATATATATATTGAGAAAAACCAACCCCTATAAAGACAATAACAACAAGCAACTGCATCATTTTATCTTATTATTTCCATGTAGAAAAAAGAAAGGTCTTGTGTAATACTACCACCAATTTAAATCACCATCACCATGGAAATAATAAGATAAAATGATGCAGTTGCTTGTTGTTATTGTCTTTATAGGGTTGGTTTTTCCCCAAATATGTCAGCTTCAGAAAAGTCAACTTCTAACTAAATGTAGTTTTCTGTAGAACAGTGGATTTTGCTCTTATTGTGTAAGATATTACATGGGTGGTATACTTGACATAAAGTGAGCTTTTATGTATCTTGTATTTTGGATAATTCACTGGACACATTTTAATTAACTACAGCTGACCTGCAACACCGATCACCTCCCCTCTGAATTTCTTCCCTTCACCAGTCTTGTTCTCTTTTTGTTTCTATTTCAATTTCCTATTACCTAATCCCTATTTATATATTTTTACGTTATACATATATTGTTAATTTCAGAGGTTAATTGTTAGTGGAGATATTAAAAGGCTTTACACAAATACAAATTTATTACATATGTTTTTGCAGAACAACATCAGTAAGTAAAATGAGTGATTTTTTTTTTTAAACAACAGACAATGTGCAGATGTAGGGGGAATCCATGTATCTGATTGGCTGTTCCACAACATATGATCAATGATGTCATGTTACTCCTACACTTCACTGTTAGCAGGAGTAAGTTGTGTCACTCTGCAAATAACTTTTTTACTCCTTAAATGTAATTCTTGTTCTGCAGTAAAGTGTAGTTTGTGTCTTACACTCACAGTACTTGTCGTCCTGTTCTGTCCACTCCGGGTAAAATTGAGCCGCTGAGTCGGGCTCCATCTCCGGCTCCTTCTTGTCCTCCTTCTCTATAAAGAGCCAGCTCTCCTCAGGAAGCTCTTTGCTGGACGGACGCACAATCGTGACTCGTGGAGTGAAACCCAGAGCACCTTTCTCGGAGATCCAATTCGACTCTTCCTCCTCCTCCTCCTCCTCGTCTTCATCGTCTGCCAGTGAGCTGTCCCCTTTTTCGTCCCTCCACCTCTCTCCCTCAGGCATGCTCTCCCTCCACTTGGCTGTGCTCTCTGCCCGGCTCTGCTCCTCCGACAGGTCCCGGGTTCCTCCACTGATCCCAGTGTCCGTCTCTTCAGGCTTTGAAACTCTTTTTTCTGACCAGTCTGCATCACCGATGTCCGTCTGAGGCCTCTTGTCTTTGTCTCCGGGCCACGGCAGAGTGCTCGGCTCCAGAAGAGCAGAGCTGGTCATTTCCTCTTCTTCTTGATCTTCCTCCTCCTTTAAATCATCTTCTTCCTCGTCTGTATTCTCCCTTCTTCCCTCTAAGCTGTTGCTCTCTTGTGGCTTTTTACTTCCTGCTGTCTGTGGCTCCGCAGCAGGTGAAAGGGAAACTACTTCTGAGACTGGACCCCCGAGGACAGACATTCTTGAGTTTTTTTAATTCAATTCTCTCTCTTTTCAGTCGATACCTGTCTGTTAGCAAAGCTTCTTCCAGTTGCTAAAAGTCATTTTTGGCCACATTTGTTGATTTCTCTGTGAGGGGGGAAAAAAAACATGTTTAAAACAATGTCCGCCTTCAAAAAATAAAAAGTCCAAGTTCACGGTTTATCATCAATACAGCGTAAAGAGCAAATTTGAGTCTGTGCAGCTGTCAGTCCTGTTTGAGTGTAAGTCAGAAAATCAGGCAAATTCCACTTAAAGATTGCTATAAATACACTGTTACCTTAATTTAAGTATTGAATGGTGAAGAAAAAGACACCAAAAACAAGTATCACAAACATTGAAACGTTGTGGATATATCAGCATTATGTCCAGTTATTTGAAGATGATAACAGTATGGCATCTTCTCCTTATTTCACCACTGTTAATAAAGTCAAACTCATATATTAGAAAATAAATATACTTCAGGGCTGCAACTAACCACTATGTTCATTATCAATTAATCTGGTGAATACTTTGTCAATTAACCAATTAATTGTTTGGTCTATACAACATCTTCAAACTGCTTGTTTTGAGAACAATTTACTGTCACATAAGACAAACGGCAGTGGGAAACATAACTTACAGGTTTAATTGATTATCAACAATCGTTGCAGATGAATTTTCTGTCAATCGAATAATCGATTCATTGACTAATCAAGTCAACTCTAATATACTTTAATGTCCATGTGGGACTCTGCACTGCAGTTCCAAATTACAGACATAAAACACCCCAAAAGACAACTAATCAAAGTACATACAGCACTGCACACACCCTAAGCCAGCTGCTGCACCTTTTACCTGCTTAAGTTTAAAATACCAACATTAATGTCTCTCCAAAACTAACTCCCCAGACTGTCAACAATATGTAAAATTTGCAGCGGAAATGTTTTACAATTCAGAACTGATAACAGAGTGATGCATCTTTACTAAACCAGACAACTCCCCTATCCTTTCAGACCAGACACGCTACACAAACCACTAAATCTTGCTTCAATCAAAACTTTCACTTGTACTTTTAAATACTAAAGAGGCTAGAGGCGTGAGAGCAATGTGTCAGACCCAGCTCAACCCAACTTCGAGATATCTGGGAGGCCAATTATTAACAGAAAACAGTGATACATTTCAACTTTAAAGTGGGTGTCGAGCTACATAAACACGGCTGCATTCCTGCTCTCTGAGAACACAGGAAACAGCCTGGACTTTGCCTGCGCTACAGTACAACTTCATCACCAGCAGCTGAAATAGCTTTAAAATTAAAAGCTGTTGAGTTGTTGTGACTGTGACATGAAGGTGTAAACCATGGCTGGACTTGTAATACATTTGACATAGATTTGACACATGTAGATTTTATATTTTTAATCCCAAAAACAAAAAAGAGGAGAGATCTGCTCATGTGTAACAAATATTGCAGCCTAACAAATTTACCTGGAGGAAATATCTGCTTGTGTATTTCCTTCTCGGTGTCTACTAAACTTTTAAATCAGTCCTAAATTAATGCCATAATGTTTTACAAACACTGAAATCTTCAGTGAAAGCTGCCACTAAGACTTCCAGTTTGTTACATAAGAGTCTGAACTGTCACTTTAAACCTGATCTTTGTTTACCAACTGGTCTGGTTTGTTGTGAGGAGTTTTAAAAAGCTTTTCCAATCCTGTATCTACACTGTGGTGTAGCTAGTCAGGCCTGGTGCGGGACGTGGTTTCGAGCTAGAGCTAAAACTTGTTTTGCCATTCTGTATTTACGGCATCTCGTGACACTTTAACAGATAAAACTATCGGACGTACCTGTTCTTACTGCGGTCACATCACCGAAACAATCCGTAACTTTGTCCACCAGGAGCGACCTCACTAGTTTAGCTGTTTCTCACTGGTGAGGTCAGAAGTAACCTGGCAGGTGTGACCAGGTGCTCAAAGCATTCCGTAACCACAGAGGAGGCGGCGAGGAGGAGGTATCACTCTGCTTCTGTTCCCACGTACCGAGAACGTCAAAGATCTGCCCGCCTTTTGCCGAATTTGATGTCATTCCCTCGTTGTAGTCCGTTCAAAGGTCCTAACGGTCCCAACGGTCATCTCCATGGTTACCTACACTCTGTACTTTTTCAAACCCAAAAAGGCTTTTTTAGGAGCCCAAGCGGTGTCACGGGAGGGAAAAAAAGACTAATTTGTGCCCCTGAATTAGTAATTCCTGCTCTAGATTTAATAATTCGTGTTATCAATTTATAGTTTGTTGCTCTTGATTTAATAATTCGAGCTCTCCACTTAATCATTTGTGCTCTCGAATTAGCAATTAGCGCTCTCCATTTGATTATTTTTGCTCTGCATTTAATAATTTATGCTCTCGAATTAGTAATTTGTGTTCTATTAAATAATTCATGCTATTTAATAATTTGTGCTCTCACATTAGTAATTCGTGTTATTAATTTAATAGTTTGTGCTCTTGATTTAATAATTAGCGCTCTCCATTTGATTATTTGTGCTCTTCATTTAATAATTCATGCTCTCGATTTAGTAATTTGTGCTATTTAATAATTTGTGCTCTCGAATTAGTAATTCGTGTTATTAATTTAAGTTTGTGCTCTTGATTTAATAATTAGCGCCCTTCATTTAATAATTTGTGCTCTTGAATTTGTAATTTGCATGCACAATTTTTTTCCTTCATGACAACTAGCTTTTGAGCCTGAATCATTAACTCAAGGTCCATTAACTTGTTTTTCTCTACAATTGACTGATTTAAATTCAGATTTTCTGATTTATTACATTTTTTCAATACACACTTTATGCTTATATCATTTTCTGTTTTCATTTATGTTACAAATGCTTTATATGTGAATCTGTACTTGTGCCATCACTTTATCGTCTCGTTTGTCAATGTTTGACCAATACAAACTGTGAAAATTGGTTTTGAATCAGTAAGATGACAAAATGGTATGGTACAGATTTATAGATCTGTTTAAATGTTTTAAACAAAGTTTATATATGCCAACAGCCCCTTACTTTTTGCATAGACCTTTCTATCTTGGTCTCTGTTTAATTAACAAGCAAGAACTTAAATACCATCTGCAGTACTAAGACACACACACATCCAAGTACTAAAGTCATAGACTATATACTGTATTAAAATCATACATAACATTAAATACATAATGATAACAAATAAGGCTAAAGCTCCCTGTAGAATATATACAGTTTTGTTTTACTACACAGACGCTGACTTTCGGTCAGCTTTTAGTTTGGAGTGATTCATCTGTCAAAACACACACAGCCTTTGCTTTAGCTTGACTCAGGTGCACAGTGCATCAGTCAAGTCACCAAACAGAACTGGTGAGGGTGGAGCTGCAACCCACAAACGCCATAATGAACAGCTAATTATGTGTTTTGTCTACATCATTAAGTTATGTAAACTGTCTGGAGGTGAATAATGAAAAAGAAATAAACAGGAATAGAAATGGCCGTTGAGTCATGCCTGATCCAAACATCACAGCACACTGTGCAAAATAAAACAGCAAGATCAACATTTTATTTCAAGAGAATAATCTCACAAATTATTGACTTCTTGTTCAAAACACACAAAATCCTAATATGTCCACTTAAAATGATTTGACTTCACAGAGCCAGATCGAGTTTCAATGTGATTTTTAAAACCTTTAGCCTCCATTTCCATCCATCTCGCATTCTTTTTACATATGATAACTCGACACACAGAAGCACAATTTGGCATTCAAACTTCAATTGTTTGACTCAACCATAAAAGGTGTTAATATCGGTAATAATGATGTACAAGTCACAATTTTTACACAAGGTGCTCAAAAAACAAGTAAATGAATGTTTTGGAAATCAATCCAATCACTTGAATTTAATCTCATGACAGTTATAAAAAAATAAAAGGCTTCACAGCTACATGTAAACATTTAGAGAAAAGAGTGAAATAACAACTGCAACTCGATAACAGCTGAAACTAAAAAAGTGAATGGTACAAGTGGAGGAGGAAATCTTCAGGGCGACTGTGAGCGGCGGGAAGGCGTTTGATACAGAGCTTTTCGTCCTGTCGAGGAATGCATGAAATAAAAGTTGAGAGGCTGATCTGTGCAAGACAACTCATTGATCTAAGGAACGGTAACTGATGGTACATTCAAAGCTTTGGCAATTAAGGCAAAACAAATGTGAAGACATGATCAACTGTGAAATGGCATTGAGAAAATGATGACATCATTTGGACATATTTTGTCTCGCAAGCCCGCAAACTCTCCTCACAGATACTCAATAGAGAGCCAAAGTGAAACTGCAACTTCCAGGTTTTGTTCCAGAAGCAAAAACCTCATTCAGAACCACTTCGACATCTTTAATAACACAAATTACTAGAAACCCAGCCTTGGAACAGAGACTTACCAGTAAATTGCATTGTTTCAATATCGTTGTTTATTCAGTATTACTGTTTTAAAGGGAAACTTCAGTATTTTTCATCCTGGACCCTATTTTCCCATGTTTTTGTGTCTAAGTGACTAATGGGGACAACAATTTTTCAAAGTGGTCCAGTACTGAGCGAGAGCGCTGCAGCCTGCAGCCACGAGGCAGGGCTGCAATGTAATCCTTCCAGGCGATAGCGCACCGTCAAAGTACGTCCACTAAAAGTGCTTGTTTTTGCCACAGACAGGCTCAGATTGTTATTATTAAGTGTCTGACAACATTATGGAAAGACCCTTCAGAGATAGACCTTTTTGTTTAACCAGAAACAGTTACATCACTCTCCTCAAAGCCACCAGACTCTGTTGACAAATACAGTAATTTTACCTCACTGTTCTTTGTTTTTGTCCCCCCATCCAAGTCATTCTCCAGCAAATGTTTTACAGTTACACTTAAACTGACAAACACTACATCTGAAAGCTAAATGAAAACTGGAACAATCAGTCTATAATAAACTCTACGTGCCAGTTCTAGTAAAAGATTATCAGTACTACTGCTTACTCAGATGACAGAAATAATGTATTTTTAAAAACTCAAGCACAATAAAAACAATATGAACAAGTTAGTCAGGAAAACAGAATCGCTGCTGAATATCTAGCCTACCCGACTGACAAAATGTTAAAAACATATGTTTTCATTGACAAGATTGTATTCAATGTTTTAAACGGCAAACGGATCGTTCATCAAGCCTGGTTACTAACTTCAAAGCTTGCATTCTGATCAATGAGCGTTTCTTCAGTATCGCTTCTGCGCTCGATGGGCATCGTCTCTGTTTTGTGCTCCGCCTCCTCTTGTACCGGCTCTCCGTCAGGTTCCACCCCAACAGCAGATGAATCACTCTTTGAATGGTTGGGGGGTGCGCTGTCGAGCTGTGTTTCACTTCTGGCTTTGTTTTTGTTGACTGAACCTTTAGGGCGGCCCCTTTTCCGCGGGGCGTCCTCTTCACTTTTTGCAGTACTTGGGGGACGGCCCCTTTTTCTCGGGGGTCCGTCATTGGGGTTGCGTGGTGAGGATGGAGAGCTAGGCAAACTCTTGCGTAAGTGAGCTCCTTTCTTGGACTCTGACTTGCGGGGTCGACCGCGGCTTCGGCGAGGGGCTGGTGGAGCTCCCACTGGAGAATCAACACGTGGGTATTTCCTCGGCCTTCCCAACGGCTTCCATACTTTTGGCCTTTTCAGCTCCTCGGGTGACGGCAGAGGGTACTTCCTTGGCCTTCCCCTTTTGGCCGGTTGTTTTCTTGGTCGGCCGCGCTTCCCTCTTGTGGGCGGGACATGGACTCTCCGAGGCCGGCCTACCTTACCGTGCACCTTCTTGTTTAAAGAGCCTTTAGGTCGGCCTCTTCCCCTCTTAGCTGGCTGGGAGCCATCTGTGACCAGTTCTTGTTGATCTCCGCTTTGCTGCTCAATACTTTTTCTTGGCCTTCCCCTCCCTCTCCGAGGCGTCTTTGAGATGCCATTCGACGTTTCCTGCGTCGACTCGCCGATGTTATTCACCTCCACTTTCCTGAGCCGACCCCTCCCCCTTTTCAGCGAGTTTAGGCTTCCATCAGCTTCCGCCTCGCCCTCACTGCTCACCTCTCTCTCCAGTCTGGGTGTATTATTGAGAGAGCCTTTTGGTCGACCTCTTTTCCTAGGTATTACAGGACTGCCTTCATTCTCTTCACCACTTGTTAAACTTTCTGACTTGCGCTTTGTGGATCCTTTGGGACGGCCCCTTCCCGGTTTTGGCGTATCAGAGGCACCATTCGGTAAGTCTTCAGCATCGGCCTTCTCAAGGGTGCTTTTGCTAAGAGACTTTTTCGGCCTGCCCCTTTTCTTAGGAGAATGGTCTGTCATAGGACTGTCTTCATCGCTGGCCTCTTTCTTGGACCCTTTTGACCTCCCTTGATCCGTAGGAGTTTGCACAGAATCATCAGCATGGTCGTCTCCTGATCCTTGCTGCTCTGTGTGTTTCGTGCCAGAGAGTTTTGGACGCCCTCTTCCCCTCGGAGGCTGTGTGGACCCACCGTTGGAAATGCCTGAAACCAGCTCCATTAGGTTAACGTCTGTAACACAAACCTTCAACTTCTTTGAACCTTGTGGCCTCCCCCTTCCTCTTTTAGTTGGGCTGTTGTTGGGCATGTCTACACTGGGCTCTCCCTCATTGTTCGCAGCATCTCTTTGTTCTGTCTCAGCCGTCTTTGTTTCTTCTTCCATACTGTTGCCGTCAGCTTGAACTGCTTCTGTTAGGTTTGCACCTGTAAATTGAACATTGAAAAGCACAATTAATATTTAATTAATAATCAGTTAACATGTACATTAAACTATTTAATATCGATTATATAACTGGGTGTAAGTGTGATTGAGCAGGACTTCGGTGTTGCACAATTTTGGATTTTATTTTTCATATAAAGCAGAACAAATCACAAAACATGGACAGAACAATAGTAAAGTCATGCAATGTTACAATGAGATGTGTTTCTTGTTTTAACTAGAGCTGCACCGATTAGACGATTAATCAATCAAAATAAAATTCATTGGCAATTATTATCATTTATTAGCTAACATTTTTGAGCAAAAATGGAAAAAATGTGATGTTTCCAGGTTCAAAATGTGAGAATTTTCTTACATTGTAGTAAACCGAACAGTTTTGGACTGTTTGTCGGACAAAACGACATTTGATGACATTGCCTTGTGCTCTAGGATAGATAGAACAACCAGTGAAAGATTATTTGTTAAACCTAAATACAGTCATATATAGAAATAACTAGAAAATGTCTTCAAAACATGAAAAAATTCTTTTTACAATGTTAGTCTTTTGCAAAAACAAAAAAAAAAATGTTTTAACTGAGCAAATTATCTTTTTTGGGTTTTTTTGCTATTGTTTTAAATCAGCAAAAATTTAATCATTTTATGTTTTATGTCCAGTAAATTTGAAACATGATGCAATTTGCCATTCTTGAACTGTGAGACCTGATTAAAAGGTAATATAGATTATATTAACCATGTAAAACTATACACCCAACTTAATATGGTGAAATAATGTTAAAGTATACATTTTAAAATGTGTCTATCTAATGTGCTTAATCACACACACTTATCTAATGCACTTATAACGTAATTATGGACAGTCATTTGAATATATTTATTTATTCCCTCTGATGGCCCTTGTATGGACACAATGATTATTTATAATTACAAGGATAATTTTAGGATAATTTTATTTATAAGTCAGCATGTTATTTATATCTAAGGATAACACCTGTCAAATGCTTTACTGGTCCACTCATAACATCTTAAAAACGGTCTGCATTTCAGAAAAACTATTATTGCTGAAAAAAATTTTTTTTGTTAGAAAATATTATTATCACTCTTGATTTAAAAAAACAAATACACCCTACATAAACTACCTTGTCTACAGAAAAAGACAGCACACACACGTGCATATTTGTTTTAATTATTTGGAAAGCAATTAATACATGTTTACATATTTTTATTATTATTTAAAGGGTGGGTTTTGCACGGCTATGTCTATTTTCTGGACGACAATCTTGCAACGGCGGAAAGGTGCACCGATAGTCAAGTGCTGGGAAGCTAGCAATAACATGTGCACTATTAATATCGCTGCATGCAAATGCTAATAATTTGGGGTTCTTAGGCCTCATATTTACAGATTGAAACATATGCAATTTATTTTTAAAAATCGTAAAAACCCCATGCATGCTGAAATGTAACTGAATGACAATAAATTTGGTCAGATTTAGGGCCTTAAACAATCGCTATGACTATGGACCAGATTGTTTTCCAGGTAATAGTCAGCTTCAAAATCGATGGCGATGGAAAGAGTAACGTTAGCTAGCGGCGTGAAGCAGATAAAATACTGCGAACAACGGAGTGCATACCTCACCTTAAAGAAATCCTCTGTAAGATTTCAGCTTAAGTTTCCATAAATGATTGATTCATCAGACAGCCCGTAAAGTGAAAGTACGCGTTTATTGTTGCTGTGATGGCTGTTTAAATTTGCGACCGCTTCCGGTCGTCCGTGATGTTTAGGAGGCTCCGAAGGAAACTGCAGCGCAGAGTTTGAGTTCCGCCTCAGCATCCCCGCTGACTCCCAGGCCGTCACTGTGATTTCTCACATGTACTGTAGCCCACATACAGTATTTATAGCCACATTTGCTATGGCACGTCTTTAATTCTTTCACACTGCTATGTGCAGATAGTTTCAATTCATTCTCTAAGTTTTTTTTTCTGTATTAATTTATGTTTTCATTGCAAATTCCTGCAAATTTTGGTTCAATACACTTTATAGTTACTATTTATGTTGGTAATTTTAAGTAGATACTCATAATGTCTCTACACTCAATAAAGTTAATCTTATCTGATCTCATCTATAAACATTAAAAAGAGACGACAACACTACAATACTTATGTTAAAAGATAGTCAGCCAAATGTGCTTACACTCCTTATATCCCAATTATGAAACAGGCCTGTGCCTGCATGATCTCAGCCACAGGAATGAGAACATCACACAACGAGTAACTTAATACAATGCAAACATCATGTGCTGTAGTAGGCTACATCAAAGAGAATGACACCCTTTTTTAAAAAGTACAGAACTATCTGCAGTAAAATTTAACTAAAATGAAATTGACCAATTTCTCTGATCATGAGAAATATTTGTGATCAGTTTAAAATGCTTCAGTTGGCTGACATGCTCACACACAAAAAGGGGGAAAAAAAGGTTATTAGGAAAATTAACAATTTTACATCCAAATTTCTGATTTTGTGGTGAGTAAAATTAAATGTCTTTAATATTTTCTATATTTTGAAACCTCATACTGCTGTCACACACTACGACTAGCTGTCATGTAGGGTTTGGATTGGTTTCCGTCCACTTTACATCTGATTTATGTTCCTCTGAAGTGTTGTTACAACTTACCCAGGACGTGAGGTACAATTGTCGGTTCCCTTAAGTCCTTTTTGTGAATCACGGCATGTTGATGCCACTCAGATTTGTGAAAGACAGATGCACAATGCTACACAACTGGACAGATAGCGAGTAATGTAAAAAGCATTTCAGCTACCTCTTGGCTCCTCTATGAGCTTATTGCTTTCACAGTGTGAAATTATTGTAACATAGTGCTTATTTGTGTGGTGGTGCAACGGCTGTGTATAATGCTGGCTTGTTTAAACTCCTACAACATATTTTTTAAAAGCAAACTACCTACAACTGTCAGATAAATTACAATATTTGCCTCTGAAATGCACATTAGTGGAGTAAATGGTACCACAAAGTGGATATACTCATGTGAAGTAATTCAAATGTATTCATGTTATTCTTATTTAATTTAAATTATAATTTTAATGAAGTACAGTGTTTTACTTTAGTGTGTTGCACCTCAACCAAGCACTAACTGAGACAGTAGCTCAGCACTGCTCCCTACAGACCAATTTGTTAAGTGTAAATAATTATTGGAAAGTAGTGATATCATTATGAACTGTATACAGAGGGACAAAATATGGTGTGTAACATTTACAGTGATGGAGGAAAGTAACAAAACTCTAGAAATACGCTGATTTAACTCTGATAAAACACCCTGCACTCTAAATTCTGCTCAAAGAAACATGTTGAACTGACAACACAAGTACTAAACATAAGAATACTTAACAATAATATTAATAATAGTATAAGGAAAGATGGTCTGTTGATCTTTGGAACAAACCTAAATTATAAACATATTCTCATAAGAAATTAATATAGTGTAGAGCCTTACGTGAAGGAGGATTTAATCTGTGTGCATTCAGGTACAACAATATTAAATAGAAACTTATTTGAACTGAAGACAAAGTCAGTTTTATGTTGTATTGCTCATTGTATGATGATTTAAGGGGCTATATTTTTCAGTAAAATGTCCGTCATTTCTGATGAGTTCTTCTATTTGGAAGATAAAAATCTTCTTTAGGGCAGATTTTCTTTGCTTGGGACAGGAGACCAAGTTCTTTGCACCACTTTTTCACTACTGCATTGGTATTTTTGGTGTCTTGTAAGTCCATGTGGACTGAGCACGTGTATGTGCATGACACAATAAACAACAGCAATATCAGATACGTATATTTCAGTTCAAAGAGGCATGTTACTTGCAAGAGAAGGTGATGGAAATGACACACTAGTGGTGGCTGATTTAACAGCTTTAATATATTTGGTTTAAAGCGAGACGATGTAACTGTTGAAAAACAAAATGACACATTCTTCCTCTTACATATGGAAGTTTAATTCGTAAGTAATAAAATGCACCCTTGGTCAATTCAACACACTCATATTTCATGTATATCAGTGTGACTGACATTACTGAGTCAGTTCACTGACTTTACGTTACTTGTTACACACTGTTTTACCATTATTCTGTAATTGCCACTAGAGGCCACAGTGGCTGAGGTTCAGCAAAAGTTACATAGCTGAGTTTTAAGTTAAAAAGTCTAAAACTTGTTTTATAGATTTTATATGCAAAACCATTTTAGCAGTAAATAAGTAAGTAAATATATTCAATTTAAAGTCTTCTCACATGGAAATATTCAAAGTACAAGTACCCTAAAATTGGACTTAGCAATACCAGAGTAAAAACACATACAGTGGTCACTTTCCCAACCATTAAGACTTGCTGAGCCAATGTAGCACTAAGTTCAAAATTCCCTTGATACAACTATCAAAGTACTCTCCAAACATAGGCCATAAAAAGGTGTGGCTGATTTATACGATAACTCTATTGATCCAACACAGGGAAAAGTGTCACAGCAGCAGAAGTACAACAACAGATGCATAGTATAGATAAATATCTAGACTTACTACTGTATATACATTATGTGCATCTACTGTACTATGCACAAAATGAAGCACGAAAAAACAAATATAAAAAGTCCTTAACACATCGATATTATGATTGTGGGAAATGATCAGCCCATCTGTCCTCCTTCAGTATCAGTTTTAGCTGAGTTTATTCCACATTTTCACATTGTTTTAGTTCCCTCTTGTCTTTACTGTGCCTCTCCACAGGGGAACCATACTGACAATGGAAGAAAAGACATGGGGGGAAAGGCTAGAAAAAAGGCAAATTTAGAGAGAGGCAGATTATGTTGCACAGGGTAGTTGGATAAGGGGGTGGAGTATGAGGTAAGGGCAGATTGATGAGGTCAGCATCAATAAGAAGAAGAATGCAAGAGAAGAGAAAAAAATATGCAAATTGTGTTTATATGTGTGTGAGGAGGGGAGAGACAGCGAGAGAGAGAAGCTGTCAGTTCAAAAGGAGAGAGAGGCTGGGAGAAAATGACAGATGTGGCCGGAGGAAAGGAAAGGAGCGTTTGAGAAAGACAACCCCTGAGAGACTGCGCACTGAACCCGCTGCCCCGTCTCAACCCTCCTCCTCCTCCCTCCCTGTGTGCTTTGCCATGGTTACCAGACAGGGCTCCCAATGCAGCCAGTTAATGTGTTTTTCAGCGGCAGGAGCGAGCTGGGTACTAATGTGTCTCAGTCTGTCTCCTGCACAATCAATGTCAACTGTCCTGGGATGCACAAAACCATGGAGGGTCTGAGAGCCAAGGAACACTGGGCTACCCTGGCCAAGTGTCAGGGCGAGAGTCTGAAAGAGGACCACGTCACTTTCATTTATTCACCTGAAAACGGCCAAGCTCTGGGGCTTTGTTAAGCAGTCAGAAAAATGTGACAGTGAAGAAGTTTTGAAGAAGCCTGATATCACATGTTGATCATTACGACACTGATCTGAAATGTTCGTGTCACATTAAAATCCTGACTGGGTGAGCAAGAATGTATCCTACGTTGCTTACATGCCACAAAATACCAGCAAAGCCAATAAAAGAAAACAGCTGATTTTGATTGTTCTAAAAAAAAAAAACTCCTTTTCTGTATTTATTGGATTTACATGGCATTTAACAAAAACAACACAACACGTTTTCACCATTGCTTGAATTTTATTGTCATATTTGCAGTTAATCAAAAACAGAACAAGGTGCAAATCCATAAAAATGATGAGAATGTAGATCTGCAACAACCAGTTGATTAATCAATTAGTCGATCAACAGAAAATGAATCGGCAACTATTTTGACATTCAAATAATCGTTTAGGTTATTTTTCAAATATTTTCTCAGTGGTGATTTTCTGATTTTCTTTGTCTTATTATAATAAACTAAATATATCTGAGTTTTGGACTGTTAGTCGCACAAAACAATATGATTCTTCCCTATTTTCTGACATTTTATGGACCCAATGATTAATTGAGAAAATGATCAGTAGATTATTTGCCCTATGAAAATGCGCATATTTTTTCTCACCAACATATTTTCTTCAAAGTCTAACAACAACAAATATTTTCAGTTGCTGTGAGGAGCTTTATGTCTACAAATGAATAAGCTTCAAGGTGATGACACTTGGCTGTCTTTTCATAATGTAACTATCAGCGTGTTCCCTGGCTCTTGACTTCAGGACTTGAATGTTGTAATTTTCAGCGTCTGTGAACAGATTTAAAAATCCTGTGTGAATCATATATCGGGGTCATGAACCTTGGCTGTCTTTTTATCGAACCGTGTAAGTGTTCAGCGCACAGAGCCGGCCGAAAGGTACTGCCCCCTCCAGAGAACCACGTTGTCTCTTCTTGGCTTTCCGTGATGTCTGGAAAGTTTGGGGAATTCTCTCCAGATGAGTTCATGCAGTCGAAAAAACATCTTATTCTACAACTGCTCTGCAGATTTACTCTGATCTGTGATGCATTTCTGACATTTGTGATCATCTCATGATTTTAAAAACTTGTCGTCTTGGATTGTAAGAAGTTTTCTCTCCAGTCTAATGACAGGAAATGTTGTGGCCTACAGGTGCAGCTGCATGCAACTTTGTTCCCAAGGACCTCACCTGTGACCTTTCATATCATCACAGGTTAAGGGTCTCAGGGACAATGAAGCACGCCGACAGACTGTTTGGTCAGCTGTTCAATCAACCTTGTCCACAGGTAAAATCCAACACAACAATTTTAACATGAAAAAATATATTTCTGTGACGTATGTTAAACATGTATGTTATTTAAGTGAGTGTGCCGTTATTTAAGCTCAGTGAGATTTACTTTTGACATTAAACCTGCATATAAATACAATTTTAACTACTGATAGATACGTAGCATCTTATATTATAACAAAAATAGACTCTAAAATGAGAGACAGTTCATACGTCATATTGGATGGTTACCGTTGTTTTTTATCCATGCCGATGCAGTCCAACATGATTTTTTTTTCCGTCTTGACACGTCTGCACAAAATGGACTGGACCGCATCCTGCAGAAAGAGAAAGATTTAGTTAGAGCACATTGTTCAACATACAAATATCAATTCCCGTAGCGTTATTTATCCGTTCGTTGTATTTTCAGGGCCCTTTTACTGTCTTTCCTCCCGACGTAGCCAGCGCCTGTTTTTCAGTGCAGGTCTGTGCAGTAAGACATTCAAACAAAATGCCCCCTGCTGGCAGACAGATAGACAATGCATTTGAAGACAGACACACATACGCAGAGGAAAATCCTCAAATTTAAAGTACAAATCGGGATTTGCATATGGTATGAACATACGCCTGTAAGGCCTGTATGAGCGTTAAGCTCCGACAGAGCGGTCATACAGTTCATAGACACACACACTCGACTCTTTGCTTGTGCACATGCATGAAACATCCACAGACAGCTGTGCCTGGAGCCGCAGACAACACTGTCGTCTTATATTTCCTACAGGCCTTGTGATCTCACAGGATTATGCAATCACTCCCCCATGACAAAGATGCTCAGCCTCGAGGGAGTAAGACTGATTTACTCTTCCCCAGACAAAATATATGTCATACAAGCCTGACACGGCAGACGCCACATGAAGAATATGAGCCAGGGTCCAAAAACTGGTACACAGCTGAAAAGCTCCATTTGCATCACATGTTAAGTCTGTGCAGACGACAGCTTTATCGTCTGCCAACAATCCAGAACACGTCCCCAACTTACAAAACCTGTCTGTGGCCAGGTGCACACACATGCAGACAAACATGCGACTCCACAAAGGCGAACAGAACATGAAGCCTTTTGCTGCCAGTGTGAGAAATTAGACTGCCTCTCTCTGTTTCCTCTTTGTCTCTGTGCTTTGAGATATTTTCCTCTGTCCCAGTTTTCTCCTCTGCTGCTCTCAAGCGCACGAGAGACAAAGACTGGAGGATGAAAACCAGAAGATAGATGGAGGATGAAGTGAAATATTCTCATGTAAAAAATTACCTGTGTCAAAAACAATGAACACGAAGGTGGACACAAATGAAGGGAAGATGGCGGGCGGACGTGGTCAGTCGAATTCTTGTCTCGATGTGTCAGCCCGTTTAAGTCAATCTAAACTCACCATTTGCCATTGCATTTGCCTTTTCCTTACATGAACACACACACACATTTGTACTCATGTCCGTGCGCACATGCATACAAGTGCATGTATTTAAAACAGGTATGCACACACACAAACACATACAACACAACGCACTCTTTTGATGAGTTATTGATCCATTTTCCCCTTGAGAGAGAGAAGAAAAAAAAAGAAGCAACAATTAATCCAGTGGTAAAGAAAATGACTCTTGATAAAACCTATCCTGCCCCATCTTCACAGTCTTCCTTTTCTCTGAGCGCTGTACGCAGCGGCGAACAGAAAAGCTATTCCCCTCTCGCTACCCCTCCATCTCTCGCTCTCCTCTTTTTGTCTCTCCTCTTCTTCTATCCCTCTCTCAGGCGCTGTCCCTGGCTCTGTTTTGTGGCTGTTTCCCTCTGCCAAGTCACATCACTAATTCTCCAGGCGATTAGAGTCCGAGTAGGCAATGTTTATGAGGCAGGTACACTACACACACACACACACACACACACATGGGCACACACACACACACAGTAAAACACACACAGATTGCATTGATTCCATTATCTGGTGCTGTACCAACACCCCCACTTCCCCCAACCCCCAACAACCACCAACAGCGCCTCCATCTATGACCCTCTCCTTTCATAAATCTGTGTCACCTACATACATCACACACAAACACACACACACACACACACACACTCAGACACTTATGCAAGCATGCAGTATCTCCAGCTATCGCTCTTTCTTCTTCTCTTGCATGAACACTCTCTATCACTCTGTCCCCGCCTCCCCCTGCTCTGTCTCAGCCCTTCCCCTCATTTTCATCCTTCCCTCCTCGTCTCTCCCTCTCTCTCTCCCACTCTAACCCCTTACATTTTTTCCAGGCGTTCCGTCTTGCCCATCCTGCAGTCTACGTTCACACGATGCAGTGTCTCTAAATGGGTGTCTAATACTCTGTGTTTATTTGTGTGTGTGTTTGAACTTGCGCTGCAAAGCTCGTGCATCTGGAGGAGAGAGAGTCAACGTGTTCGGGAGGGAGGTGCATGTGTGTGAGGTGTGTGCGTGTACGTCCTTGTGCACTGCTGTGCACACATGCATCTGTGTGAGAGGGAGTGTGTGTGAGGAAGGGAGGGGACGGGGGGAGAAATGTGGATCTTACACACAGCATGAGGATCAAAGCCACAGCAAGCCCAAAGGTGATTAACCTCCCAGCCGCTCTGACCACAACACTGCTGCTCTTCTTCCATATTTCATTAACATAACAGTCGACTTTCTGCACAATTCATCACATATCAATCTAATATTCCAAATATCCACTATCATATGGTGAGCGATAAGTAAGCCATCAGAAATTGTGAAATCACATAGCTGAACTTTCGCATCTTACACAGAAAAACGCCCCAAATGACACTTATCGTGCATGAGAATTTTAAATTTGTTGTGGCCAATAACAATAAACTTAAGAGGAATTAAGGAGAAAATAGCTGTTAAGAGCTGTTAATAGGAAAAAAATAACAACATTATGTTTGAAATGTCAGTATTAAATGTAAAACAAATGCAGGAACTGGCCACGTTTTATAAAATAGCAGTTGGCAGGTGGCTCTATTGTGACGGCTGTATTTCCTCTTGAGTTGGAACATGCCGGGGAGTCGTTTCTTTGTGTGCATACAGAAAAGAGCAGCGCTCGGCAGAGATTGCTGATATATGCTCTTTTTTCCCCTCCTTGCTGGAGCACTGCAACGCAATGCGGATACTGAGTGTCTGAGCCACTAGCCAGACACACTGGGGGACAGAGGGGGTGGGGTGGTGTGGTGGGGAGAGGAGGGGGAGGGGGGTTGGGGCGCAGGGAAGAGAAGGAAGAGACGGAGGAAAAGGAGGCGGAGGCAGTAAGCAAGTTCACATACAGCCCTGTGCTTCAGGACACACTGATACTAATGTCTGAGCCATTAGTATTAATGTCTAATGTTTGCACACTGTCATTATCTACCATGACTACAGAGCGCAGCAAGCGTGCACAGATAGTTAACTTTGGAGATTTTTGTCAGCTGGATGAATGCAAGCGGAGGACTGCTTTCAAAATTAAACAAAAACTAGAAACGTTATGCCATAAAATGCGTCATATTTGTGTAATATGTAATTAAACCATTAAGAGTTCAATAAAAATCCAAGGCTGTAACATACTGCAGTTTAAATTGTATATTTTCAAACCGTTGAACTCATGGTGGGTGGATCCAAGTCTGATTTACAATATGAACAAATTAACACTGTTTTACTTTACAGACAGCAAAAATACCCAACAAAACAACACACAAACAAAATGATTTAAAATGTGAGCGCTATAAAGTTATTTTTTTCTCCTGTTTTCCTGGTTTTAATGTTCCTGATCACATTCCAGCATATAGTAGCCTGAAGAAATGTTATGTGTTTTTGTGCACGGCATGCTAAGAAAGCACCGAAACAAACAGCTATTGATAGTTGGCTCTATACCCCATTGGACTGCACCAAATAACAAATCAAAGAGCACTGCAGAGCAAGGTGGGTATATTGATGTCTGGATTAGCTAGACCTCGACAGGAAACCTGATTAGTATTTCAGATGTTTTAGATTTAAAGTCAGTGCAGAAAACCTTTTGTAGCTTGTTTTCGTGTCATTATAATTATGGACTTGAAAATGAATTTGTTGAAGGAGAAATGTTGAATTATTTTTGATTTGATAATGGATGTGATCTCTACGGTAGTGACTGTCAGTGCATCTCTTTTGTTCATCACTGCAAAAGACATCCACCAGACCTTTAGTAAAATAGACCTTGAAAAAGAAAATAATTTTTTTTCTCTTATGTATGACACACACAAGAAGAGAATATACTCTGTTACATGTAAATAAAATTAAGACCCTTGATTTGTTTAATTTAACTACAGCCCTAAAAACTCTTTGACATCCTTTGCTTTATGACTTTGTCATGTTCATTATGAATTGTCCTGTTAAAAGAGTTAAAAATGATAAATAAAATTAAAAGTCAGTCAATTTTATCACCTTTTGTCCTTTTTCAGGTCAGTCTTTGTACTTACCACTTCAAGAGGCATAAAGGGTGATGGCATTCGTGTGAAGTCTGGGTGACACCGCAGGGAAAGCTAGAAGGTTGTACAGTTATCTCCAGGCTGTTTATTATGCGAAACCATACAACCAACTACCTCACACTGCAGAGCACAGGAGCAGGGTCAGCGCTGGAGTCTCTTCTTCTTCTTCCATGCAGACTTTTCTTGTCTTTTACTTGTCTGTCTTTGTCCGTCTGTCTGTTTCAGAATCAGAAATACTTTATTTCTATTTCTGTCATCCGTCCCTCCCGTCTGTCTCATTTCATTCATAATATCATATGTTTATGATAAAGTTATGTTTCAGATGAACACAAGCATTATGTTTTTGTGTATATTTTTACCAGAACTTTTATCTTCATCATATGAATTAGAGAGTGGGATTTGTCTAGTTCCAAAAGAAATCAAATAAAACATAAAAAGATAAGAAAAAAAACCTACAAGATTAAAGTTTAATATTGTGAACTTAAGGGAATAATGGCTAAGACTGGCTAACTAACTGCACTCTATGCATTTTTGTGGACTTGTCTCCCTCTTGTGGGTAGATGCAGTACGTAGACCCCCTCCCGCCCCCCCACTAGAGGCCAAAGCTAATCCTCACTGTCTCTGAATACAAAGACAAGCACTTAACCTGCAGTTGCTTACTGTAGGCGTCTGCCTGACCTACTTCTGCAAGTGGAGCTGGTGGAATATTCCTTATCCTCAAAGACTGGATTCAGCACTACTGAGCACACTTCATTGTCATTCTGAGGTTAAAGTCGAATACTCCTGCTCTGTTTTCATTTCACTGAACCAATAGTAAGAATCCAGTACTGTCATGGTGTCTGAAGAAGCATGATATTAGATATCACATCTCCAGCTGGTTGAAGGAACAACGTTTGTCTTTGTTGTGTGGATTCTTTACTTGTATACAGCAGTAACTCAAGATGTTTGACCACAAATATTCTTAAGATTTAATTATATATTAAGGTTGCAACTAATGTTTCTTTCTCATTATCAATAAATATGTTGTTTTGTCCAGCTAACACTCCAAAACCCAAAGATATTTAGTTTGCTATCATATAAGACGAAGAAAAAAAACTTCTTTTGCTTGAAAAAATGACTAAAACGACGACTGATAATCCAAATTGTTGTTGATTAATTTTCTGGCGATGGACTAATTGATGAATCGACTAATTGTTTCAGCTCTGTCATATATAATATCATATGTTTATGCTTGCTTCAACTTATTTTGAACATAGTCCATAGTCCATAGGCTGATATAAAAATTCATGTGAAGTGTGAATAATTAAATACTAACTCTTATATACTTTTGCTCAGGTTTAGCGCATTTCTTTCAATTCAATTCAATTTTATTTATATAGCGCCAATTCATAACAGAAGTTATCTCATTGCACTTGTCCTATAGAGCAGGTCTAGACCATACTTTTTATAATATTATTTACAGAGACCCAACAAATCCCACCATGGGCAAGCACTTCTTGGTACCACAGTTCTAAAATTATAGTTATTAGTGTCTTCACAGCTCATGTAGTTAAGGTGCCTCAATATACCTCGGCACCACCATCTCTTAAACAAACTCCCTCAAACCTTGAGGTCCGCTCAAAATCTCAGTTCGTTTAAAACAAGACTTAAAACTTTTCTGTTTTCCACTGGGACAATTAATTTATATCTCTCACTGCACTGTAACTGCAATATAATTTTTAATGTCATAACTTAGTGTTTTATTCAATTTTTTCTTTTTTTTTTTTAAATCTTTTATCTATTCTCTCATTATATTGTGTTGTGTTTCTTTTATATTATGTCTTTATGCCTTTTTATGTCTTAGGTAAAGCACTCTGAATTGCCTTGTTGTTGAAAGGTGCTATAAAAATAAACTTGCCTTCCCTTCCCTATGCTTCAAATCAAGTGATTGTCGGATTGTCTGAAACACCATTTCCAACGGCGGGGGGGGGGGCATCTAAAATGTTTGCAATTTTCTGAAACAAACAAGAGTTGTTTTATTCACTCTTTAGGTGTGTACAACTGAGCACAACACATGAATGCCTTCAAGGAGAGACTGACCGAACGTGTGCTCCATTAGCCCCATTTGTACGATTATCGCGCCTCATCCCTCTCTAGGACAACAGGCTTTTCAACCCACCGTTTCAACTGCGGTCGTTTGGAACAGGTATAAACACTTTTGCCTGTTGTACGACTTGGGGCCCGTTTCACCAAATTTACAACATGCAATCTGTGATTTGGACATGAAATAATTTCTTCTTTTGCTAATTTTGACACCTTTCACTAATCAAAACAAACACCACACTTGTGATCCATGCATGAGCATGTGAGAGCCCTGTAGGACTTGAAAATGTATCAGCAAATTCCAAACAACAATCATTTGTGAAATGTGACACTGCTGCTTTTTGTGATTTGCGTGCTTGCAAATCACTTTTGTGAAACAGGCCTGTGGGTCCTTTGAAGCATTCTGAGACCTTAACCCTTTCTGCATATTATCTCCCTCTCTGTCTCTCTTCACTGTGACTATCACACAAAGGTAAAAATATTCTTCGAAAAGCTATGTGTATTTAAAAAGGCAAAAGTGACCTTCAGGGGGGTGGATTATCATCAAGTGTTACCTAACAGAACAGTGAGCAACACGTCACTGCCATCAGGTCTTAGTATTAACAAGGCCAAACGGTGTTACAGATGTGAAGCACCCTACACATTTTAGCAGTGCTGCAGCAAGGCCAACAGAGCCACAGCTTGTGAACAGGCGAGGCAAACAACTGCTTGGGGCCCCAGGCCATTAGGGGGCCTCAGAGGGCTGAACTTTACTCCACAGCAATGTCTCAAAATGTGGCAACCGCAATGACCCCCTCCCTATTAAACAACCAATGGACTTCTTGCAATGACATCTCAGTAGGAAACATCCCTGAAGAGGCCCCATGTCATTCCCGTCGAACTTGTATGATACATGAAATTTGAATTGAAAGTCAATGAAGGAAAATGAAGAGGAGTTATCCGTCTGGAAGTCAAAAAAGAAAGCAAGACAGTGGTAAGTGGAGCAGATAATGACGATTAAGTTGTATAACAGTAAATAACTGTCTGAATGCTGTTATTTAGTCTTACGTTAACTATGGGGGAGACACTTAGCTGAATAACTTCAGCTAGCATTAGACTAATGGTGTTTATTCTTTCACGTCTTTTGTTAGTTAACCTAACATTAGCTGGCAGAGCTGGAGACTCCAGCCTGGAGTGTGGGTCCAGCTCCACTGGCCGTTACCAAGTCAAGTGCAGCACTCGACTAACTTGCAAGCTAGCAGGCTGAAAGACAGCGAAAAAGCTACAGCAGAGACAGTATTGAAACTTCACACAGCCATTCAACCACGGCAATGCTACCAAAATTAACGTTGTCTCTGCCATTCCTAGAGTAGACCTTTCATATGGGACAATGGAGGGAAGAAAACAGCTAACTGTTGGACAATAGCCTTTTCTGTAACTTAATTGATGAAAGCTGTGTCCGAGCTAAGCTAGGAATGCTATGAAAGCTATTAATAATGGAAGCTATGTCCAAGGAGAACATTTAAAAGTTGAACTTGAGTAATTCTAATTTTATAATATGAAAGCATTTTGAATTAATTTTATTAACATGCTACTATAATAAGTATCATATACTATATCACGTTCTTATCTCTCCTCAGGATCATTATTGAAGTTTCTGACAGCAGCTAAAGAGAAGGATAAAGTGTCCCTCCAACTGCTGATCCACTTTAATTGATAACATATGCCATGCTCTCTAAAGATACTTTATGACAATATATACCCTGTAGTTTTTTTTAGTTTTTTTTGGTTCAGTCAACGTCCACCTCCAGCGGGATAACGGCCACCCAACCTCCTGTCTGTCATGAGCAGGAAGTTACACCAACACAGATCAGTGCTGATACTGATAACTGCGAGTTCAATAAATTTCATTCTAGATTCTTTGACAATATATACCCTGTTATTTTTGTTATATCAGTTCCTGAAGTAAAAAATACTACATTTGAAGAAAAAAAGTTTAGATTTCATATATTTTTTGTTGGTGTCATTATTTATAACATAATGGTGATAAACGCTGGTTGGTGGGGCCCCATGGGAATTTTTGCCTAGGGCCCCAACAGACTCTAGAGTCACCACTGGAGGCTGGAGGTTATTGATACTTTCTACAGTGACGCCTGCAGAAATTACCATGCCTTCTTTCAGCCATAGGTAGGCCAAATATGAGTGAGTGCATGAATGAATGGAAGATGAATAAATGTGAGTGACATGATTTCTGAACTTGAAACTTTGCATTTTCTGACTGAAAATACAGATAACTGTTTATTTTATTGTTTATTTTATTGCTTTTGTGTATTTTATGTATTTTATTTCTTAATATTTTGTCATTCACTGTGGTATTTTATTTCTCTTGTTGTGAAGCACTTTGTACCCTGTTTTGATAAGTGCTCTATAAATAAAGTTTTATTATTATTATTGTTGTTATTATAAATGTAGTATTTTATCTAGATTGTGCCTAGTTAATGCACTGTTCAATGAGGTACATTCAGGGTAATGCAGGAATTGGTTCATTGTGGAGCAGTTTTGAATGAAAAAAGTAGGATCTAATGGGTGAGTAATTGGATGACAATTTGGAGTAACAGCACTATCAAGTCTCTCTCATACTCCATAAATAATGGTGCACACCCACACATTCGACATATAGCTAAGGTGATCTCCTGCAAAAGCAGCAAATTGGCTGTTGTTAGCAGTCAATGGCGGTGTTTTGACACTCGTCCTGTGTACCTCAAGGACTCATTGATTACTTGATAGCTGCTGTGCAGCTGAGTTGCTAGGCCTCCTTTTCAGCTTTGTCAATGCACCAAAAATACAACCTTGTAGTCTTGGACGATTGGGGCCTCACAGACAAAGCTTGATTCGAAAGTGGTATATCCGTGATTCCTCAAAAGGGAACTCATTCTATTGCCTGCCAGGACCATAACTGCATAATAAGATGTATTGCATAGCACAGGTAAATGTGTATAAGATGACGAATGGCTGTGTTAGGTCTTGTTCAATTACATGACAGGGATAAGCCATTTGTAATCAGTCTCAACTTGTAATTTGTAAAAAGATTCAACATTTAACCATTACCAAATGAAAGATGAGCCAACTAAGTGTTAACTTCAAAAGGTACAGCAGTACCATATGCTTAATGGAGACATAGATTGTTTTTTTTTATTGGCCAGCTTCCAAATGCAAACCCATTCACCTCGCCTCTCTCCACTGCCCTCTGCCATGCTAAAAGCCCACCCTCCGCCTACCCTTCATTTTCTTTCTTTGGCCGTCCTCCCGCCTCTTTACGTGCCTCTTATTTGTCCTTCATCAGTGAACATTTCAGGCCTCAAAATCTTTTACAACTTTTTTCTTTTTTTTCTCAGACAATCTCTCTGTTCATACCAACTAAGTCTCCCCCCTTGATCCCCTTGATTCTGCTCCTCCCCTTTTTAAACCTCTCTCACCGTCTCATTCGCAGTCGGATCACGCATGAATGCGGCATGGTTGTGCCAATGCCAGCTCTTTGCCAATCTGCCTGGGTGTGTTTGTGTGCCAATATCATCTGGTGGGAAGCCCCTGCACTGGAGGCCAGGGTGGTGTATAAGCTCGAACCCCGGCTGGTGTCGGGTCGGGTCAAGCTTTGTGGGGATTACAGTTCGGCCTCTTGAGAGAGCAAAAACAAATGAATCATGTTGAGCCAAAGTATATATCGAGGTACGCCTAAAAAAACAAAATATAAATGTGCATTACAATAATCCCGAAGATATTCATACAGCAACATTATTTCAACCCAAATCTGATGATTTACACATGAAAGCATGTGGCTAAAGTAAACGTTAGCAACTCAGTAATCACTTATGACAACATTGTATTAGTGTCCGAAGTTTTTGACGACACACAAATTTGGCACAAGAGGAACAAAATAATGCCATTGCTGAACTAACTAGCAAATACCGAGAAGGCCACGAGAAGAAGGGTTAGTGTTGCAACAGAATACTGAAAAAACATTTGATGCTAAGCTGAACTAAATATATGTATTTTCAAGAAGTCAGCCAAAAGTGCCCTGTTGTTAGTAAATTAAGTGGCTAATTTCCCCAAAAAGAGCTCAGTACAGTTTTTACATCATGCTTGTAACAGTGTTTATGTAAAGCTGTCAAATTAAATTTAGCGGTAATTCAGTTTGTTAATTTAATCTAAATTGTTGTTATCACATCCAATAATGACTCTGGGTATATGGATTATCATGCACATAATCATGTGTTAATCTTGCCTAATAACAGCTGAGACAATACAGAGCGATAACATATTGTTTATCAGTCTACTGACTTACTGCTAAAATAATTAAACTCTTATTTTGAGGGAATATCCATTGCATAAGTTTTAGGTTTTGTATGAAAACTGGCAGCTGAGTCTTATCCATTAAGACTAACTAGAAAATCTCTACAAATGTTCAGGTTTGATAAGAAGGCTTAAGATTTTGATTCATCTGTTGAACTGACAGTTAAGGCACAAAATTTCTAATAAACATTCAAGAAAGAATATAGTTAATTTCTTTGTTGCAAATGAATTGTTTCAATTCATAATTTACAAATTAGCAATTCAACAGAAACACTACGGATTCTCAGGCTGGGAAAGAACTGTAGAGTAAATTCTGAAATCTTGTTGCTTGTGTTCACCTAATCTATATGTAAAATGTACAGCCATATTGCATGGCTTTTAGGACTTGGATTTTTGACACAATCAATCTCAAGATTTGAGAATTGGTGACATTAAAACAATAAACATTCTGTTCTTCAATCTTCATAAATGTATATTAAATACATGAAATTTGTCAACAACAGTGGACAGTTAGAGAGGAAAGACCTCATGGTATTTTACATGAGAAACGTGATAAAAAAAGATAACTGATTGACTAACCGGAGAGTTAATTAATGAGAGAAGATTACTGAAATTACACATCTGCCTCGCAACAAGACATTTCTGTCAATTAAAGTTAAAACCTTTTCCTTACAAAAATACACAAAAAACATTAGGGCTCTGCTGTGAAAGATAAAACAAAGATTTCAGGTGACTCTCCACCACTCATCGTCTTTGAGAAGTGACGCACAGAGAGTATGGCACCACCCAAACAACGTAGGGGCATGGAGGAGCGAAATCTGCCCAGTGACAGCAAATAAACTGTTACCCACAGCTATGAATCGTCTGGCAAGTGCCAGCTCAACAGGAATGCAGGCCTCAGACAGTGGTTCTCAAACTTAGGGCCAAGGACCGCTGGTGGTCCACATGATTTTACAGACGGGCACACGCAGTTTATGGAAACATAATCATTTCTTAATTAATAGAATTCTAAAAAATCCAATGAAAATCAAGGTTAAACAAACTTAAACTACGGTTTGTGACTATGTGATGAGAAAAACTATTATATGGATAGTCAAACAAACAGATAAACACACAAATAAATGAATAACGTGTTTAAAATTCACATTTAACTTCACTAGAGCCAACAGCAGGCTGTGATCATTACTTTCTCAATTCTATTTATAAGAAAGAAGTCATTTAGAGACAGGTGAAGAAGCCTAAGATTACATGTTTCTCCCCTGTCGCCCTCAAAACTGGATCTGATCCGGTGTAGCGAAGACTCGAACCTGAGATCCCCATCAATGCTAATGCACCTCTTCAGTCGGATGGCAGCTTGGTGCAGGGCCAGGATAACTATCTGCTACTCACAAACCATAAATTATTAGCTCTCTCAAGATAGAATGAGATGCTGTAGTGCAATTTCTCCCAAACCCCCCTTTTTCGCCCTGCTCGTACCTTATTTACAAAGGCAGAAAATGTTACCATGGGAACACACTACCAGGCAACCTCAGTGGCTTGGCATGATGCCCAATGGTTGCTAGGGCACTGTTGTCAATGGCTATTGGGTAGTGTCGACCAGTCTCCTATGAGTAGGAGAGGAGAAAGTGTGTGTATATTTGAGTGTGCGTGTTCACAAATGTGCACAATGCACACAGCACGTCTCAGCTTACAAAATGTACACTAACAATTTAATGTTCTTATTCCATAATGAGGGCTTTTATATGCATACAATATGTAATTATTTTAAATAATAGGTACCTATTTGAATTGGTTTTCTTTTTGTTGGTTTGACAAATGATGGGAGGCAGCTTTGGTTGGCTAAATACTCTAATATTTTTTTTTGGTAAAATGTGTGTTTGTCAAAGAGAAAGAAAAAGAGAGCACAATCATGCAAGCAGTTATGTGAGGTCCCATATGCAATTATGTTACTTAACATACATAATGGCTCTCCAATTTAGTCTTCTTTCAACAGGTTTGATTATATGATAGCTAACAGTTGGGAAGAAATAAGAACAAATAATAAGAACAAATATGTGTTTATGATGAGAGTAAAAATAAAAGGGACAGGAGGAGACAGAAAAAGACTGTCAGAGAAGAAAACGAAGCTGAGAGACATGGAAATGTTAGTGTCTCTATGTATACTTGGAGCTGACGTTCTCCATCACTAGCTCTGATCTCTCAAGCTGTTTGCTCTCTCTCTTTCATTTCAGTGAGATTCACAGAGTCTTTGTTGGTGTAAACGGGAAGAAACAGATGTTGCCAAAGCATTTACCTCACAACCGGGATCTAGTTTGAGGTTTTTCCCATGGCTCTCTTCTCACTGGGGAACTTCTATGGTTGACCACGGCATTCCTGAAATCAGTAGAGCATCATGCAGATTATTAGCATACCACAGGATAGGAAGGGAAACATCAATAAACACTTTGAGCCATGAAGTTGGGATAGGTAAATAAATACAGTGAGCCACCCAGACACAACCTTATCTGGGCTTTCATCCAGGCCACATAGTCTAGTAGGGCCGTTTTCAGCAAAAACCATCCTGGACTCAATCATGAAAGAATACTACAAGATAATTATATCATAATGGACCTATCCCTGATTAGAGATTAAGCACTCGGCAGCACAAAGAACTGAATAGAAACACAAGCATTATTGACGGAGGAAGCATCAAACATCGTGTGCAGAATATGAAATGGATTAACAAAGTGGGAGATAATGGTGAGAATGAACAAAGCATGAATGAGAGGGTGGTACAAAAATAAATGTACAGTGGAGACGGTTAAAGTCGATGGAGATGAATAATACATTAATAATGCTGGAAAATACGATCCAACATTATAAATTAAACAGCAGTGAGCCAAACAAATGAAATAATTATGACACGGCAACACAATGAAAGACAAAAGAGATGGAGATGTGCGGCTTTTGTGTTGGTGTGCGCTCATTAATTCCCACATGTGTACGTATATATGGGTCTATGCGTTCCTGTCTGCATCCACTTAGGGAAAGCGGGTATTGCCTGTGGTGCATCTTATCTAATATTACCGAGAGGAAACACAGCCTCTCCCACTTGCCTCCTTTCCCCCCAGCCCTTTGAACTCAAGCCGCTGCTGGAGATGCAATCTGACTGAGCACAGCATGTCCTGAAAGGAGGTCAGAGGGCAGGAAAAACAGTCTGGTGTCATGGCAACTTGATGCCACCAACCAAAAATTTTGAGTGGCGGGTGGGGCTGCATAAAAGGTTGATCAACCTGCCACAGCTTGCTGAAGGCGGCGTTATCCACTCAGATAACTGAATTAAACATTGAGAATTAAAGGATAAAGTATTTCCATTGTAGCTAAAGCCTGATATATTTTATTCTTCTGTGTCACATAGCTCCATTCTTGTCCACAAACTATTTAAAACACATCAATGAGCCACACTGTTGCACTGCGTGACATGTTCCTTAATTACCATGAACATGACCACTGTAGTTTATTTTGAGTGATCCCCACATACATGGTGGCGTAAATACTCACTAGCGCATTCTGCAACTGAAAAGAGTCCCTAACAAACGCATTATTTACTCCTCTGTGAGTTTCATTTGCTAAAAGCTACAGTAGCCTTTTTTTTTTAATCTATGTATGTGTTTGTGACCCATTTTTAAAGATTTACGTCTTTAGAAGTAGCCAATATGCTTCGGGCCAAAAACCACGGACAGTGCAGGGAAGTTAGAAAATATTGAGAGAGAAAGACTAAGGCCGCGTCCAGGCCGACTTTGGCTCTGCATGAAAAAACATAGTCCCCTTATTCATTCTGCAGCAGGGGTGCCAACGCAGGGGGGATCCAACAAAAGAACGCAAGGTTGTATGGCAAAAAAGTTGTACTTGGACAAACTTTCAATATTTTTAACCGATGCATGGTTTCTCATTGTTTTTCTTCAATATCACTAAGTAATTGATGCATCATGGTGCGGGAGTGTTCATTTGTGCTTTAGAACGGAACCACTGTCAAACAATCAGAACATAGCGTAAACCTTTTATTTCTCTGATTCACCGCCTTTCTCCTACTGGCGCTCCCTCTCCTTATTCACTCTCTATGTTGCTCGACCACAGCTGTCTCTCTCTCTCAAACAAATGACAAACCAAAGGACGCTTCGTGGTATCACTATTTTTCAGCATAGACTGCAAGCCAGACACAGATGTTGAAGCTGATTACACAAAATAAACCAGGCAAAGATGCAACTGGAGTTGTTGGAGTTGCCAGTTTAAACCTACAGTTTTGCACTTTAATATGTAAACTTTTGTTTACATTTTGTTTTGTGCTGCATTATACAATGACATACAGTTTATCAAAATAAAATGAACTCAAATTAAATGGTCAATTAGATTTTTTGGAGGAAAATTAATCGTTTAGATTAATCGATTAATCTGTAAAATAGTCAAGAGATTAGATAGAAAAATAGTTGTTAGTGGCAGCCCTACTTTTGACGGCCCGCAACGCGACATTGTCCCACAAAATGCTGCAGTGGCCAATCACATTGCGCACATTCCTGGTAGATTACTTTGTAATGTGAACGGCGTAGTTCTACTGTCTACTACGTGACTGTTGCGGCGAAAGATAAAATAATTGCAGCGGTGAACATTTTTCAGAGTGTCTCATAGTATTATAAACCAGTGTTCGTCTTTTGATGTCTGAGCCTTCAAAGTCACACATCTGTTACTCAAGCTGGACTTCCTGGATTGTATTTCATAGCTCACCAGTACCTGAAGCAACGCATCCCGACCAAAGCAGCCCATTGCGCTGTTTTAAGGCAGAGATGTTTTTGGTCTGAAAGGCCGCTGACGCATTGTTGATTTTTGGTTTTATATGGCATTTTTCAACAGTAAGAAAAATATGGAATATTTCCTTTCGATATATTCAACACATGTTCATATATTACATTTTATTTCTGTATAATGTTTTTGCTCTGGGCTTTTAATACAGTACCACATTCTTTTTTTATTTACTTTTTATTAGGTTTTGTTTTAAAGACCACATATAAACAATACATTGGGACACAAAACCATACTTAAAATATATAAAAATAAAGGGAAGGATCCATCTCTTAAATAAACAACAAAATCTACATATATATATATATATATAAATACTGTATATACATACATGCACACACACATACATACCCATACATATATATACATACACATATACTCTTTGAACAACCACCAAATTAAATTCCTCTCATTTGTTGTACTATGACTATGAGTACAATTTAGCAAACCTGAGAAATGAACTGCAGCTGTAATTGTGTCGCCTGCCGGTGCCAGCCATATACTGCCTGTGTTTTCATCTCACTCCTGAGGTGTTGGATCAATATGGAATCCAGGTTTCTTTGTATGTCATTAGTTTGTTTGATGCTTGATCTGAGACCTCTTCAAACCTTCATGTTTTCACCCGCTGAAATCTCTGAGTGTGTGATCACAGGTGTGTCTGTCTGCAGTGTGGGTGTGTGTGTATATTAACCTTTAGATCCAGTTACATATAACAGGTTTGTAAATGAGCATTTTTAGCCTTTTTTTCTTTGCATATATGTGTGTGTGCACGTGTGAGGGTTGTACAAAACGTGCATGTGCTGCATCTGTATGGGTGTGCGTATGAGGCTTGTGTGCGGAAGGTGTGTGTCCTTGTGTTTGTTCAATGCGGCAGAGAGTGGAGTAGCAGATCAATAGGAAACAAATGAATTCAGATCAATATTAAGCCAGAGAGTGAAGGAGAGAGAAGGAGAGACTGAAAGCAAGTGAGTGGGGTGATGCGCCACAGAGGAGGAGGAGGAGGAGAGGTGGGGTGGAGGAGGTGATGTGTTATCAGCAGCACAGCGACTAACTGTACACTTGGGAAAGACCACTCATTTCTACAGCCCAAACCTCAGCGCTTTGAGGTCACCGACGGTTAAAATGGATGGTTAAGCCTATTTTTTTGTTCGAGACCAATCTGCTGATGACTGAGGTGAGAGGGTCATGGCTGTAAATAAACAAACCTTGATCTCAGATCTCACAACAGCAACATCTGCCACTGTGCACACAGCAGTTGTCACTGTGAACTTTGGCTTTTTTACTTCTATTCCATGAATAAATAACACTTTTCTTTCTCACCAAGCTGGATAAGATCAAAAAATCTCATTGTTTTACTGCAAGGTTTGGAAAGTACTGACATTTAACACTTTGGTTCAAACACAATTTACACTACAATGTGTATAAATGTCAGTAGGGCAGTTATTTTCATTGTTGATAAATCTGTTGAGCATTTTCTCCATTAATCGATTTCATTTTGTATATAAAATGGCAGCAATAGCGAAAAAAATGTCTATTATAATTTTTGTGAGCTCAAGGTGACGTCTTGAAATTGCTTTTTTTGTCCGCCCAACAGTCTAAAATCCAACGATATTCAATTTATAATGATATTAAACAGAGAATAGCTCTCATCAGATTTGAAAAGCTTGAATCAGAGAATGTGGCACTTCGCTTGAAAAATTATTGAAATTAATAATCAATTATCATGGTTGCAAACAGTTGCATTAGATCGATAAACCGATCAATCAACTAATTGTTTCAGCTCTAAATGTTAGGTTTTAGTCTGGTTTGCACTCACAAAAAACTAATAATTGGGTGAGCAATACATACGTGATGGATTGCAGCAGTATCGATATCACCTCTTGGACTTTTACTTTTATGAGTGTCGTTAAGTATTTGTGGTATTTATACCAGTTACGTGGGTTTACGATTTTTGCTACATTTACTGTATATTTCCAACATTCATTATCTCAGTATCATTTATCAGCATCTATTTTTTGGCGAGATATATCATACCAGAGCAGTGATTCTGCCTATGCTGAAAAAATTCTTTTGCTTCGGAGTATCACCTTGAAATTGCAAACAGGATTGCTCGGCTTTGAGTATCTGCTCACCTCTCAGTAGTGAGATCAAAGAACCAAGAGCCATTTGGGAGTCGGAATTGAATGAGACTTTGAAGTGATAGTGGCGAAAACAAACACATGGATGCTGAGTGCTTGTGAACGGGCACTCTCCACTTCCAGCTCAAGGTTCCTCGGCTCTTGAGATGGATTGCAATGATAAATGCCTCAGTTAGCTTTGAGTGCAGCATCTCTGATGCCTTAGAGAAAATACTGTATGCTGTAAGCGATATTGTTTAATTGAAGAGGATACCTATAGCAATGGATTCCCCAGAATTCACTATTTGGACTTGAAAAGGAAGCGTGAATGGCGCTAGGGACATTGAATACTATCACACTTATTATAATTTGCGCACTGTGCATTTTTACTATTCCAGTGGAAAATTTGGCTATATTGATAATCAACATATGCAGTAAAATAACACAAAAATGTGAGAGGGATGGCTGAATAAGCAGGTGAAACCCTGCAATATTGGCATTGTAACACTGAAAGCATTTTACTTTATTCATTGAGACTATGCTCTCCTGTCATTAAAAATGGATGAATGCTGACATATGATGTAATTCTCATCATTATAATCATCAGGGCTTTAAATCCAACTAGGGCTGCAACTAACAATTATTTTCATTTTCAATTAGTCGTTTGGTCTCTAAAATGTCAGAATATAGACAAAAATGCTGATTAATTTTCTTTCAATTGACTAATAAACTAGCTGTTTGAGCTCTACATTATATGTTAGGTAGTATAGGTAGTATAATACCTTCTAGCCATATAATCTGGATTTTGGCTGTAGCCATGACTCTATCAGACAATGTGAATTTTCTCTCACTTCATATGCATCAAAGCAACAATTCGTCTGTCAGCCAGGTTTCAGATCATACATGACATTGTCTTAAAATATGTTTCTCTTTGCTATATAAATGATACCATCGCTTCATATGAATCATTATAAATTGCATATTTTGTAGCACCCCATGGACCCAGTGGAGTAAAGGAGGGACTGGGTGAGAGGAGTTGCAGCAAGCGACAGCTGCCTCCTGAGTCAATCTATCTATCGGACTTGGAGAATAATGTCTCAAGCAGTGAGCTCAGCAGTCCTTCAACTACATCACTGTCACTCATTTCACCCTTGTTGAACTCACACTACCATTTTCACCTTCGGCAATTTCGCACCATGAGTTAAGTTGAGAGACAGTGACCATGGATACAAACGAGATAAAGAGGAACGCAGAGAGAGAGAGAGATAGAAGCTGCAGATAAAATGTGAAATGTGTGTGCATGTGTGTCTGTCTGGGAAAAATGAACATTAGAGAGAGGAAAATAAATAGAGAGATTGTATGTAGGACTGCAACTGATGTTTATTTTGATCGTTGACTACTCTGTTATTTTTTTTATTGTTTGATCTACAAAGTGTCAGAAAATAATTGAAAAATGCCCATCACAACCTCAAGATAACATCTTCAAATGGCTTGTTTTGTCCAACCAACTGTGTAAAACTAAAGAGATTCCATTGACAATGATATAAAAAGAGAAATTCCTCATGTTTGATAAGCTGGAACCAGCAAATGTTTGGCCTTTTTCCTTGATAAATGACTTAAACCATTGATCGATTATCAAAATTGTTGTCTACTAGTTTTCTAACTTGTGTTTTTTTTCTTTTCATGCAAAGACTCATTCTGTATTTTAACTTAAGTGATAGAGGAAGCATAACCGACAGAGAGAGCTAAAGACAGACAGAGAGAGAGAGAGAGAGAGACAGTGAGAGATACCTGAGGCAGTGATGTAGAACATCAACTCCAACCAGACAGTCTGCTAAAAAAAAAAAAACACGGAGAGGCAAACATCGCCATGTCTCTCAGCTTTTCTTCCTCTCTCTCCTTTTTAATCTGACAGCCCCCCCCCCCCGACTCTCTTTCTCCCTCTTTGTCTCTCCGTCTCTCCCTCTGTCCCCCTGAGCTGTGTTCTGTGTGTTCCATCCCCACCTCCCTCCATCTCCCTGCCTCTAATGTGCTTTGGCGTGTGTTACCCACGGGTGCTTGCACGCTGCTGCCTCCATCCTAAAGCCGGGTCAGGGGGGCAGCTGAAGCGGCGCGATGCTGTCTGTGACATCATCAGTCACTGCTATTACTCACGTCTCACCTCCCCTCACTGTCTGAAACTGCCAGGGCTTTAGGTGCTTGGTGGCGGGCCGGGCAAACACACACACACACAAACACACACATACACACACACACAAACAAACACGCATGCAGATTTACACACATGTATATTCTGTAATTTGGAGATTTTTGTTACCTAAAATAGTTCAGTCTCATACAATTGCTTTGTCATAGTAGGTGTCAGTTTCTGAAATGTTTAGTATTTTTTATGGAATTAAGCTCTTCACTTAATAATTCAGTTGGCTAGTTTTAACCTCAATGGACTACGAGATGGGCATGACATTACAGTTAGTAATTTAACATGACAGAATAGTTACTATGGTACGCTGTCAATCACAGTTAAGTGATTATTAATGTTTTATCGTTTAGCCGATAAAATGTTAAGAAATAGTGAAAAATGCCCATCACATTTTCCCAAAGCCCAAGTTGTCATCTTTAGATTGCAAAGGAAACTAAGAAAATCAGCAAATATTCACGTTTAAAAAAAGCTGGAACCAATGAATTTTTTGCATTTTTGCTTAAAAGATAACTTAAACGATAATAAGTCATCGAAACAGTTGAATAAGTTTCTGTAGATCGAGTAATTCATTAATCTACTGATCGTTTCAGCTCTAACTATGTGCTTTAATACAAGCTATCACTTTGTTATGGTAGGTTTCAGTTTCTGAAATGCTGAATATATTTTTTATGGAATTAAACGCTTCACTTAATAATTCAGTTGGCTAGTTTTAACCTTAATGGACTACAAGATTGGGATGACAGTACAGTCAATAATTTAACATGACAGAATAGTTCAGACGGTGTGGTACGCTGTCAATCATAGAAAAGTACGCTAAAATTACTTTTACATATAAATTAATATGTATTAGGGATGCAAATAATGATTATTTTCATTATCGATTAATCTGTCTATTATTTTTTTCAGTTGTTCGATTAAACATTTAGGATTATAAAATGTTTAAAAATACTGGAAATTGCACATCACAACTTTCCAAAGCCCAAAGTGATAATTTCAAATGTCTTGTTTTGTCCGACCCACAGTACAAAACCCAAAGATATTTCATTTACAATACTAATATATAATAATGTTTGGTATATTTGTTTCATAATTTACTTAATTGATCAATCAATTATCAAGCTGTTGGCAACTAATTTTCTATTGATCGAGTACTCGATTCATTGACAAATCGTTTCAGCTCTAGCTTTGATACAAGCAGCAACATTGTTATAGTAGGTGTCACTTTCTAAAATCTTTTATGGAATTCAGATGGCTAGTTTTGAGCATAACAGACCTCAAGATGGGGATGACAGAGCAATCAATAATTTAACATGATAGAAAAGTTCAGATAGGAAAAAAAGAACAGTTCAGATGCTGTGGTATGTTGTCAATCACAGAAAAGTGTGCTAAAATGACTTTTAATTCTGTTCTTCTTAATTCTCACCGTCATTATAATGTCTTAATGTGGCAAACCACGAAGTTGTGAAACAATAAATCAATTGTATATGTATAATGTAAACGGATGTTCGAATCTCCAGATGTGGCTGCCATCTCTCTCTGCATGAGGCATAAGTGCACAGCCTACATCTGTGTAAAAGGAGAGGAATGTGCTTCCATTCAGCGTGCATGTGTGCAAGGTTCAGACTGTGTCAAATCGCCACATCTGCCTTCAGCGGAAACACTCCTGTACCTTGGGGTCTGTCTGTCACCTCCGCTGTCAATGAAGAGGTGAGACTCTGCAAACTCCTTCACTCAGGAATACAGATAGCTGGTATGAAAGCCCTCGGCCTGTGTGTGGGAAGGCACCGTATAAATCATACATGACCAGCACCACCAGGCACCATATGCATGCTACAGCACTGCATTAATAACAAGCATGCCAGTGTCATATTCACAAGCATACAGAGAATGTATATGCCTACATATTTTTTGTCTCACTCCCCTGCACTCCTGCGATGTCCTCTTAAAAGCACCTGCAGCACTGAACTCAATGTGCCACAGAAAAAAACAGACATGGAGAGACAGACTCGATACAAAAAAAGAAAGGAGGGTGAAGGGTTGGAGAATGGATAACGACAATGACAGAATAATGACGTTTGGAGTATAAATACCTAAAGGCATGAATATTTGCAGACAAAAAACACGAGCAAAAATTGCATGGGGTCAAATAAAAGACAGAACGAAGAGTGGGAAAAACATGAGGCAGCAAAGTAGGACAGCAAAATAGACGGCGTGACTGAATGACAGACAGATTAACTAAAAGAGACACGAGAGAGACAGAGACAGACAAAGAGCGAGCAGGAAGAACAAAAGATGAAATGATGTAAAGGAAGAGAGTGGAAGGGGACAAAGAAAGACAGACTTGGAGCCAGACAGAGGAAAACGAGGAGAGAAAGAGAGCAAGAGAGAAAGACAGGGAGGCAGAATTAGAAAAAGATAGAGGAGGGCAATGAGACAGAGGCGCAGGGAGGCAGTGCGCATGCTAAAATAGGTGGCAGACTCTTGTCAGTGCAGTGACCTAGTAGCACAGGACTGAGGAATTCTCCCTGTCGACTCGGACACATTCCTCCGGTCCTCAGACGTTAACCCGTGCCACACCACCATACTGTACTGCAGTGGCTTACATGGCTTCTCTGTCACTGACCCATGAAAAATATTACTTATATTAACCAGTATATACACATGCTTCTGACCCTACGCAGTTTATAAAGCAGCATTTCCCATTTTGAGTGGGTTCTGTGAATGAACTTGGAAATCTAACAAATGACCTGTAAAACACAGCAAGCACCTTCAACAAGAATGGAAATAAATATCTGGTAACGTGCACAGCTCATCTAGCTCTGAATCAACGGTCTGTGCCGCCTGCACAGAATGTGTGTGCATGTGTGTGCGTAGGACCCTGCAAAAACACATTGTGAAAATATCAGGGCAAGAAGGGCTCTATTGTGTCGCAGAGGCAGAATGTAGCTCTTATTCTCCTGCTGCTGGACCGGGGGCATGGGGGTGACATCAGCACAAAGACAAAAATGTAATGTGAGGCATCTCCAAAGCTAGCTTCAAGGCTAGACCACAGGCCGCTCTTTATACCCGTACTCCCTCACTTTTCAACACCATTTGATAATCGGGACGTGACCAATAGATGACCCTTCCACTTGTTGCTTACTAAGATAAGTCACAGCTAACAGTGTTACACCGAAGTGACTCAAATAGGTGTGCCAGCAAAATGAAAGACTGTTTGCTTGCTGCTTTCACGTAGACCCACAGTTAGCACATATCTGTGAGGTTAATCACAAGAGAATGACTCAGGGAAGAGTAATTCAATTATTCTGATGGTGCATCGACGTTTCGATCGGGCCACAGACTAAAATGGCTGACCAAGTGTTCCTGAGTGCTGAGTGCCATTAAGCTAACATATAGTCAGTAAAGCACTTGGATTTAAACAAACCTATACATAGACTCATTCTGGACCCTTTTTTAATTAAATAAATGTACAATGAATATTTCCTTACCTGATAAAAATCACGTCTTCAGTGAAAAAGTTCAGGTTGTCTCAGAGGCGCAATCTGAAAAACAGACATACATATACATTATTTGCATTATAATTAATTTAAGAATTGTAGGTATTATGTTAAGCGTGATTTATGTGATATGATTTATGAACTGATTCTGGATTATTTGTCTTCAGTTTGTCTGTTAAGATGGCCTGAACCCTGCCCCATTCTTCACTTTAATTCAGGTTATCCTTGCTGTATATTTAACCACGATTACTTCAATCAAATGAATATCAGATAGAGTATACATGTAATTGTGTGACATCTATTATTTCAAGATCTTTTGAATCCTCCATTAAATAAATAAACACTCCTGATTCTTGCAGGCATTTCATTGTACAATCAGTATTTCACACCAGGCCTGTTAGGATGTTATGCTGGCACTAGTCAGTTTGTCAGTTTCCAGCTCAGAAAACACAAATTCAGCAGCACAAATTCAAACCTGCTACACACAATGGCAGCTTGCATGGGAATTCCTGAGGTCTGTTCAATCCATTAATGTATGCTGCGGTTGAATGTCATCAATTATGAATGAGAAACACACGAGATTCACAGAGAGCTGGTAGAGAATCATGGGTCATGGCACTGGACTGTAGTACCTTAAATGTTTGTAAAATACTTTGTGTTACACACACACATATATATATATATATATATATATATATATATATATATATATATATATATATATATATATTTATATATATATATGATGCAAGTTACCAGCATTATGCAGTCACATATGCGCTAGTTTAGGGCAGGCATCTTTGGACATTTATTAAGCAATCCAATTATTAGATTAGAGGTTGAATTTAATCAGAGATGAGTGAATGATTTAAAGTTGATTACATAGGAGTTAGTCTTTAGCTTAAACAGGATAAGATGAGTTTTGCCAAATTACACAGAAATGTCAAATTAGTAAATGAGGTAAACGGCCTTCAGCAATCTGTTCCTACAATGGGCGAGGTTATTCTATTTCCTCAGCCTGTAAGTCCATATGTGTGGATACTGCAGTATCTTTATGCAGCTGGGGCCTCTTCCCCTTTAAGGCCCAGAGTGTGTTGACCCTGCCAGTGAGTTCATACCATAAGCAGACCCATATAGCCTCTCCTCCAGAGCCCCCTGATCACGACCCTGCTGAGCTGCCGCCTCAGTTATGTAAGATTACATAACACCAGGTCTGTCTGAGAATGAGTAATTTCATAACCTGGGGGTCCCACTACACTGGCATTACCATCAAATCCCCTCAGGAGTTGCTAGGCAGGTTTGGTAATGTAAAAGTCAAATTTGAAAACAAATAAGAGCAAGTTGACGGCTCTGTGGGGATTTATCTCTCCTAACCTTGAGTCATTAGGCTGAAAATCACAGACATCAAAGAATTTTCCTTTCATTTTCTTGAGAGCTACAGTGGAGGTCACGGAAAGGTCGAGCCTAGGACGTTACTAAATGAAAGCGTCCTCCCTCCTTTGCTTATCACAGAATGCAGTGATGCTGTCTGCCCATAAATGTCATATCATTGTGTTTTAATCAAATCATTGCATGTGAATTCATATAGCACACATTTAGACACTGAACATTATTAGAGAACTAGGCCAGTAACTGTTATCTAACAGCCTCAGCTACACAATTTGCTTATTTTTTTTACCCATACCTAAAGTAACTTTTAAAAATGTCTGCACTGTTTTCAATCAAAAGAATTTTGACAACCATGTCCACATATAACTTGTCCACAATAACCTTGCTTCATTCACAAAGAGATGATGAAGAAAGACTTTAAACCAGACAAAAATGCCAGAAACTAGCACAAACAATCAAAAGGTGTTTCAGCACTTATCGATTATAGTAACACACACTCACACACCAATAAAAACCATTGTCAGCGGAGGAACACACACACACTCCCCCCAGAACGATACCAGAGGACAATCTTACGGGATATAGATACCAACTGTGGCAAGTGATAGAGTAAATGTGGGCAGAGATAACAGGAGTCTATGTAAATATAAAACAGAGCTGGCAGATATATAACACAGGAGAGGAAAAAAGGGAAAGGAAAGAGATGCCAGGAGATATCTGAGGCTGATACCGCAGGAGAAAAAGGTATACTCGATGGAGGTTACAGCAGATGGACTGCAAATGGATGATAGCAGACTTGTGTTATATATCATATGCCTCTACTGTCCAGCGTTAGGCCCACTGTACTTACAGTACAATAATGCATTAATGTAATCCACTACTGTCGACATCTTTACATCGCAGATATGCAGTAATTTGCACCAAAGCCTCCGTCTTCACCTGTAACTTCGCCACATCAAACAGAAGTAATCTCGCCCAAATGCGCAGGTTATAAAAATGAAAAAAACTCATTCAAACTGACTCCAGTTTGTTACTTAGTTTACACCCTGGAATAAATCCACCCTTATCTTTTGTTGATACCGAACCACATCTTGGACTGTGGGTTTTTTCTTTACAGGCAGACTAAAAGATAGATTGGGGATACCCGGATGAACGGATGGGATAGAAAAAGGGGGAGAACCATGGGAGGAGTGAAATATGCAATGAGAGAAGAAGAAGAAATCCCGCAGTACTTACAGTATTTTCACCTCTCCGTTTCGCCTCATTATAACAATTCATCTTTCATTTCTGTGCATTTTATAGCTAACAACATTGCACAATCATTTCATGAATATGAAACATGAAACGTACGTGCGCATCCACACATGCGTAAGCGGGAGTGACCATCCGCCACTGCCGGCTCCGTTAACTCTAAATCACACCCCAACATACTAACACGCATGCACAGACGCACAGATACACATGACTAAAACAGATAGAAATACACACAAATGCACACACCCTGCCTCCTTCATGTGTTAGCCTCCCATGCATGGGCCCCCTAAAACTGGCCGCACTTCAGTGATCCCTTTCCAAAGCCCTCATCTAAATGTGAGCAGAGGTAATCCTTCAAGGAGAACAGCGATAACCCATGATAAAGAGGAGCTGAAGGAGGAAAGAGAGAAAGACAGTGAAAGAGGTGGAGCGCGAGATGGGATAGACGAACAGGATGGGGGGATTAGCAGCCTAGGGAACACATTTTTCAAACAAAAAAAAGAGAGGAGAGTTGAAAAATTAAGTGAAGGCAAGGCGGGGGAGAGGAGAACCCTTTAAAGAAAGAAGGAAAAGCAGAGAGGATGCATGTATGGGAAAGGAAAAGGACATGTACATACAGTATACTCACAGATGAATGAGAGGGTGACCGGAGAAGTGATGAAAAATCATGTCAAAAAACAAAAATGAAAGGCGACCAGAGAGTGTGAGCCGGAGTTTGGAGTGAAGTCCAGTTTCTTCTCATTCTGGAGTTTTGTTTTTTCTCCTTTTTCCCGCAATTTTGCCAATTCCTATCTAGCCGTCCCTCCTTCCTAAGTCTATCCTCTACTGGTCCCCCTTCTTCTCTCTTCCCCCTCCTGTTTTTCTTGCCAGTGCCGGTATTCTTTCTCCTCTCTCTTTCTCGCTTTCTCCCGCAGACCATGCTCTCCATTTTCCCCTCATTCTTTGCCTCTGTCCCCTTCATCTGTCCATTCATCTGACACTTTTCCTTTGCTTCAACCCTAAGCTCCCGCTTCAGAATACAGATAAGATTTTAAAAGAGGTTTCTAAACAGAAGTGGAGCTCTCTAAAAAAATACTGCAGAAAAAAATGTTTTCAGGAAAAGGACAAGCGGTTTGTGGTATTCAGTCTAACGCAGGGACAATCCATGGCCTGCATTTTTCAGGGGCGCCACGCATAGTAAGGGTAAAGCGTATGCGTGATGGTGCCTCCGTACATGAGGACATAACCAAAAGCAAAGACTGGCAAGAAAAAGAAAAAGAAGAAAAATAAAACAAGCTCTTTGCGGTCGGTCTCCCGTGAAAGTGGATAGTAAGCGCGTGAGGGGAAGGAGTGGGAAGGACTCTGGGGTGTGTGCATGTATGTGTGTGTGTGTGAAGAGGTGGGAGGGGAGAGAAAGGAGAGGCAGAAAGGAGAGAGAGAGAGAGAGAGAGAGAGAGAGAGAGAGAGACTGGGGGTTCATGGAGAAATATCCAAGAGGGAGGGAGAGAGGAGGAGTGTGTCGGTGGGGAGAGGAAAGAGGAGGGGGCAGGAATAGGAATACATTTTTTTTCTTTTTTACGCTCACGGTATTCGAATTTAGTGCTTTTCATTTTTTTTTACCCCTCTGTTCAAAGGCTAATACCTTCTCTTTCTGTGAGAAGAAAACAGAGAGGAAGAAAGAAGAAGAGAAGGCGCTACTGTGTGCTTTGTCTCCCGCCCCTGCCATTCCTTTTCCTGGTTTCCTTTCTGCTCTGACTCTCCTCTATTCAGCCTATTTTCTGCACGTGCACTTGAACTCTAAATCCTGTCTGCTTTCCCCTCCCCTCTCTCTCTAACTGCGCATCTGTGTGTCTCTGCCTCTCTCTCTCTCTCCTAGGCAGAGGCTTGAAATAGTGCTAGCAGGCAGAAGTGAGCGAGCGGGAGGGAAAAGGAGAGGGCGAGGGGGACAAAAAAGGGGAGAGAGATGTTGAGAGGGGGGGAGGGGAAGAAGCTTAGACAGGCAGACACAGAAAGCACAGGGCTGCTCTGTGTTTGTGTGTGTGAGTGTGTATGAACATGTCTGCACATTTGTAAACACATATTCATCTACCTTGGCTTTGGATGCAGTGTTTCACACGCTGTTGGTAATCCGCATATGATGTTAGCCTACATACCAGAAAAGAAGTACATGACTATTTGGGGGCAAGGAAAGAAATAATTGTAACGGCTGGATTTTCTGTATTTTCAGCAGTGTTATAGTGTCAAACTACACTTCTGACAACCTATTAAAAATTAAGCAATGCTTTGGAGACAATATACAATAAAATGAGTGCTGTAAGGAATGATTGGTTGTTCATAATTTATTAATCCCACTATTATTTTCTTGATTAATCGTTTAGTCTAAATATGTCACAAATAATGAAAAGGTCTTATCTCAAGCTACCAGAGCCAAAAAGTGATGCCTTCAGCCTGCTTACGTTTTTGAAATGACGAGTAAAATCCCAAAGGGATTCAATTTACAATGGAATGAGACAGAGAAACGCAGCAAATCCTCACATTTAAGAAGCACATGTTTGGTTTTTTTGGTTTTTTTTACCAGAAATGACACAACTTAAACAATGAATTGAAGTATTTTTTGTCAACTGACAAATCAATTAATTGACTAATTTCAGCTTTAAATACATCTTCCTGTCACATTTATTTTAAACTTCCGTGCAAGCCTGTAATCATAACTTGCACACATCAGACTTGGCACAGACTGTATTTGTAGATAATTGTGGGTATCTTTTAATGCTAAAGAAAATAGTACATCCACTGAAAATTTAAACCTTATATTTCTGATAAACAATTAATCATTTCATTCAATTATCAAGTTAACATTTGCTGGTCATAGTAAAAAAATGCTAGCTTTCTGTGTTTCATATCACTATAGAATGATGATTAGGTTTAGTGGCTACATGTCAGAATAAGCAAGAAAATCTTGATCTCTGGTAACCTGTAATTGGCATTTTCCATTATTTTTTTACATTTTATACACTAGAGTACAAAGGTTTCTAACTTAGATACTGTGAACTTGAAAGGTTTTTGAAATTAACTCATGTAAAAACAAATTTTGCAGCTATGGCGAATTTGAATTCAGTTCACAGAGTGCCCGCAGACATTGTTACAGGTAGGTAGAGGGTGGCATGAATAAATGAAGCTTTGAGATATAAATGTCATTACTTTAACTAATATTATGTCAGGGATTAAAGCAAAGAGGTGCGAATAGTGAAGAAGGGAGGCAGGCCATAGGAGGTCAAGAGAGAAATGTGCTGAAAAGCTGGTCGCCCTGGTTAGGAGTCTTTCTCTGTATGCTGTCTTTATACAAAACTACATTTGTGCCAGGAATGAGAGTTTTATAAAATACTGTATACTGCTTTGTTTTCCAAGGGCAGCAATTACTTTGGCAAACACTACCCTGTATCTAAAAAGATTGCGGCAAACAGCCACCAATGATGAAAGAAAGCAATTACATTTTATGAAAACCGTTATCTCATGGTCATCCTTTCAAATGTATTATACAGTAACTTCTGAATTTCTTTTAGGCCATAAGCCTATTTTATACATTCCCTGCATCAGTCTAAAAGGAGAGTAAGCTCTATTCAGCATATAAAAGACAAATAAAAGCAACATATTGGCTGTCTTTGCAAACAGCAAAATGGTTAAAAAAAATAGACTAACCTAAAGGGTTACTAATCCTCCACTGGTGGTGTCTTCCTCACTGAGGTGCTTTCTCCTCGCCTGCTGACTGCAGCACACTTCTTGAAAACCTTTTCGGTCTGACAAAACAGAGAAATGGGCTAGAGATGTGGAAAACGGTGCCACAACACTACCCTCTGCTGGGATTCAACGGGGATAGCTCACACATCATCATCACGGTGAAAAAGCTCGTTTTCAACATTGTTTAACCATCAATTTGACACATACACGAGGAATACCGTGTGATTAAAATAAACATGGAGAATATTACCGTTAGTGTTTGAGTTCATTTGGTTTAAGGGCTGAGTTAAGCAGAAATTTGAAGCTACTAGCGAGGTCAATTCCAGATACGGTATCATCCCTTCCAAATGAGGGCAGTCTGCCTCCCTCCCTCCTCAGCATCCTTACTTTAACTGCTTCACCGCATTAGCTAACATCGGCTAAACTGGGGCTAAACTGCATCCCAAACCTGACCACCTGACTGTCGGCTTTGTAGGGTATATGAAAAGTAAGATATGCGTTATTACTGGATAATATGAGAGCTGTATGTATGGGTAACTGTCAGAGGCGTTATGTCTTGCGTGCTATCAGTTAACCTTAGTTACTGTAGCTAGCTAGCAGCTAACGTTAGCAAAAATGTTCCAACCGTTCCAACGGCTGCGGCGGGCCGTGCATTTTGGCTCCTTAAGCAACTCTGTGAACAATTTTAAGCTCACCTTTGACTCCAATTTGTCTTTTAGATGCCCAGTGTCACGGTGAAAGATGTCAACCAGCAGGAGTTTGTCAGGGCTTTGTCAGCTTTCCTCAAAAAGTAAGTAAGGCTCAAAACCAGCCTACACTGCATGACTGGCTGATATCCACCTGTCAATCACACAAGGCTGATGGTGTATGTAAATGAAGGACAGGGGCTCATAAATAACAGGTGACCTTAATGTAATGAGAAACTACTTTGTAGTTTTATTTATTTAAAGCTGGAGTTATTAATTTCCTCATTTACAACAAGTGTCAATTATATAAAACAGTGTCATTACTGTTTTATTTATTGAATTAACAGTGCACTGTAGAGCCACTATAAATAAAGATAGATACCACAGAAAATCTGATAGCTACAAGAGATGTAAAAACTTAGCATAATCTATAGTAAGGCCACCAAACTCATTATATGAATTATGTGAATAAATGCAGACAAGTGTATTTTATTTAATTTGAATCACAGACTTGATTTGAATAAACAAACATTTGGACCAAAGAAAACAACCAGTCTCATAAACAACTTCAGCTAGTTTAGATTGACAGATAAAGACTTTGTGATGACATTTGTTTCTGAAATATAAGTCATTGAGAAAAATGTTTTTATGAAATAGAAACTGCTTGAGTGAAATAAAAATGACCTGCAAATACTGTCTGTATTTATTCATATGATTTCATAATCACTTATTTATTTATCTAATTTCAAACATATTGGGTCTCCTTAGACTTGGGCACTCATATATATATATATATATATATATATATATATATATATATATATATAATATCAGATATTGATGAAGTAGACATTTAAAACATTTTTTAACAGAAACTAAAGCAAACCCTACATGGTGCAACAGTATCTGAAACACAGCAAACTAGTCTTATAGTGTGACATCAGTATGAGGTTTCAAAATAAATAAATGATAAACAATAGACATTTCAGAGAAATTGGTCAATTTCATTTTAGTTAAATTTTACTGCAGATAGTTCTGTACTTTTTAAAAAAGGGTGTCATTCTCTTTGATGTAGCCTACTACAGCACATGATGTTTGCATTGTATCAAGTTACTCGTTGTGTGATGTTCTCATTCCTGTGGCTGAGATCATGCAGGCACAGGCCTGTTTCATAATTGGGATATAAGGAGTGTAAGCACATTTGGCTGACTATCTTTTAACATAAGTATTGTAGTGTTGTCGTCTCTTTTTAATGTTTATAGATGAGATCAGATAAGATTAACTTTATTGAGTGTAGAGACATTATGAGTATCTACTTAAAATTACCAACATAAATAGTAACTATAAAGTGTATTGAACCAAAATAGTCACAAACAAAGTCAGGAGACAAGGAATTTGCAATGAAAATGTGGGAATATATACTGTATGTGGGCTATAGTAAATGTGAGAAATCACAGTAACGGCCTCGGAGTCAGCAGGGATGCTGAGGCAGAACTCAAACTTTGCAGTTTCCTTCCTTTCCTAAACGACACGGACACCCGGAAGCGGTGGACATGGCTGCAGACAAGATGGCAGGCGTCAACCACAATGGTCAGTCGTATACAGGATATAGACAATGTATGTGTAAGAGGAGGAGGAAGAAGAAGACAGTGCTGGAGTCTGTACTTTAACAAGAAGTGAATGCATGGTGATATTTGGAACAGGTAAAATACCAACTTTTAATAATCAAACCATTAAATGCTCCTGTCTGAAAATGCAGCATAAGTTAGCTGGAGTTAAGGAAGGCTCAAGCCATAGCAGCTGTTTGATAGCTACAGATAATGCAGCCCTTTATACAACAAACAGTGTGACCTAATAAGAAATTGTACAAAGTATTCTGCCTTGTGCTAATTAATGCTTTGTGTTTTCCAGGTTCCAGGTGACAGTCAGAGTCCTGGAGACCTGCGAGGGCTTCAGCCAGTTTAAAGCTTAAAATGAGTGATAGATAGATAGATAGATAGATAGATAGATAGATAGATAGATAGATAGATAGATAGATAGATAGATAGATAGATAGATAGATAGATAGATAGATAGATAGATAGATAGATAGATAGATAGATAGATAGATAGATAGGTTCCACAGAATGTGCATTATGCATGCCTCCAGATGAGGCCTTTTTCATTTTTTAGAGAATGAAGAGATACTTGTAAAAGTAGCCAGAGAAATATTTACACATACATTTACACACTTGGCATAAGCTTTATATTGTTGCATATCTTTACGGGAATTTTGATGTAGCTAATAATTTACATGACTGCTTACTGAGGTATAATGTCATCACGTGACCTACCGATTAGCAGGGTCAGAAGGAGTACTTGCAAAGGTGTTATATTATGATATGACTACACTACATTGCCAGAAGTGAGTAGACTCTCCTGTCCACATATTTGTTTACTTTTGGTAAGGCCCATGGTTTTGGATTTACATGTTCAGCTATCACATATGAGTTGAATATTCAGGTGTCCACATACTTTGACCCATGCAGTCTATGTTGAGCTTCAGTCTGGTAAACAGTAGTTTAGCAGTTTAACAGTAGTTTAATAGTAGCAATAGTAGCTTAGCAGTAAAATAATCCATTATCCATTGCGAATTGTTTAAGTTACACAGTGTGTGATCTTATATGGTCATTGATTATTTTACACACTCACATTAAACAAACTAGTTATAAGTGAGCAAAATGGGTCAGGTTATACAAACTTTCCATCTGTTAGAATTTGGTGTGTACAAAATCAATAAATCAAGAAAACTACTTTTATTGTTTCAAATAAATATTTAAAATAGACCAGAGATAATGGAAAAGGCAGGAAAATCCCCCTGCCTTCAGTTGTTCCTTCAAAAAAAAAAAATTCTAATTCTGTTATTGAAAGGTTTAAGATTAAGATTTAGGGGGATCTATTTGCAGAATATGGCAATACTATTCATAAGTATGTTTTCATAAGTGTATAATCATCTGAAAATAAGAATCGTTGTGTTTTCATTACCTTAGAATAAGCTCTTTATATCTACAGAGCATGGATGTATATAGAGAACTGGGTACAGCGTCAGAGGTGGGACCCAGTTCATTCCTATGAAAGCTGCTCAGTGGCGCATGAAGCCAGAAAGGTTCGACTTCCCGGTATAAAATGACCCAGATCCTCCTATAGTTTCTGCATTGTGCAGCCCCACAGGAGCAAGCGCACTAGCGTTTCCTTTAACCCTGCCTACCTCGGTGGGATTGGGTCTACACGAGCCGGCTAACTTCTGGTTTAGCTAACTTGATTGGGGATAAAATGATTTAATTGTGTGGTTCTTCTAGACTTTCAAAATGTTATTGGACCGAATGGATCAAATTCTGACTGTAAAGTAAGTCATTTTGTGGGGGTTGTGACACTAAAAAAATGTATCCACCATTTTACAGCTGCTCCTTTTACAATGTAAGTCTATGGGGAAAAGTCTTGTGGGGCCAGTGAGCATCATGTGACAGACCCGGAAGTTATAATTCCATGGTTTGGCCACTATGCCAAATTGACTTCAAAGCCCGGCGCAATTCCTGGGGGCTTGCTACAGAGGGAGCAGGTCCCCTTCCACGGAGGCCGCCATGTTGCACTGCCATGTTTCTACAGTAGCCCAGAATGGACAAACCAAATACTGGCTCTAGATAGGTCCTTTCGTGTTTTCCACGATTTTTGTGGCCACAGTGGTTTCTCCTACATGCTTGGAAGGGGAGGGTGAGGCGAGTTAGTTATTCAAATGGCTGCAAACTGCAATTTCACCACTAAATGCCACTAAATCCTACACACTGCTCCTAAAGCAACAAAAAAGGATACCACTTCCGGCAATTGATGTCATGTGACTTCTTGGACCATCGTGGTTGACATCCAACATCTTGTCTGCAGCCAGGTTTTCTTGGCGGTCGCAAATTTAAACAGCCATCACAGCAACAATAAACGCATACTTTCACTTTACAGGTTGTCTGATGAATCAATATTTTTATGAAAAATTAAGCTACAATCTTACAGAGGATTTTTTTAAGGTGAGATATGCCATCTGTTGATTGCAGGTTTTTATCTGATTCACGCTGCTAGCTAACGTTACTCTTCCCATTGCTGTCGATTTTGAAGCTATTACCTGAAAAGCAATCTTGCTAAAAAGCAATGGCCCATGGTCATAGCGATTGTATATGGTCACAAATTTGACCAAATTTATCGACCTTCAGTTACAGTTGAGAATGCATTGGATCTTTACTATTTTTTTAAATAAACTGCATGTTTCCAACTGTAAATATGTGACCTAAGAACACAAAATTGTTATCATTTGCATGCAGTGATGTTAATTGTGCACATTACTGCTAGCTTCCAAAGCACTGACGGTACACCTTCCCACCATTGCAAGGAACTTTGTCAAATGCAATAGACATAAAATAATTTTCTTTTTTCTGATATATATAGCAGCGTATTGCTGCCACAATAACAAAAAAAAACTAATTTTATCATTATTAGCAAATTAACTTCTATCTGCTTGGATATGAAAATTCAGTTAAGCCAAATTCTGTGGCCCCTCCCTAACCGTGACGTAATAGACAAGAATCTTAGGTCTATTTCGTAAGTCAGCTGCTGCACAAAGTATGAAAAGTAGAACACTGGCTGACCTAACCAAAGCTCCAGTTTGCCTCTCATACATAGCTGGTGGTAATGCTAGCAAGCCTTCACAAGCGCCAGTGGAGCAGTAAACACAACACATTGGCCACATTTAGGTCTGACGAACAGACCGTGACAAACAGCATGGCAAAGGCTATGTACTGGCACTCCCCCACTGACACACACAACAGAGCCGCTAGCTCCGCTACGAGGCAGGTACCCACACAGTAATAAGGACATGATACATAATACATATGTGTTGAATGAATCCCATTATCCTGTGCCTTATGTTGTTTGAGGAAACAGTCCAATCAGTTGATTCATCACATCAACTGATAATTGCTTTTTCAGGTCTGGCAAACTGAAAGTCCCAGAATGGGTTGACACTGTGAAGCTTGCCAGGCACAAGGAGCTGGCTCCCTGTGATGACAACTGGTTTTACACCAGAGCAGGTTGGTTGCACTGGAAGTGTTTCCCATATATCAATTCCTTTGCTGCAGCTGAAACGATAAGTCGATTCATTGATTAGTTGGCAGAAAATGTATTGACATTTTAATTATTGATTATTCTTTTTAAAGTATTTTACCAAATATAAAAGCTAAAAATCTGTAGGTTGCAGCTTCTCTAATGTTCGGATTTGCAGCTTCTTTTTTTATCTCAAACTATCCCTGTGGGGGCGCTCAGACACAGTGATGGATGATTGGATGACATCTTGGACTCTTGGTCTTTTCTTACATTATATAGACAAAACAGTTAACCAAACAAACAATTGCTTTATTAATCTGCAATGGAAATATTGTTTAGTTACAGCCTTAGATGAGTGAAATGAAATGTTGTTCAGCATTTCCTGTATGTCAATAATAATATGGGATAGTTTTTGCACTATACCAGTGGTTCTCAAACCTTCACATCAGAAACCACATATAGATCTTTATTAAATAGCTCTCTTTTATACAATTTGGTTCCTGGCCCCCATCTACCCCATCTAATGATTAAGTATGATTTTACAGTAAATTAAACAACTCTGCATTGTGATATGTATAGCTACTTTGACTTTACCAACATTAAAGAAGTGAAATACTTTAAAAACTTTAATTTAATACTTATACTTAATACTTAAAATTATTTACATTTTCCCAGACAACCCATGTAATCATCTCAAGGACTTCTGCTGGTCTCTGGACCCCATTTTAGGAATCCATGTGATCATTATGCACACTTGTGTATTATTGGACAGTCCTATCATGAGTAGATTTTCCATAACTGGTACAATATATACAATAAAAGCATATGCACACAATCCCTTTTCAGCTGCTGTGTATGTTATCTACTCAGGCATATTGACCCACAATAGCACAAGAGTCTGCAGAGAAAAGTGTCACATACTTGATAAGCTGGAATGTTTGATTTCGTGTCAAGAGCGTTTCTGATGATAAAACAAGGATATATTGCAACATATACTGTGTACTGTTTGTCCGTCTCACCAGCATCCACAGCTCGTCACCTGTACCTGCGAGGAGGAGTCGGTGTGGGCTCCATGATCAAGGTCTACGGAGGGCGTCAAAGGAACGGTGTATGCCCCGCCCACTTCAGCGTGGGCTCCAGGAACGTGGCGAGGAAGGTCCTCCAAGCTCTGGAGGGCCTCAAGATGGTGGAGAAGGACCCAAATGGGTGAGAGAGAGGGATAATGTGTTTAAGACTATGTTCTGATTTGAACAAGTGATAGATGTGCGTTTTTTAACATGTGGTTACAGTGGACGGAGACTTACCTCTCAGGGCCAGAGAGATCTGGATCGGATCGCTGGTCAGGTGGGTTGTTGGACTCTCTGTATTTCAGTAACAACTTAAATGAGATGAAAGTCAATAATACATCATACTTTAAAGAGCAACCTAACACTTTTTTAGCTTAAAGGGACAGTTCACCCCAAAATCCAAAATACATGTTTTTCTTCTTACCTGTAGTGCAATTTGTCCATCTAGATGTTTTGGTGTGAGTTTTGGAGATATTGGCTGTAGAGATGTCTGCCTTTTTTGAATATAATGGAACCAGAAATCATGACCCGGTTAATCAAGATCCACAGACCTTGTTGTGAGCAGTTTCATGTAGGAACTATTTTCTTTCTACCGATAGTTCCTACATGAAACTGCTCACAACAAGGTCTGTGGATTATCTAGCTTATCCACTATATTCAAGAAAGGCATATATCTCCATGGCAGATATCTAAAAAAAACTCAGCAACTCACACCAAAACAATCTTGAAAGATAAATAGCACTACAGGTAAGAGGAAAAATATGTATTTTTGATTTTGGGGTGAACTGTCCCTTTAAATACCCCCTTTTTGCATATTCAGAAAATGTATTCAAATCCAGATTGCACATACAATCAATTGCACTCAGTTGATAGTATAATAAAGTGACTATAAATATAATTTACTAACTCAAAAAAGTGGATATAATGTTAAATTACTCTTTAATGATTTTTCATAACATTTAAATGAAAGTATTTGTTCATTTTAAAACACATTGAAAGGATTTATTTAACTAGTGACTTTTCGAGCACAAGGCTCTTCCTCACACTTGTCAATTATTGCCATAATGACAATGATTAAACTAAAACTATGTTGTAATGTTTGTATTTCTGTAGTTAAGTTAGATATTTATTGTCATGCCTTCCCTGAATAATTTTTATGACCAGTGCACATGCTTCCCTGTTTGATATGGTTGCATGACTATCCCCTCTGCTCTCTCTGCCTTTTCCTTTGTACGTTTAGGTTGCCTCAGCAAACAAGAAACAGCGAAGTTTACAAAGCGCCATCTGAGGAATGCATGCAAAGAATCCAGACAAGTGAAATGCAGCAATGCCTTACTGCTTATTTACTCAAGTTCGCTTGTCTCCCATATCACTCCAGTGCCCACAGTAAGCAAGTGCAAAAGGCATTTAGAGATGCATGTGTCTATAGTACAGTAAGTATGAATTAAATATTATACATGGATGTTTTGCAATAGTTTTAGATTTGTTTTTTGTTTGAAATTCATTATGAATTTCAAGACAGTGGTGGCCTTGTGACAGCAAAACACAGAATGGACACCGAAGCACTGAGAATACAGTATTACCAAGCAAGAGCATGTTAATATTGTTTTGCCAACAACTGTGAAACTCAGTGTAGAAAAACAAAACAAATGCAGATGCTAATGTATATTTTTATTGATTTATCCAATTCTTTGTCTTAACTATTGGCTACAGAATATTATGCCTAAACATGTTATTTATGAAACGTATATGAATGACACAATAATACATAAGGTGTTCCAAATAAACAGAGTATGAGCACTGAGTATGGTGTTGTAATGTCAGCTTGCACTTGGATGTATGGGCGACTGTTTGTTCAGTTGTTGCTCATGACGGTGCTGATCCAGCTGTTGTAGCGGCACACACGGGTGTAGACGCTGGGGTGTCCCTGCATGGCGCAGTCATAACCCCAGGACACGACTCCCTGCAGCTGACCATTACACACCAGAGGACCACCAGAGTCTCCCTGCAAACACAAGCAGAAGAAGAATAACAGGGGTTTAAATGTTACTGTAAGTGGTCATAGTGATCACATTCAAGCCTGTTTCACCTTTGGGTGTAGTCAGAAAAGTGCTTTGTTGCACCTGTAACCACCCAACAGTGATGTCACAGGGTCATGGAGTGCACCTGTACGTCACTGCTGCAAGGTGAGAAGTTAAACCCTTTAGCAAAAACAAGATTTTCATGGGGTGTTAAGTTACTCTTTAATGAGGAAAAATGTATTGTCTTATCATTACTGTTGATGCTCAAAACTAGGAGTGGGTGTTATGAATACAGTTTTCTTTCACAGTACAAGTAAAAAATATAACAATATATATTGTAATATAGTATATTTTCTGGAAAATCAATTGAGAAACAGTTTATAGATAAAATAATCAGATCCGTATGCCTGTTTTCAGTTAATCCAGTGAATTAAATACCCAACAAATCGAGTCATCACATAGATTCAAAACCCCTGTAAATCCAATACTGCCATAAATCACTCCTATACATTGATTTGCAACATTGCCCACAATGACCTAATAGACCCAGAGATATTAAAAGTGATAGTTACCAATAGCTATATACGGTATGGAAAAAGCTCAGATGGATGACACTTTTATATTGTGTCATGGTGTATATCATTATAACACCCAATTCTACTCAAAGGTATACTAATACCACCTATGTGCTATAATAACCACTATGTTGACAGATATTTGCTGTATAATGTGTATATGGTGTAAACGGTTGTGAGTTCAGAGCCTATTACTCATAGAAATACAATTCTCTACTATTTCATATAAATGTACTGTTTAATGACATAGCATTACATATTCATTATCCTCCCACTATGGTTTTACCAGACCCTTTCTCTCATCTCCTCAAGCTTCATTAAAATCATATTGATCATAAAACATAAAAACAAACTATATGAGGAAACATGTTCAGAGGGTTAACGTGTCTCTTGCAATACTGTTTCATCATCTTCCTGCAGTCAGTGATACAGACACAGCAGTGGCGGTGCTGTCATGGTAATTAAAAAAGTGGTGACACTGAAAATGTATCCCTCTGTTTTTAATTAAAGGGTATTAGAGTGGATATATGCATAATTTGCATTTTAAGGAGTAAGTATACTCGAGGCTCAGTGAAAAATAAGTGCTATACTGTGTGCTGAGTCACGGACTCTTTGTACTGCTGGAAGAGATGCACACTCATGCACCACCTGACTCCCTGTGTGTTCACTGTGGTTTAGTCCAACTCACTTGGCAGCTGCTGGCACCTCCATGCATGAATCCGGAGCAAACCATGTTCTCTGTGAAGAGGTGGGGGTAGGCGTTCCTGCACATCCTGTCGTCGATGATGGGCTGCCTCAGGCACTGCAGCCTGTCAGGAAAGTTGTCTGGGGAGCGGGAAGGCAAGTCTCAGTTACTGCACCTACCATTATGTAAATACGACATTTACTCCGTATAACATGGAAATAATGTGGTTTTAAGTATAATATGAGTAATGTAGTGAAGAGTTGATTAATTGATTTGTCGATGGAAAATAAATTTTTGCTAATGAATCTGTTATTTATCAAGTAAAAACGCCAAACGTTTGGTGGTTGCCACTTCTCCAATGTGAAGATTTGCTGCTTTCCTCTCTTTTATATCATTGTGAACTGAATACATTTAGGTTTGGAACCAATGGTCGAACAAAAGAAGTGATATGAATATTTCATATTGGACTCTGGGAATTTTTCACTATTTTTTTCACAATTTATGGACTGAACAATTAATTGATTAAACAGAAATATAATTGAAACTAGTCAATAAATTTCAATTTATTTAAATTTTATTTGTTGGAGCACTAAATTATGAGATCTAGAGTTGCATGTCACAGTGTACGGTTACAAAACACACAGTATACTGGGCCTCAGTTAACCCAAAGTGTGTGATATGTATGAATTAAAACTCCAGCTATTTAGTATTGCACTTCCATAAAGTTGGGGGGACTTGTGAAAAACAAAAACAACACCTCCACTTTGTAATGCAGGCCTTGTTAAAAATATAATAAAAATATAAAAGTCCAAAGCCAAATAACCCTGATGACATTGTCACACTTTGGAAATCTCTCTTTAGAGCCACAAAAGACATTATAAAAGCTGAGAAATACTCCTCCTGAGTAAACAGGACTTAATATGTAAAATTGGTGGGTTGCCCTTTTAACAAGTACCATTTTGTATACTATAATCATGTTTTTTGTGCTGCACCTGTACCCAACTGGTGTCTGATGGCACACTATCCGCCTTCTTTAATTTTACATCATTACCAAATGTTTCGCCTTATTAGGCCTGTCTTATGTGATCAGGACTCATTCACATCCACACAGTCACAAGGTAAGGTGAGGTAAGGTAAGGCTGTTCAGGGTTGCAGCTGTTAATCATGTCTGTTTTCTTTGAATAACTCAAATATGCTTGAGTCATCCTACATCATCATTTGAGACCACACTGACCTCTCTTCTCTCCACCCTCCTTTCTCTGTCAGCTTTCAGACTCAGATACTCACTGCCGTTGGCGGACGTGTTGCCCCATCCGGACACCAGGCAGTTCTCGTCGGCCACGGGGCAGCGAGAGGGCAGGGCCACGGTCTGGACGTAGCTGTTGAGGGTGGCGGGTCGGCTCAGTTTGATCAGCATGATGTCGTTGTTCAGGTTGTAGCTGTTGTACTGTGGGTGCTTGATCAGCTTGGCGGCATCAATCCACTGCTCTGTGCCCTCGTTCACAGCGATGTTGTGCTCACCAAGACGGACCTGGACACGACTGGTGGAGGTATAAAAATGTTAGACGCTTTTAAAGTCTGTTTTCTTAAAAATGATTTCTGCATACTGTATTAATCGTATATATTTAAAGGTAGGCCACAAGTAACAAATACCAGATAGAGAAGAGTCATATAGTTAGTGACCTAACTCGGGGATGTAATTACAAAGCATTAGCTAAGCTATATATATAGCCTAGTTAAAGTTTGCTGACATTAGCTAACATTAGCTACCATAAGCCACCGGTCATACCAGACCAAGCAAGGCTGTAGCGGCAAAAACTGTGAGTGTATTAAATTGAGTAAGGGTGCGTGAATTTGTAATAGGAAGATTGTGTTGTTTATTCTCCCATTTAGCATACATGGAGCTAGTCTTACTTGGGAAGAGTGAGCATCTATTGAGTGATAAAAGTTAGAGGAGCAGTTGATGATTTTTAAACTGCCTCGTTTGTTGTATTTTAAATCCTATAAGTGTTAAACAGATTAAATAGATTGTCGAAGTTTAAGTCTGTAAGTAACTATTGCATGTGTGTGGGTCTGCTCACACCAGTTAGTTTCAGTTGAAACTTCTGTTGCTAGTAGCAACCTCTACTGGCAGAGTTCCATAGCAGTTTAGCTAACTGACACTGTTAATCCACCATTTTGTCAGATCTGAGATCAAGCAAATATTGACAGGCATCTTCGATCTACTCCTGATATGATATCTTTGTTGGAGCATCATCTGTTGGTACGCTTTCTATTACAGCTGTTCTGTGAATGTTGAGTTGCAATTTGTTAGTTTTCCTCCTGGTTTACTGCTAACCAAACTAGCCATTATACTAGCTAGCTGTCTAGGGCTAATGTTTTGCAAAAATAACATCCTAATTAACTGTTAATTACTGTTGGGCTAACCTTTTATCTGTTTTACTTTTTTTAACTTTTACTCTTGTGGACTATTTGTGTCTATATCTTTTCTAAATTAATTAACCGTGTTGTACTTACTATCGAGACTGAATGTTTAACTTTCACTGGTGATACGTTGTTTCTTCATGGCATTAGGCACAACGTAGCTACCTTTGTGTAACTCTTGTCACACCAAAGGTATCTCATCTTTTTCACAGTTTCACAATTGCTTAATCAGCCTTTACTGGAAACTGGTTTACCTTGTGCATTTAAGACAAATCCTTCAATACAACTTGCAGGGCACATTAGCTGGTTGCAATTGGAGTTTTGACCAAAGTGGCCTTTCAAAATTTTACTTCCTGTACTGTACTTACGACTTGTAGCAGTGAGCAGCAGACACCACCCACTGGCTGGAGATGAGGGATCCACCGCAGAAGTGGTATCCAGCGTTCAGAGACACCTGATAGGGAACAGAGTGTCTGGGACACTCATACCCTCCGACAATCTTATCATCCTCAGCTGCAGCAACTGAAACAGCATGTGAAGTATAATATGACCTAGAAATACTTAAACGTTGCCATGAATAAAAAAATACAAATAGAAATATAATTTGCTTAGTCTCTTACACGCTGCTCCAAGCAAAGCCAGGAATACCACAGCCTTCATGGTAACTTCCCTCTGGATGTAAGAGAAAGTCCTCGCTGTAACTGTTTTTATACACCTGTTCTGCCCTTTACGTTCCCAAATTTCTCAAGGTCAGGAAGGTAAAACACAAAACTCTGTTCTGGGAAAGAGCCATATGGCTGAAGGCAACAGCAAGACCTTGAGTGATGTCAAAACTGAGATAAAACTCCCAGGCCACTTAGGGCAACTTCTGATTGAGCAGTGCTCTTGTTTAATCAGCAATTATGTAATTTCAACCCAGTGAGGCCTAATATGCACAGGTGTAAGTGTGGAACTCAAGCTTTCATATCCGCACTTTTGTCAGGATATATATTGAAATACAATAGCTTACTTAAACTGTGGATATGCCTGATAGCACTTCAGAGTTTGCAGGTGTCACTTGTCTTAACTCAGCAGTGGGCTGCAGGAACATTCAAGAGGTTTCTCAGTAATCCATAGAAAACCTGATAAGACTGTTCCAGACAGGACACAAGATACATCTCAGGGATCACAAGATGATTAAAATATACATTTCTGCTTCAACTGCTCACAACTTATGGACACATGCAACCTGTGATGAGGGGTCGTAAGTAGGCATTATTTGGCTATAAAAGTAAAAAAGCTTGGAAACGAGTGGTGTAGATAATCGGATTATCATTAAACTGAGTGCTTATGACCCCCTAATACAAACCAGTGTTTACTTGTGACCCCTAGTTACAGATTTTGTTTTTGAGTAGTGAGCAGTTTAACTAACAAGATCGATATATATTGATATTAATATATATGCCTTTCTTTCCAGCAGCCCAGTCCCAACTGACATCTACTCACATATGGGGTATATATGTATAATCTTTAACATGATTGCATTGTGATGGTTTATTTTTCTTTGGTTCAGTGATCATATTGCATTATTGCAGGAAAAAGGACTGTCAAAACAACATCAAGATGTATTGCATGGACATATATGTATGTTCACTTAATAATCACTAGTGATATTTTAATTTAATTAATTTAATATTTACTCATAGGTAAAAGCACTGGCAAAAAGAAGGCAGATTCTGAACATTTCAAATTTTTATTGAACATAAATAAAATAAAAAAAATTGCATGTAAAAAAAATATTTAACAGGTTTAGAAATCTTTATACAACTATGTACAGGCAAGGATCCATAGTGAGCCGATAAAGTAACAAAGCTATGCGTGTCAAATTCAATTAATCCTAAAACACAAAAACATACATCCACAGCATTCAGCCTTCAACCTAAACTCTAGGATCCTATCTTCATCCATTAGTTGGGTGTGGTTGCACACAGGAGGAAATGAGCACTATTCTTAAAAAATAATTGCAGGCATAATAGCAAGTCAGTTTAATATTATTGATGTTATTTGTTTTCATACTATCAAGATGTATTGATTAGAAAGATTGAACAATGAGGAAATAATTCTTCACCAAATGTGTTGTGTAATTAAATCTTGCTTCATAAACACCTGAGGTAGAACACCTGTGAGACAAAAAACAGGAGGAAGAGGGTGCAAAACAGCCGCAAAAAAAAAGAAAAAAAAAAAAGATTAACTTAGCATCACTACTCAGCAATAGCTTCGGTTCTGTTAGTCAGCCTTCACTTACAAATAGGAAGTTAAAAGCTCAAACACATTTATTTCCATCAGCTTGTTGAATATACATTTATTGTTCAAATATACAAAAATACAAAAAAGGTTTATAAGGGACTGTGCAGAGCAAGATCACTATATTCAGTTTAAACCCTGCATCAAGGAAACTCTCCCTCATAGACCTTAAAATACACAAACAGCACAAATTAACAAATAAAGTAATAGCGGGATAAAAGCATTTAGATCACAGCATCTCTGCTGTCACAAATAAAAACAGGAAATTTCAACTGACTGAATGGTGGGAAAAAGGTTTGGGTGCCTATATTAAAACTACGTTTTGGGGTAAATGTCACCAGCACCTAAAATATTGGAGTCCCTGCTCTCAAGACTTGTGGTATCCAGAGTGAGGTTAAAATGTAGCTGCACTACAGTGTACACTAGGTGCCTTGAGTCAAATGTGTTTATTTTGCTCTGAAGTAAAATTTGTCCCCTCTGCTGCCAGAGAAGGTCGTGTCAAAGTAAGGTGCTGAATAATTTCTCCCCATCCTTCTCTGTGACCTTGTATTTACAAAGACACTCGGTCACCAGCATAATAATAGATCACCCTTTACAGAGTAATAACTGATATCAGGTTATTTTAGTTTGCACCGTTTGTAGCTGGTAATAATTTGCTAGACTGTTGTCTAGCCCCAGTTCCAGTAGAGGCTACTGACAACAAATTCAACAATATAAAAAACTGAGAGAACATGTTGTATGAGATGGTAAAACAGTACACAAATCCAAAAGGTAGTGCAGTTCATGAATTGAACTTCCTAACAGACCAACAATCCAGCAGTCTGAAATCACATAAATAGTATTCATCCCAAGCTTTGACATATGGCTCTAATCTGGTTTCTGACTATGAACAGCAGTTCAGAGGACAGAAATGAACAAACACGCTGTCCTCGATCAGTCTATAAATTAAGCTTCCAACAAAGTGAAGACTTTCAGTAGATCAGGTCTGTGTGTCTCAGCGACCTCTCAGTCACCTTTATCGGTTCATTAAAGTCCACCTCCTAATTTCAGGTGCATTAAACCAGATGGCTGTTGGTACGTGGTGTGTGTGTGTGTATTGGTTGTACTAATTCAGGAAGCGACGGCAGCGTTTCGCCCCACAGTTGCAGTGCAGCTTGCTGTTCTCGTCCTCGATGGGGAACTTGTAGTCGTAGGTCAGTTCTTCGCCCCGGTAGATCTTCCTCAGGGCGAAGATGACGATGTGCTTGCGTCCATCCACATTGATGACACGAGAGTAGCAGTTCGGCTCGCATGAGTGGTTGATGAAACGAGCTGCGTTACCTTGCATCGTCGCGTCCACCACATCAAAGTCGTCGATGCGGAACATGTAGCAGCCGATGCCCTGATGGAGAGTGATTAAACAGGTTAAACAGATTAAACAGGTAGTCATTATTTTCACAGGTCCAGTACATTCAACAGCTTAGTTATAGTCCTTAAGATTTTCATGAAATCAAATCTCGTTTTTTGATACTATTTATGGTCTGCATTTTTCTGCAATAGTCATTCAATGTATTTATATTCTGTAATTTTCCTCTGGAGCAAGTCAAAAAAATAATAATGACGCAGAAACTCTGTCATTATGATTATGATTTCTAAGTATAGTAGTGTGTATAATGTTTACTAACCTTGCCGTCATAATATTTCTCCCGCTTATCAGTCAGGACAGAGCGAATGACTGTGCCAGCGTACTCGATCACCATCTCCCCAGCCTCGATGTTCCTTTTGCAGAAAAGGCCGCGACCATGAATTTCAGATCTAAGAGGATTACAAAACAGTAAAAAGTTAAATACATTTGAGCATGCAAATAATTTTTGACATTAATAAAATCTCGTGCTTTTCGTTTTTTGTTGCCATTACCTGTAAACTCCTACTGCTTCTTTCGAGATTTTTTCCAGGTGTCTGAATCTCATTGCCATGGGAAGCTCACTGCTAGTGGCTCGCCTGTCAGAGTGAGACACAGAAAAAGTGGTGTCAACATGGATGCGTCATCTGCTAAATTACCTCCTTTTAGCAACTTTGAAATTCTGTTTGCTGTGGTGTGCAGTGGGTTAAGGATCAAGAAAGTGGCACAAATGTAATCCCCTAACCTGGAAGATTTCAGTGGGAATTCATCCTCCTCTTCGTCAAAGGGGCCTACTATGTCAGGGAGCTCTCTGTGCTGTGATGCCAGGAAGTTGAACATATCAAAAGTTGCTTTCCTAATTAGAGAAAGAGGAAGAAAGAAAATACAGTTATTTGAGGTGTATTTAAACAAACAAAGCAAAGCAAAAACATTAAAATAAAACGTATTAACACTTGTGTCACAACAAAAAGTAACTGTTTCTGTACCGTGTGTAGACTTCAGAACGAGCGCAGCCACTCTGATTTAGGGGAAGCTCTTCCTCAATGTCATCACAGCGGTGGAAGCGGAAGCGGTGGCGTTTGCAGTTTGCAGCACCCTGCAGTTGCTCCAGCAGGAAGATGACAGCATCGTGGACAACACCGAGCACCCGGGGCCCGCTCATCACGCCCAAAGGCAGCTGCTTCAGGTGGAAGCCCGCTCGAGCTTCGAGGACACCGTCAATCACTGCACGCCAGGCAACTGAGGGAGGAAAGAGATAAAAGGTGTGAGAACTTGGCAAAACTGCACACACAATGACAATAACATATATGTCTGACTATATGCCAAACAGTTACCAGCAGAATGTAAACAAACAAGGACAGTTAACAAGCAGCTCTTACCCTCAATGCTGTTAGCCTTAACACTGAAGCCATCATCGCTGGTGATTTCAAAACACAGGTGGGGCTGGTTCATGTATGTCCTCCTTCTGTGTTTGGGTGCAGGCGCATCGTCTTCTGAGCTAAAACCTGTAGAATTAAATGAGTCAAACATACATACAGCATTTCCTGAAAAGCAATAATACTTTTTTAAATAACTTTTAAAAAAATAACTTTTTAAAATAATCAAACAACCATATAACTGAATAATTAGAATTTGTCTGGCTAATTAAAGAACAATGTATCATGACAACGGGAAGAGTAGCTGTTGCGCTGGTGACAACTAATGCAGATCCAAATAAACAAATAAACAATGTTTAGTTACAAACCTGAATAAGGGCCCCATTCAGAGAGGTCTCCGTGGCGAGCGCTGACCCACGTGTGTGTTTTACCCTGAATGTTGGTTTGTGCGTGTGTAGGTGGACTCTCAACCCGAGGGTGCCTGAGCAGAATGGACAAACAATAAATATGAGTACTTATAATACAACACATTTTAATCATTCATGGGCATGTTCAAATTGTACATTTTCAGTAACACGATTTTTCTTAAAAGAGAAATGGTGCATTTTGTTCATCTCCAAAATAAGCCTGTTTTGGCAAGGAATACTACTTAGAAGAAGAACTAAATTATTTGATACATTATGTTGCCTTAAAATGCACTTAAATAGCTGTTGATGCAAAATTTTCTCCTTTTCTTTTAAAATAAGTTGTCTTGCATTTCTACCCCTCAAACCCCTTTAAATTAATGTAATCTGACACTAACCATTTGCCTCTTTGCAACTTTATAGCATAGTAATAAGGATCTAAATGAGGGTACCTTTAAGATGAACTAACCTGGAGGGTGTAGGAGGTGGTGGAGCAGTGATCCTCAACTGCTTAGGCTCATCAGGCATATTTTCCTGGTCCATATCAAGAACATCCTTCATTGTTGGAGCTTTCATTCTCACACGACTCGGTCTGTTGGAAGAAAGCAAGACAGTAAACATTTTGGTGACTTAATAAACCGATTCCTGAGACAAAACATGTCACACAAACAACAGTGCTGCTGCTAACTTCATTAGGGTCATCAAAGAGTACTCGTTAATGGACTGGGATAATATTAAATTATTAAGCATTACATTTTTTTGTCACATCAGCTGGGTTTCCCTGTTTATATCATTAAGCACCCTTCCTCCTTCCTTTTGGGGCTTTGTAGCTAATGCAGTACACATGGGTTACAGGACTTTCCTGCCTCTTCTCAGTCATGTGTTTGCTGGGCTGGTACACATCTTGAGAATACATACTGCCTAAGAGGCTCAACTTGGCAAGAAAGTCTACAACAGTAAACGCCAGTAGACAGCCTTGCTAAGAGAACCTACCACGAATGTTATAGATGACATAGCATGAAAATGGACAGGTGAAGTTTTTAATATTTTGTTAAGGGTGAAAATTATGCTAAAGATAAAAGTAATATGCAGCAAATTCAAAATATCATTTTATCATTTCACAACTAAACCAACAATGAAATAACCACTAGATGCAGCCCTAATATTAGTTTATCCCAGTTAGTAACCTAAACGTCCATTGCAGCGCAAAGTTATTTTTTGGACAACATGTAATTACATGTACACGTGTATTTTGGTAGTTTTTCCGTCTTATACACTGCAGTGAAAAACACTAGAGAAGAATAAAATCTTTGAGTACCTGGCTTCATTAACTTCATCCAGCTCACTTGAGGGATCCCTCAAGAAGTCCATCTTGGATTTCTTCCTGGAGGGCCTTTCAGACACTGATGACACTCTCTTGACCCTCACCTGGTGGCGTAATGAAGCAGGTGGATGTAGGTTGACATTTGGTTCACTGAAGAAGCCACTAGGGGACTCTAATCGTGCAGCTGGTGACTGATCTGAGTCCTCTGCGTCCTGAAACTGGGATGATCTTCGATGTCTGGCCTTTGGCTGTCGAGTGTTACTGAGGATGATGGGTTTCGTCTTTGGTGCGTCGCGGTGGGTAGCCATGGCTCTGTCAATAATAGCCTGGGCTGTGCTTTCTTCAATGTTGGAGAAACTTGCTTCAGGAACACTCTGCACACAGACAGGAGATGTGGGAGATGGAGTTCCACTTCTTTTCACAGGCACCACTCTGACAATGATTTTCCTATCGGATGTTGTTGTGTGGTTACCAACAAGAGGGATGTTTGTGGCAGAGGTGCTGGAACGAGGCTTTATTATAACACGAGGGACTGAGCGCTGCAAAGCATTACCACTGTGGAGAATCTTGGCAATCTGGCTTATTTTATTGTAGGCAGGAGAATTTGTACTGAGTGACTGATAAGTGTTTGTTCTTGGGTCTTTGATCAGAATCTGACCTTGACGGTTGACCAGCAGGACCTGAGGGGCGGGAGCGGGGGCCGGGGTTGAGCTAGTGGCTGCAGCTTGATTCTGAATTGCAGCTTCCTCCTGACTTCCTGGCCTCGAGTTGTCCAAGCGGATGGCGACGGTTCTGCCTCGTGTGGCACCGGGCTGAATAGGTAGAGCATTTAAACCGTTGATCACAATGGGGGAGGTGACTGTGCGTGGAACTGCACAAAAAGTGGCAGCAGCAGTGGAAACCGACGCATTATTTACAATTTGTTTAGTTCGAGGGGGCAACATCAATTTGAGATTGTGCTGCTGTGGAAGACACGGTTTTGGTGACAAGCGTCTGAGGTTTGATGTTGGACGTTTTGACTTCACAATGATGGTTTTCATCTGCGCTGTGGGAGATTTTTTGGTTGTATTCTCTGGAGAGTAGTCAGGGTCTTTCAGATCATCTGTATATCCTCCAACTGAGTCGGCCGATGAGCTACTTTCATCTTTATCGTCAACTACATTGTTATTTGGGTACATTACAGCGCCATCTTCAGCAGAAACAAAATGGCCTGTAGCCGAATCCAAAAACACCTCATTTTGAGATGTTGGTGTTTCAGAGCTCATTAGGACCTCTTCCTCTTGAACTGACATGTCATCGTTTGCATAACCTGATTCAAGAATATCACATGGTGGAGAATTTTCCTGAAACTCTGGCTCAGCTGTTCCTTGTTCAATGGTTGACTTTGACACGGTGTAGATCGACTCCAGCCTCTTTAAAGCAATCGTCAGCTGTTTAGTAGGTGTATTATGGTTGGTGTGAATCTTAATCTCTGTGTCTTCTCTTTCTGTATCCTGAGCTTCATCATCAACTGCCTCGCTTTCATCACTCTCTGACCCATCGTCCACTCCATCTAACTGTGAGATCGACTGTGCTGAAGGGAGCTGACCAGATGCGTCTGAGCTGCTAGCTGTGTCACACACCACTGTGCGTGAAAATTTTAAGTAATGGCTTGAGTCTTCATCTTCAGAGTCGTTCACCTGATTATCTTCCTGCATTTCCACATCTTGCACTACACCTTCCACCTCTCCTCTCCCGCCTTGTGCTCCGCAGTGAAGTGACACGTTCTCAGTGAGCAGAGCCTCGTCAAACTCAAGCTTAGCATTCAGCATGGAGGCCACTGCGACCTCTGTGTCAGTGTCAAACACAGTGTAAGGCAGGTCCTGAGCCATCAGGTGTGCTACTTCCTCTTCCAGGTTATCTGGGGCCAGTGAGATCCCATTGGTTGTGGCCACTGCTGCATCTTCTGCCTCAGACGATGCTAGGAAGTCTTGGGGAACCTCTGCAGAAACTGGAGTGGTGATTTTAAAGTTTTGCCTCCCTCTGGGGGAGTGAGTGATAGCTCCCTGCCGAGGTGACAGCCCTGCAGAGATGCTGGAGTTGGATCTAGGCGGGGAGCTCCAGACTGGTGATGTTGAGTTTTGTCGTGACAGAGGAGGCGAGGCTGAACTCAAGTTTGGCGCTCTTGGTGGGGAGCTGAACAGGGCACATCTGGAGTGGACAGTGCCACCAGAGCGGAGGGTCATCGGTGCAGACGGGTCGCTGTCTGTTGGCGAGGAACTGCAGAGGCTTCTTGATGAGACCCTGCGAGGCCGACGGGTGTCCTCCAGGTCCCTCAATGTCAGGATGTGATGCGATTTGGGAAGAGTTGACCCTGAAAACAAATAACTAAGAGTGAAGAGGCAGCAATGCTAATTTACTACTTCAAGGATATAGTAAGATGTGACACATTTAACACTCGCTAACGCTGAGAAAATGCCTTTGCAGGGTAAAAAAGTCAAAATATATAATTATTAACATTTTCATCTTAACCTATTTACCTGGAGATGGAAGAGGTCGAGATGATCCTCCTGCTGGTCTCCTGGTCTGTGTGTAACCAGGACTTTTGGATCCAGGTGTGTTGTGCTGTTTAGAGTTGGGTGACGGGGTAGTGGACTTTATGGGGCTGGATGAGGAACTTAAACGATCCGGGGAGTCCATATCTGGCAAAGAAGAAAAAGGCGTCAAACAAATAATCCAACCACAGCATACCTCTGGTCATAAAATTTGACCAGAGGTACTTAACCTCGACTATTTAAGTTGCAAAAAGAAACATTTCAGGGAAACCACAAGAACAATTTGATCAGTTTTAATGGAGAAATTAGCCTAATTGTTTTATGGGCTTGGTACCTTTTTTAAGGTTACATGTGAGCTCTGTATTTTTAGCAACAACAAGTAAACAAGTCAGCCAGGCCTTAAATAAAAAATAAAAAGTTCCTGCTGACCTCTGTGGTGGCTGGGACTGTGGACTATGGTGTGATTCTCTTCTTGGTCCCACCTCGGATCTTGTTCCTCACCAGGGAGAGGCGTGCTCACTTCTGTCACCTTACAGGTGTACTTGCAGCGTCTGCGGGGGTCCACAGTGCTCCAGTACAACCGAGAACATCTAGAGAGGGAAGGGAAGAAGAATGCGTTCACATAATTAAAGAGGACTAATACTCAAAACCCAAGTTATTTAAAGTCATTTTGTCTACAGTCAGCACCAAAGTTCCCAAAAGAATCACGAATGAAGTCCTAGTATTTGGGTTTTTAGTCACAAACATAGTGAATGTATTTTAATGAAAGTAGTATACATATACAACACTTAAAAAAAGATAAACACAAAAGATCGGTATTATCTCAAATGCTACAAGTGTTGACTCAAGACTGATCAAAATACTGTTTGCATGTTTTATTAGAACTACACTCCCAATGTGTGTTCAACCAGTCAGATTACTTCAGTTAGTCTGCCAGTTGTATAATGCCAATGATCACTTACTGATAGCCGACAGGATACAACATCCTCCCATTTGACGACAGCTCTGACAACACACCAAGTTTCTGAATCTGCAGAGAGCCTGGAAAAGTGAGAAAGTAAAGATAATACGTTTCAGCACACTAAAGGCAGTCTGATATATAGCAGTAATATTTCATCCCTTTATGGAGACACATACCCTGTGTACAGGAGTCAAGTGGCTCAAACCAACAACAGACAACACAGAGATATTTGTACCTATGGTCATGTTTATGGATTCTGGCTCTAGGCCTGTGAGGAACTTTCTTCTGAGATTGATCCCCTCAAAGTCCACATATACCCGCCGAGGGACTTCAAACCCTTTCCCAGACACCATCTGGAAGTAAATCATAAATCAATACAATGTATGAAAAAAAAGTCAGGTGTGAGGTGTACGTGGGAAGTCACGCTTTCCCCTCTGACAAAAATGTAAATTTATAAGTATAATAAAAATAATAAAAAAAGAAGTTTCAGGTGGAAATTGTGTCCATACCTTCGCACTGACAAGATCCCTGTGTTTGAAGCAGTATATCTTCCTGTCCTGCTGAAACACACAGTTCATGGCACGAGCACACATGAAGTGGAAATTACTCTGGCAGGTGGCAAGACAGCAGCCCACAGTGGCTCCTGACTGACCACAACGATCACAACGCTGGAGAATAAAGGACAACATTGTGTTAATTAACTTAGAATTATATCATAATAATTTTCACACATATTTATCGCAGAGGTATGCAACTTGTGCTGACTGCAATCCTACAACACTTGGAGCTAGAGTGACAAATAAACATCTAGCTACTAGAAACATGATCACCATTTAATTTATTTCCTGATAACATCTTACCAGGTGGCGCCCTCTTGAGACAGCGCTGTGCACTTGCAAAAGAGCACTATTCTCCTCATACACCTCTGCAGACCAAAGGCAGCAGTTAACATGGCACCACTCATTCTGTCCCAAGTACAACAGCCGTCCTGCGTCCTGTAGGATGAAAATACATTCTTATCACTTAATAAGCAGAAGAGAGTTTACACTGTCAGATGACATGCAAGGAAAGACAAGAACATTTAGAAAAATGTCAAACCAAAACATTTGTAATGTAGTCAATGCAAACATAATGCATCCTGTTTCTGTATTCAAGTATTTGACTTATGTGAAACTGCAGTGACTTGAGATGAAACAACTCGTCGATTAATCTGCTACTATTTTGATAATTGATTCATTATTTTAAGTCATTTTAAGTAAAATTGTCAAGTATTTGATCGTTGCAGCTTCACAAATGTGAGAATTTGCTGCTTTTCCTTATCTTACATTATATTAAAACTGCTGAATATCTTTGGGTTTTGGACTGTTGGTCAGACACACAGACACAAAAAAGTAATCTTGGACTGTAGGAAATAGTGATTTTTACTGCATTAAAAACACAGTAAGACAGCTAAACTCACACTGGGAGCAGAGTCTCCATATTGTTGGCACAGGGCACACTGCCTCACATCTTCAGTCTTGGTAGTTTCCAGATCACTCATTACACCTGTGAGAAAGAAGGAGGACCAAATGAACATATACATTTTAAACCTGAGAAAATAATAAAGATATTCACCAACGTGGCATTTCAGGGCCGACAATAACCGACTATTATCCGTTTGATACGATAATCATTATTACGCTTAAAAATAAATAGATATTTTTAGATTGACAACGCCGGTGTTTAGAGACCCTTCATCATCACTGTAATAAAAAATTAATTTATTGTAAACTTGTTTTTAATAACCTTAGTTTATTTTTGTTATATGTAGACTAATTAATGACAAGTATGCATAGGCTACAAAAACCATTAGAAAAGCTTCACATACTCTTGGACTAATTAATGGTTAAAGCCCGTGGCCCCCGACTGTTTAGAAAGGGTGTAAGCCTTTTACAAGAAACTGGCTGACAGCCCTGTGGCATCATTCATCCTCTCCTCTGTCCTCCTCCCTCTGCTGCTGATATGAAGAGACTTACTGCAGGACAGGTACTGCTGGTAGAGAGGAGGAGGGGCTGGTTCTGCCTTAAAGTCTACAAGAATTCATCTAACTGTCAAATCGATAGATAATCAGGCTCAACCATTACATACAATTAGCGTTCGTTTTCAAATGTGAAACCTGTAAAGATGTGATCCTTCCCTACTAGAAATGAACAATAGTTATATGTCCAAAGGTTCTGACTAAGATCACATTCCTCAGCAGACATGATACAGAACAGGCTCCATAGTTTCCATACCATGTGAATACAGAGTGAGGCTGTGCAATACACCAGACTGCTGTGTAGTGACTGAGGACAGCACAGAGTCAGGTTTCCCTGCCTGTGGGCCCCTGGACTCCTTGGGCTGGTATGTCCTTTCCAGCCATTGTGCATAGCTGTGCTCCTTAGATGGTGGGAGGACCGCCTCAGGGAGCATGCCACTACGGAGTAAAGGATAAGGACCGTAAGACAGAGGGGAAGGCCAGAGAAGACATTTGAGACAACTGTCGATCTACTACAGTGTCCTGAGTGACACTTTTATTCTCTGTAAGTTATTTAAATTGCAGTTCACTAGACTGAACACTCACCTAAAGCTTCAGCTAATGCCATAAAGCTCAAATATACATAGAGAGGGAATAATAAATGTGTATATATTGTGGGAATAATGTTTGATTAACTGTACTTGGTAATAAATGTACCTCGGGAATTCCTCAGAGAATGAGCTCCACTTTTTCAGATGCCGTTCAGGACACCAACTGAAAACCTGCTGAATCAGCTGTGAAAAAAACAAAATTTGAAATAAGACCAAAGGCAAACCAAGGTAAAATTATGGTGAAGGACAGCGTCTGTTCTTTTTGGACAATATTTTACTCAGTCTTTTTATAGTCTATTTGTCTAGTGACTCAGCTCCACATTCCAGCCAGTCAAACCAGAGGAAGTTAACATGAAAACAGAAACAGAAAAAAAAGTAGATTTCCACTGGAAATTAATGAAACGCGGGTCTCTAAAAATAAACTAAAACCGTGGGAGATCTGGGAGAGGAGAGAAGCTTACTTTGACATAGTGTGCCCTGGCCTGAGTGGTCGGTCTCTGGTGCTCAGAGAGAACCTCTTCCTCTTTCAGCCACTTCCTCATCACAGAGGCGACATCCGCATGGAAAGTTTTCTGAGTGAGCAAGAAAAAAAAAAAAAAAAAAAAAAGGAGGTCAGGGCTTCAATCAAGAGCATCTCACAAGAGTGGGTTTCAGAAAAAGAAAAGAGCTTCAAAGACAAAGAAAGTCATAATTGTGTGACATAAGAGATTTCTGGCACTTGCTGTATTATATTTATTACTGACTGCTTTGGTATGTGCACAGGAATAAAAACAGGTGGTAGTGTAAGTGGTAAAGACTATCTGGTTCTCATAATTAGCAGATTATGAGGAAGAATATACTCACGATTGAGGTGTAATTGCCCCCTTTAAACTTCTTCTCTATGGCTTGTAGATCACAGACTGGTTGCTGTTCCCTGACAAAGTGTGTGTTGTTTGTTTCCTGACACTGAAACACAAAAACAACAGTTTAAATAAGACAACTAATTCAGCTATCTGATATAGATGACCAAAAACAACAATACATTTATTGAAATAAAACATATTAGGGTACTTTTAAAGGAAAATAAAAGCTGAACAGCGCAAGTTGACTTAATAAAAACTGTACCTCTTTGTTTATAAGTCTGTTTATAAGTTATTATAAGTCTGTTATTTGTCTAAGTCCTGTGTGTAGCTCTTACCGCTTTACAGATAAGGAGGTGCTGTGTGGTGTTGTCACAGAGGAGGTCAGAGAGCACCTCCTCCAGCCCGGCTATCAGCCTGCTCTGCAGCTCCTCCTTCAAGCTGCTGTGTTCAGTTTGGTGCTGGCTGCAGGGTGAACAGGTGAAAAACACTTCTTCTGGTTGGCTTGACAGCAAACCAAACAGCTCATCTGCAATGACAAACAGACATGTTAGAGGATATAATGCTGATTAACATGAGAGCAATATTATTATGTGCTTCATAATACATGTATAAATAGTCTAAGAATTATAATTAATTAAAAGTGTTTATGTAATTAAGATGTAGTTAAAATTAAGTCATGCCCTCTTGTATTCTTTTACATGCAATAGCCAAACAGATGTTTCATTGTGCAAAATTTGATTAATTCTCACACTATCAGTTATCATATTCTTCCGTGTACTGTAATTTAAGATGGAAAACAGTCTTAATCTAACGAAACCTGTCAACCAAGAGCAGGAATTCATTAGTGAAGTCCCCTGATGTAGTATTTGGTTGGAATGAATGAAGTTTCATTTATGAATAAACGGAGTGTGACTCACCCGAAAGTCCTTCACATGTGTAATGAATCCAGTGGCTGCACGCTGAACACTGAATCATCTGCGTGTGTTGGTTCTTGTCGCCATAGCACTTGTGGCAGATGGTGCAGAAATTACCTGATGTAAATACAGATCAAATATCAGTCACATCATCCATTTCTGGTGTCACACATCTGAACTATAAAACGCATAGAAGTCCAGGTCATCCTTCTAAGCAACTTTGGACTTGTTTGGTTAACTTATCACAATATCGGGGAGGTTTACAACCAAGGAACCATGTATTTACATTTCACAAATATGGCTGCAAAGCCTTCAGAAAACACTGGTGTGTCTCAGAGGTCTTACCTTTGTTGTGGAGAAGAGTGCAGTCAGGACAGAGGTCTTGCTCATGGTTCCAGGCCAAGTCCCAGGTCTTTCCAGGAGTCACGCCGCAGCTTTTACACCGAATGCATGTCATGCACACCTACACAAACAAAACATTTTATGACAATTTAAGAATTTTGATATCCCTAATACCAGCAAGGAGATTCCGAAATATTTTAAAGGCTATTAAAGCAATTACCCAAGGCATGCTGCAGTTCATAGGTTTAGGATAAGTTGGTCCTAAGCAGGAAGGATGGTAGGAGGTTTGGCATCTCCTGCACTGCAACACAGGCTGGAGAGGAAAATAAAGGGCACATTAATTATGGGCTAATTAATGAGTAAATATTTGACTAGCACCTCTGTCCCATGTCATCACTCTCTCAAATTCGAATTTGCAAATAAAGAAAATAATCTTAATAAAGCACTATGATCTTAATATTTCATGTACAATATCTTAAGACACAGGGAGTCTGGAAAATGTAGTATGTTAAATTTAGAACTTTTATAACTTAATAAAAAAGTATTAAAAATAGATATGAAGGTGAAAACCAAAATGTAACATGTCTGTGTACCAAAACAAAACAATAAATGTCCCATAAAGATAAATTAAATCTACATATTTTTCTAAAAAACAAATAATAAAAATAAATATGCCAACGTGCATTATTTGCAATTAAATACAATCTTTTCTGTTATTCATATTGCTTGTGTTTGTGAATGTAAGTCAATTTCAGGGATAGGGTCACAATTTTTCAAGTATGTCTTAAAACAAGTCAGGTGCCCACATGAACATTGAAACAGGTTTTGCTTGCTGTAATTCTTCTTCCTGTTTATACTGGGCATTTAGAGATGTCTTCCTAATGCACTTTCAATGTAAGTGATGGGACACTAAATCCACAGTCCTCGTTTATCTGAAGCTAATATCAGACTTCAGCAGCCTGAGTTAGTCAAATCAAGTGGATATCTTCCAAAGTTACTTTTACTTTTCAAAGTTCTTTTTGTTTCTGTCCTTCCACTGCAGCTCAACACCGAAAAACCACAGACTATAAAATATGGACGTAGCCTTTGTGATGTTGCCCATAGGTTTTTGAATAGCCAGTGTGAAGCTCAGTGTGGTGACTCCGGCTGACGCCATTTTGGCAGTGCCTGACTGCCGGCTCCCGGCTAACCCAAAAAAGGGGCAAAGAGCGTTGGCGGAGCTGAGGCGGGCTGAATGAAGCCTGGTTGCTTTGGTTAGCCACCTGTGATGGCACCCACCTGTCACTCAATGTGGCCACGTCCTTAATTCTGCATAACTTTAAGCCTTAATGTAATTTAAACGAGTGAGTTATATAAAAAGTCACCCCCATACAGTTGTCATGAAGGGGGAAATTAGCTATAGAGACAAAAAAACGTTTTTTGTACCAGGCAGTAAACATGTTTATTTCTGCTGTAAAGTTTTCACAAAGGGTATTTTAACATGGGGGTTAATGGAGTTGGCTTCATTTTTCAGCCCAGGTGGTTGCAGCTTGGGAAACACCTGGAAAAACCTCCAAATCCTGTTTCGATGTTCATATGGGCAACTGATTATTGTTTTAATACAGACTTGAAAAATTGTGAGCTTATCCTTAAATGCATTTAGGGAGATTTTTTTGCTTTTACATCATAACTGATGGGTTGCATACCTTCGTGCTCTTGCTTCGACGGCCGCACACGTGACAGAATTTGCAGCGCCTGCAGCACCAGTTCTCCTTGTTCTCCTTCAAGGGGCGCTCCTCTGGTGAGAGGCAGAAACTGTGGAAAGGCTCACAGCAGATCTGGCAGAATATCATCTGATGGAAGTGGGAGACAAAAGAAGACCAGTTTAGTCACAGAAATGTTATTATTAGCACTGCACAGCACCATTTTGCAAACATGAACTGTAATATTTCTCAGAACACTGCTATTATCAGTAACACTCTTCATACTTTGCCAGACTATTCAGGCTCTGGTAAAGAGCTGATTTACCTCATGTCGTCCTTTACTGGAGCAGAGCAGACAGACAGGTTGTGGTGTGGTAGGGACAGACGTGAGGACGCTGAGGCCGCCCATTAGCCATACGTTCTGTACAGCACAGTCCTCCTGGTAGACACAAGGCAAGAAAAAGAAAGCAAGACAGACGTAATCAGTTTCTACTTTGGTATTTTGAGGATGCATGAGCTTGCCGAATCAAACTTATGAAAATAACCAGCTTCATAATGATCCCATAGCATCTACTAGTAGCATGGTTGGTCCTCGACATTCTGCTCAAGTCTTTATTTCTACCACCATGATGGAGGCAATTTATATAACACGGACAGATTTGTAGTTCATGCTAGAAAAAAAGACAAAGATGTTGATCTTTCCATTTTTTCTACTAAGGGGCACTTATTCTAATCATCTGGTGGACACTTTTGCCTTAAGTGCCTTACAGTACTGAGTGCCTTCACTTCTAGGAAGAATGCGAAATTGTAAACATAATGCTAGTGCTGAAAAGCAACGTACGGTCAATTTCATGTACACCCCAGGGAGTGGTAATATAAAAATGCCACCCAACACTAGTGCAAAAACTTACCTTGAAGTCCACACGGATCTTGTACTTGTTCTGCAGCAGGCCCTTTTGGGGTAATCCGTTAGTTAACCCCGTCAGGGTGTTCACTGACGCACACTCTGCAGGATTCTGGGAACGAAGGACATAGTGTGGATCAGTTGTTGGACAGTTCTGCAGCACTGTCCCTTTTACAGAATCCTCCTCCTCTTCAGGCTGATCCCCTCGTTCGTCCTCCTGCTCCTCTTGCATGCCCTCCTGTAACTCTGTGTGCGGATCGACAGTCTGAGGGAGCACTTGCACAGTTTTGTGTAGAGTTTTATCTTTGTTAGCTCTGCGTGTCTCAGTCAAAACATCTGCGTACTTCACCTCAGACTTTGGATGTCCCTGAAAACACAACTTTGACGAAACCTCTGTCAGAGATGAGTGTAGTATGGACTGGGGATGTTGTTGAGATGATGATGATATACATTTGTGCATATTTAAGGTTGATTGCACCACAGACTGGGGCAAACGGTGCAAACGTAACAGCAAAGATTTCTGTGGAGCGTCTGTTATGGGATGTGGTGAATGTGGAGAAGCGTGATGTGTTACAGGCTGGAACAATTCTGAAGGAGACTGTTTTGTGGAATGTGAAATAGCAGGCTGTGTTACAAGCTGGGACAATTTTGGATGCAACTGTGCAGCACACTGATCCAGACACGGGGGCAACTGCTGTGGCAATTGCTGTGGCAGAGACAGAGCAGACTGCAGGATAAAATCAGGCAGACGGTGTAAGTGTATTTGTAGCTGCTGCTGCAGCTTCGGCATTGGGCTCCTGGATGGGCTGGATTCTCTGGGCTCCGTCTCCTCCGTGTTCTCCTGTGCCTGTGGAGGAGGGGACTGCCTAAGCCAACCAGCACGACACGTTCCAAAGTTACACTGATACTAGTGACATGCAGAGGCGGCGACCGGCAGCAGCCAAAGTGACAGAAAATGGGAGAACTGGGTCTTTGAGAATCATGTGTTAGCCAGGAATAAGAAGTAAGAAAAGGTAAAGAAAATTTAGCAAATGTACTCAGCAGCAGTAGAGATACACACAGAGGTGTGACTTGGAGTAGATGTACACGCAAGTAAAGTCTCCAGTTCAAAGACAGCTAGATAATCACAAAAACAAATCAACTAGTTTGTCATTTTGTTTACACAGAAATTCAACTGTTGTCAATAGACTATAAACACTTAAATAATTAATTAATAATTTGTCATGTTTAGTGTCATTAAAAAAGGCTGACATCTCTGATGTGTAAGCTGTACCAAGCAAATAGTATGAGAACATGAGAAAAATCATCTGCCTTTGATGAGAGTATGGACATTTTACACCTCCCTATCACCACACATGGAAATGCAGATGTTAGTGCAACATCTGTACATCGTATCAACCTGTCTTTTTTTCCCTACAACACAAAGAAAAGGTTAATGTTACAATGCATGGTGTTGTTCTCTCAGTCTGCTAGTTTCAGAAGAGGCAATATGCAATGTGCTGCCGCTATACATTTATTTTTGCAAGATTGATGGAATGGTATATATATATATATATATATATATATATATATATATATATATATATATATATATATATATATATATATATATATATATATATATATATATATATATATATATATAGTATAGTAGAGTCCTATAATATAAGGCTCTTAATGATCTCTGGAATTTCTTGCTAAGCTGTCTTTTTTATTTAAAAATGGGATATACACCCACACTTCCACACAGCAGTAAAACTGTCATGAACCCACAAACACAGCACTTTTAGTTTAAATTTCGGACAAATGCAGATACAGTGTCTTTAGACATACCTAGCATGTACATGCAGATATTCATATGTGCATTTTCCAAGGTGCATGCATGATTAAATTCATGCAGGTACTCCGATTAGATATCTGCATGTTGTATTGTATACAAGTAGCAACCTCCAGGTCTAAAAAGTGAGGCCAATGCGGAAGAGCCTTAAACCTGCATTCTTTCTAATGGCCAGCATGGGGCGAAACCACTGGTTGCAAAAGAAGTCAGATTGTATAGAAGTCTATGAGAAACTTCTGACTTGATTTATTACCTCTGTAATTGGTTTCCTAATGAGTTTATGGTCTCAATCGCTAGTTTCAAGTCTTCTTCAATACAGCATGATGTTCATTTTGTAAATTGTAGTCCCATTTAAAATACGCAATAGTATGCTTTAGGGCATGGCTACCTTGTGATTGAAGTCACTACCTTGCAATCAGGATAGAGGTGATGCGTATCCACTGCACTGTGTGCATTTAACTAGCCGTGAACTTGTTTCTGGGTGCTGTCGTCTAAGAACTTGGACCCTTTCACAGTGTGTTTTCAGTTCATGAAGGTTAATTGTAATATTTTGGTTGCCTAAAAATGTGTTGTTCAGCGTTCAGTTGTACTAAAAGACTCTCTAAGGAGTCGGCTGTTAATTTTTTCCGGTAAGTACATTTTGTTTGAAGCCTGTTTTTTCTAGCCAGCTAGCCAAATTTAGCATCCCATTTAATATCACAGTTACCGTGAATTACGGATGCATCTTGCTAACCAAGCTAGCTAGCTCAACCCGCTCGTCCAAATATGGTCACTTCTGGCTCCAAAACTATCAAAATGGCGAGAGCCAAAATGACAAACTCTAGGCTTCAAAACGGTAGTCCACAAACCAATGGATGATGTCACGGTGGCTACGTCCACTTCTTTTTATACAGCCTATGATTGTATACCAGCATTTCCTGAACAGTGGGTCTCCACTAATAACCTGTAAATAAGGGTTTTATTTATATATTTTTTTAAAAGGGTCTAAGCATGCCTTTTGCACCCACCAGCATACTGTCCATAGCCATGTCTGTTTACATTCTGCTTATCTCTTTTCCTTAAGAAAGTTGCCATTTCACTCCTACACTGCATTGTGGACACATCTACAGCTAATAAAACAAAAAGCCACCCATTAATTGGGCAAAACCAGGAAACGCTGCATATCGCTTTGTTTACAATGCCACATATATAGATCACATGTTGTTGATTTTGTGTACTTGTTTCTTCTTTATTCTTGTCTTCAAAATATGGTGGCTTCCTTTGTTGCTGGTGTGTTTTGGAAGGAGGAGGAAGATGGAGTTATTGGCTTGTGGCAATATAAACCAATTAGTCAATCGTCAATGAGGAGCATCACACAGTCGCCATGACCTCAGACCATGTTTAAAATTTTAAGATGTATGCACTTGGTCATCACACAAGCTGCAATGACATTATTGTGGAGGTTAGCTGTAAACGCTGCAATTTCTGCCAGTTACCCAATTATTATTTTTTTGGGTGTATGCACAAAACCAGCACTACTAATCCACAACCAACAAACACAGCTGGAGATAAAACTTGGAAGCAGCGTCTATACATAAATATAGGGGAATTTCTAATGAAGAATGGCAGAGGATTCAAGCAATGCAGATTTAAAGATTTAAAAAAAAAAAAAAAAAAAAAAAAAAAAGCAAGAATCATGCATTAGCACAGACAATTCTTTCAAGACAGAGCAAAGAGCTTTGACAGCGGACGAGCAAACTGTTCCAAATTCACGAGTTTGCTTGATTAGATGTGATTGGCATGTGATTTGAAGAAGTCAAATGTACATGCCAACTAGAATAAGCAGAAGCAAAGAGTCCGGCAGCACAGCCAAGATTTATGCTTCATCTTAGCTCAAGTTATGACACAGTGTTGCAGCCCTTTCAACATTGAAATTAATGGTGTTAGAAAGCAATCGTAGAAAAGGTTTTAGTCGTAGTCACTGTCACACTGTAACAGTGTCCAGATGACTACGACTGAAACCTTTTCTACGATAGAACACTCCTGGATGAATGAGGGACTACACCGTCTTGTTAGAAAGCATTGGTGGATTTTACTGATCAGTTATACTGATAATCAAAGTAATCATAGGCTCCATAAAATATACTTTTTTTCCCTAACAGGCTTATACTATTATCATTAGTTAGAATTTGAAATTACTGTATTGCATTATTGGATGTCTCTCAAAATTAAACTGAACACATGATCACTGAATATTTTTTGTATTTATTGTCAACAATTGAAAGTGGTGCTATTTTCATGGAAAAATATATTTTTAAAAGTGCTTACATCAGGTCATTGTGCTTGTTATTTGGCTTATTCAAGGCTTACCGATATAGAATGGGAGGTTATTTATTTCTTTGTGATTGGCTTTTTTTTTTTTACCTTGGGCCTCGTCTTGATGAAAAATCCTCTGCAGAAATTCTGTTGTAAATCACATGTGCATAATGCTGTGCTGTAGATGTATGATTACAGAAGAAAATAACAAACTTGTGTGGGCTAAATGTGTAAAGTAAAAATGGTTATTTAAACATGACATGAGTTTTTCCTTCCAGTTAAGATACAGATTACGTTTCAGATCCTGAAGTTTGGATAGTCATGGCTATCTGAACAAGTTAGCCAAAAACTTTTGCGCGGAAGACACCATCAAAATTACTTACTGCCTCAAACAGAAACTGAACAGGGAGTGTATGTTGTGCTTCTACCAAAAAGAAAAACGGGCTACACTTTAGCATGAACACAGCTTAATTCATCCATAATTTCTAAAACATGAGGTTAAGCACATGCAAGGTGTTTAATATAAAGGATAGTCAGAAACGGAAGATTAGCAAGGCTGAATTTGAAAGATGTTATTAGATTAACTCATTCCAACACAGATGATTAAATTAAAATGAGAAAAAACTGAAAGTCAGGTGCAGACCTGGGCAAAGTATTATTTGGAAATATTTGTAGGTGTTTGTTGTCTAAATCATGATTATTCTGACTGTCAGTTAATCACTTAATTTAAACTGACAAATTTGTTTGTATTATCAAATGTTTTTAACACCACCTATCTGGAAATTTAACAGACTACTAATATTAGCAAAAACCATTTTCCAAAAATACAATTTGACCCAGGTTTGAGTCAGTGGTACACTGGATGCGAGGAAGAAATCTGCTGCATGTTTTTACCTTGTATGCTCTGGGTCTGCTCCCAGCTCCTCTGGAGAACAGCCGGCGATGCTTCACCACCTCATTTGGAGGGTCATATGGCAGTGATCCGCCATCTTGAGGAGCAAGATCTCCAAAAGAAGATAAACAGATCAAGATGCAATTCTGATTGTACTGGGGGGGTGGAAGCACTGTTGCCTCCAATTTCAGTAAATTCTAAACAAAGCTTTTAGTTTAATGATTATGTGGTCTTTCTTCGGACGTAGTAGATTCACAACCACTGTGCTTGTAAAATCTTTTCAGTATACTAATCTGACAACCAATGAAGTGGAGTTTACTCATCATGAGGAATACTACTATTCAGCCGGTGAAAACAGTAGTATAATGTCTTCTGTGGCTCTGTAGGAAGCTCTTTAAAATCTCAGTTTAGTTTCAGCTGACACAATCCTAGGGACTAAAACTCAGGACATCTCAGCTTCTGCTGCTTCAATTTTGACCATTGCTTTTTAATCTGATTCTCACAAACCCCAAACTTTGTCAAAGTGGAACACTAAATCACTCTAGCACCCGCTTAAGGCTCTTGTTCTTAAAGTCTGAACTGCTTCTTTGTGTAGAAACAACTTCTCATACAGCGTTGACGGTGATTTACTGTATAGGTCTGAGTGGACTTTACCTGTTCGAATTGTTACGTTCATCAAGTTTATGTCACATTTACTTTGTTGTTGAGGGAGAGCTAATTTGACTAGCCCTTCTTCAACTTGCTCTATGTTGTAAATGATTAGCTGTCCAATCACAATCCTGATGGGGATCTATGTGTAGTTACATTTTTGGAAAAGTGTATGTCAGTTACACACAATTATAATTATTTCCCCAACATCTTTAATTATATCATCTCCCCCTGTTGGTGTTGTCAGGGGGCATAAGATGACATGTCTCATGCCGGAAGTTAAAAATGGCACTGCCATTGGCTGCATAACTAATCTTGACAAGCTGTTCTGCATCAGGAATATAAAAGTTATGATACTTTGCAAAACGCTCCAACAAAGTTCTGAAATTAACATCAGAGATCTTCAAACCACAATCTACAAAACCAATACAGTGACAAGTAAAGAGACACTGAGAGGTTTGAGTCACAAGTTAGTTAGTTACCTTGGTTGCTAGCAGCAGATACATTTGGCTTGACTGTTGATTTATCTGCCTTATTCTCTAGTTCTTCTCCATCCTCTTCATCAGATTCAGAAATCAGCAGGCTGCTATAGGAGCGTGGTGTGATGTTACGCAGGGACTGTTTTCTGACTCCAGGCGCCATCGAGGACGATCCCTCGCCTGCCCCTCCAAACCTCCAGTTCGCATCGTCACTGCGTGACACGGAGCCCGACAGCCGCCTCGCCTGGACTGAGAAAAAGGAGCCTCATGATTAATTTTGTAAACAAACTAAATATTTGGATATGTTGTTGACTTTGTTGTTTGTTTCTGTTAACTTAAAGAAGTAATTACAGCAAATCAGTTTGGTGAAACAAACAAGAAATATTCAGCAGGAGCATCATATAATTAGAGACATACCTTTGAATGGTTTGATGATGCGCTCAATCTTTGCTTTCTCAATCCGCTCACACTTCTTATATCTGGGGGCAGAAGAAAGAGTAAAATGTAATTATATGTCCAAGTGCATGTGTAGACATCTATGAATGTGTTTTACTGTGAGAGTCAACTTGCCTTCATTAACTGGATTGTTTAATATGTTTTACTGGAAAGAAATAAAAATAATTTTCATGTTGAATGTACAAAAATGCTTAACCTAGAAGTTAAACAGTATTTTAGCACCACTTACTCAAACATTTTAAACTCTGTTTTGTCTGTCCAAAATGTAAATATGTTAGTACTTGCTATTTTTCAACGAAAAACTGGTTTAGCTTAGCACAAAGACAGGAAACCGAGGGAAACGGCTAGCCTGGCTCTTTCCAAAAGGTAACAAAATCTGCCTACCAGCACATCTAAAGTTCACAAATTAACACATTCTATCTTGTTTGTTGAGTCTGTACAATAACTGGTGTAAAAAATGGCATTTTTTACCTTTGGACAGAGCCGGCCTAGCAGTTTCCCTCGGTTTCCTGTCTTTGTGCTAAGCTAAACCAGTTGGCTGCTAGCTGCAGTTTCATATGTACCATGCAGACATGACAGTGGTATCAATCTTCTCATTTAACTCTTCGCAAGAAAGCAAATAAGTGTATTTCACAAAATGTGAAACTATTTCTTTTAACTAATGGCAAGCATTTGTGGCTACCTTGAGTGCTGGTTACCATAAATTCTCAAATAGTGGCCAGGGCCTTTATTTACCTCAGTGGCAGAGAGAACCAGGCCTTTATTTCACCTGTTCACCCAGTTAATGCAAACTCAAAACTTCCTCCATGTTTACCGTTTGTCTTGATAAAATCAATAGACATGGGCTACAAGTAATTTCACCCCTCTCAATGTGTTTTTTACTTGGTTTTTATTAGCGACTGGCCTTTATTTGTTTGTGCTGACCATGCCCCGGCCATTGTTTGAATACCAGCTTTTATATGAGAATTTACGGTAATCACAATGTATTGATATTACAGTTATTAGTTAGATAATGAGCTAATACATAGTTCAGCGTTGAGGCATTTCTTCACTTGCCAGACATCTGCACACCCAAAGTAAATTTTCAATGACAATGAAAAACCTGAGATCTTCATATTTGAATAGTTGATTTATTCATACTGCCAGCTCCTCTGGTGGACCTTCTGTGCCAATGTCTTTAAAAAACAACTGCTAAAAAGTGTAGTAGAATTAGTCTATTCACCAGCCTGTCTCAGTAAACTCAACAATCTGAATATGTGATTAGTTTAACTTACATGCAACACTGCCGTTTGGTGTTGGGCCCCCCGAACTTGGGCTTATCGAGGCAGTTGACACACTTTGCGCAGTCCTCCTCAATCAAACAGCCTCGGCAGCGTCCACAGCGCCGGGCACGGACTCCCCCGGGTGCGTACCGACTCTGGACCTTCCTTTTTCTGAACCTGTGGCCCTTCCCCCTCCCCCGCCTCCTCCGCTGGATGTGTTCCTGAGAGACAACCCACTGAGCCCTGCCCTGATCAGTGATGTCATCGTCATCATCTGCCACATCTGAAAGCGAGAGACAGAGAGGATGGGTAAAAGAGCCACAACATACATTTCTAACATCATTTAAGTGCATGTGATGTGGGGCGACATATTTGGATGCCAGCACTTACTATTCAGTCTGCAGGAGACATTACAGGTCTAACTGCAGTGACTGGAGGTGCTTATATACTCATTTACTGATCTTTTGTCCAACAAGCAAGCCTGGTTTCTGCAGTTACAAGTTAGTACTGGCTGCCTGAAGTGTTTAAGAGCCACTCTAGAATAAAGTTAGCTGACTGGACAAACTCATCAGAAGTCTCTGACAAATCCATTGCTGGTAGAAATTCCCCTACTTGACCTTTTTGGATTTTAAAACTACTGGAAATAGATTAGAAACTTAAATTCCTTTGGACAACCTCTTGCATCCCCCAGTGGTAGTATTTTAATGCCAGCTGGCACAAAGCAACTTCAGAGAGAAACAAATGACTTGGAGGTGGTGACTGTCATAATTTTAAATGAATAATGTAGCTGGAATAACCTTATTTAAGGATCCGTTTTCCCCAACAGCACTAAATGTGTTCATTAGGAGACAAAAATCAGGGCAGTGAAGTCTATTTGTCAAACGGCACTTCCTCACCTCATACTGAGTGATGCTCACTCGACCAGTGTTGGGTATAGCTTTCCAACAGCGGTGGCTAATCTGTGTGTGACAAAAGATATTTTTGCTGGCAAATATTTTACTTACAACTACATTGAGCTAACAAAGCAGTTTTTATTTTTTTGCTCAGCAGGTTACGTTTGCCAAAAGCTATCAAAATTGTGCTCTTTTACAAAAAGAGATTCTTATTTTTTTAGTTTGTGTGTTTATAACTGCAGAAGCTTAACTACGCCAGTTTGAAAGAATATTTTAGCTGGTGAATGTTTTCATAATAATGCACTAGCAGAGCAGCTTTGCCAAACAAAAAATTGGCAGAAATGTATTTAAGTCTGGACAACGCTAATAAAGCATTTTGGAGAAATTGGATTGAAAAACAGTTAACCTACCTGAGAGCATGGTTATATACAGTATCAAGTCGATCTATTTTTTCTACAGTCAACCTGTGAATGATGTGGTAATCCTGAGGTGTTGTAACTCCAACTACACAATAACAGTTGATGCTGCACACCTTGCAATATGCTGTGGGGAAGTAAGCTTCTGAACTTCAGCAACTTAAAAAAAAAACTTTTAAAAGAATGCAATTTAATGCCAGTTTCACAATCATACCACCCAAAGTATGATGAAAAACCAGTAGGGACGATATGTCCTAGAAATATTTATTATTATATCATATTTTTTCATTATGTCACAGCAATATACTGTATAACAATCATTTTTAATGATATAACTAATTGAATTCATGTGACCTGGACCCAGAAGAGCGCCATAAAATGGATGGATGGATTAACCAATTAAAAATGATTAATTAATTTAAGCTCAGTTAAGTTTTTGCTAAAATCAATACTTGCCCATTATGAGATGATGAGCTTCCTAGATACTGTAGACAGTGTTTGCTACAGGTCTGATGGTGGATTGAACAGCGGCCTGCAACACAATCCACTGTCGCAACAATCCTCCTTTTACTTTATAAGTGTGCAACAGCCCGTAATATAAACACATTTTATAACTAACATTACTGCCTACAGCAGGCAACAAAAAATATTTTAGACTTTTTAAAAATAAAATGTAAGACTTTTAATACCTTCTAAGGCCTAGGGAAAATGAATTCAATGCTTTTAAAGACTTTTCAAGACCTGCAGATGTCCTGTACTAAATTAAGTCCTCTTTTGTTGTGGTCTCTCCTTTGGGTTGTGTGTCAGTTTCTGGACATTTCGACCAGATCCTTACCAGGGAGAATGACACTGAATACGCGCATTTAGCATATTTGTTAGCAGCTTCAATTTATTTCCTTCATGTCATCATAAACCATGACTGCACTGCCTTCGTTCCTGTATTTAATGGTCTGCTTTGCTGGTCTAAAGGAAAGGGGACACACTTTTGACTTTCCAAGTTGTGAATTTAGTTTATATGCAATTTACCAACATACATATTACATTAATTTTATGGGTCATGGAATGGTTTGGGAATGTGCACACATTGTGAAAATAAGTCGATTTTAAATTTGGAACATTTTAATTCCGACTTAACTTGTAAAATGTCACTTCCTTGCTTATTAAACCTTAATTAAAATAATTGCACATACACAGTGCAATGCAAAATGCACTGAGGTGCTCACCCTTCTCTAGTAAAGCCAAAGAGAGGTTAATTTCTGCATTCTGCTTATAACAACACATGCAGATGCACTGTACCTTCTGCTGTGGGAGAGAAGGTGATGCCCTCTCTCTCGTGAAGTGGCAGGGCGCTGAGTCTGGGAATATCATCTGGCACCATGGCACGGGGCTGCCCCAAAGCCACTGCTGCTGCGCGGCAGACATGTTTGATCCGCGGACCGCCCAGCGGCTGCTCCTGCACACAAACACAAAATATTGTGGGATGTAGAAATATTTGGTTGTAAACTAATTATGGTCACTTGTGATATATAAACAAACCTCCCTATGAAATCCAGTCTCACATTACACAAACAATATACCCATCTTAAAGTGCAGAGGATAAATTTTGATGATTGTTGTAATTTATTTATTTTGAAGGTGCTCCACAAATAAAGCTGGACATTATTTAATCTACTCCCTGGTATGTGGATATACAACAGCAGCTGATGTTTGTTTTCACCTGCTTTGTGTACAAAAGCACGTTTTTCCTTTATGATGGACTCAACGCCTTTACATTGTGTGTTTAACTGTTTTTTCCCCCCATTAGCTCCTGCACAGCCGAAAAACAGCCGAGTGTTATAGAGGTGATCCTCCCAAGCACATAATAATGATCCGAGGTAAGACAAGACAACATAATAACGCACATTTTCGAGATAAAAAGTATTACCTGAGGACGTGTATCTTTGGGAGATACGCCAACTCTCCTCCTCCTCCTCCTTCCACTCACTGGCACTCGTGATTCTCTGAAGCCCAACTATTGGTCCAGACAAGGAAGAAAAACAAGGTTTTATGTAAGAGACGCTACAACATCATTATGTTACTGTACCTTCCTAAATGAACAGCCAAGCTACTTGCAATCTGACTTCTAGTTGAGTAAAATAAGACAACAAAACAAATGTTACATGCAGAGCAAGAATTTCACCGGTGGCCACGGCCGTCGTTGCCCCTCTGTCTGGCCTTGATGCCCTCCTGACATTCGTATGCCCATCAGCCACTGTGGCCTTGGTGTCCCGCTCTCTGCCGGTTTTGTTTTTTCTTTCTCATTTAACATTTATTTAATAATAATTCTTTTCTTTCCGACAGTTTTTAAGACAAAGAAATCAAGATTTGATCTTAAGATTCTTACCTGTGACAACTTGAGCTGCTTTTGTTGATCAATCTTGATGAGCTGGACTTTGGCTTTCTTCAGCAGGTGAAGCATTGTCTTATTGGCTCCACTGAGACCAATTCGATGGCTGGGCCCACTGACTTCCAACACCTCATGACTGTCCCCAGTCATGCTTCCTGCTTCATCTGTACCAAACAGCATAAATAAAGCAACTCTGGTTAGATGATGTACAAGCAAAAGCCTCATAATTCTAGGATGACCTATTGAAAACACACCTATGAACTAAACAGTGAAGCAAATCAATTCAATTTGTTAAATTATCTCTTTGCAATTTCTAAGATATTCAAAATTTTCATGGTGCTCTCAGGCCTAGAGAAGTCTTTTTCTAATTTGACCCGTCTAAAAGATAAAACATCTTAAAAGCTGCATTATTAAAAATGTAAACTGGTTAAATGAAATTAACCAATTTAACCAGTTAATTAAATTAACCCCTTTAACCTGAACTCAACTTTGTAGTCCCATTGAGATTAAAAACACTATTCCAGGAGAGATTTTGTAAAAGAAGCACATGTTGGAACTACAGATACAGACCACGCAACAACAGCCAATTGTAAACACAAGAAACAATGCTTACTACTGTTGCCTGTATCTCCTAACGGTATATGCGAGGGCGCTTCCACATCAGTGTTCACCACCACGGCTAGTTTCCTCACAACACCAGGAGAGTCCATCTCCTCCATTGTGAGCTTTGACCTCCGCCTCTTCTTCACATGAGAGGTCAAACCGTCGCCATGACGTGTATAATCCCCCGGAGCGTCAGGCTGGCCTTTCTTTTTCTCCGCCAGTTTCAAGGTCAGTTTCTTGAGGTTCTTGTAGATCTCTAGGTGGCTTGTGCCTGGACTGGCCTTTGACACTGCAGATGGGCTGTCAACCACAGATATAGAGTCACTGTCTGACTGCAGGGAGGTGTCATCATAGCTTGACTCATGACATGATGGACTTGGTTTTCCGTCCTCTCTTTGTTGACTTTTCAGCCATGTTGACAGAGAACCCCTCGGAAAGGGAATCATTTCCTCGTCCAAGAATCTCTTCGGAGTTTTAATAACGCGGGAGGACCGTGCACTCATTACAGGAGTGGAGGAGTTGTTTGAGCTTGGCTCACCCTCTGATGGAGTGATATTCTGACCTTGCAGCTGCTTCTCATTCCCGTCCGGCGTTGGTGTGGCTGGAATGGGCTCTGGTACATAGGTGTAAAAAACACGCCTAGTGCGATTACGTCCCATTTTTGGACGTGTAATGATTGGAACGTTTTTAGGTGGCTTTCGCTTGTGCCCAAACAAAGATCTGCGTTGTTGTCTTCTGTGCGTTCTTTTTTCAGAGGAATCTGCGGCTTTACACTCGAGGGGCATCGCTGCCTCCTCTCCACTCTGGGCACCGGCCTCAGCTCCAGCCTCTGGAGAGGCACCCATGCCCTTAGCCGTTCTCTTTCTCTGCCGTTTGTGAAAGGATGTGAACGACAGAGCAACTGCTTGAGACGTGCGTCTGGTGTGCCCAATTCGAAAACCCTTCATGCGTTTCACAGATCTCTGTGGCTGGGATTGGTCTGTGTCTGAGTCCTCTGACACCTCGCCTCGTTCTTTGACCTTGGAAGCTTTTCCTGCACCCTTGACTGCTGTCAGAGCGCTCACCAGCTTATCTTGCTTGGTGTCACCAGCTGAAGTAGCGGCTGTTTGGTTTTGCTTGCTGCCTGAGTCTGCTGATTTTCGTGCTTTCCTGATAAAGTCAGCTGACCTTTTACTGCGCTGTCTACCTGAGGCCTGCTCGTCTGCATGTTTGGCTTTTGCAATGAGAGCTACCTGCTTGCCATGCAGTTTAATTACCACCTTGGGTATTTCTTTGTCTTTTACTGGGCTCTCTTTGACACGTTGGCCTTCTTTAGAGACCCTCGGTACAATTTTTCCAATAAGAGCTGCTTTTGGGGTCTTGGGTATAATTTTTCCAATGAGAGGCTTTGCTCCCAAAGAAAGATCTGAAGCTTGGGGAGGCTTGGCTTCGCTGAGTAACGATGACTGAGGAACAGTGCCAGATGTTTTCTGTGGACGAACTGTTGTGGTCCCAAATCCAGTGAAATCTTCCTCCTGGAGAAAAACACATAAAGTAAAATCTTTAAATGGCTATAATACAAGATTTGGACATGTTGAAATGAAGACCTGTAGGTATACTGTACACCATCTGCTACAGATCTTAAATATCTAGCATTTCCATAATACTGAGAGCTGATGTGAAAATGGTAAGATAATTAAACAATTAACTATATTGTCTGCCCAGTAATCTGTTTCAAACTATGATAATGAATGGGTTCAGCAGGTGCTCAGGTTTCTGCGTGTCTGCGTTGTGGGGGATCCCTGCCACAAGGATGTCACCTCCCTGCATTCCTGCTATCATAATAACATGTTGAAGCACAAGTTTGTGCAGTTGATCTTAAATTTCACCCAAGCCACTGCAGAAAACATGCAACTCAAAGTGGGGGGGGGTAAATTAAAAAAAAAAAGGTTTCCCCCACTTCTGAGTTCACCATTTGATTATCAGGTATTCCCCCTTCTGAAAATATGGTTCAGCATGAACACTGCTCTCTACTCTTACTCCAGTGTTGCATCAGTTTAGTGCTGAGGCACCAAATTAAGCAGTTTTTGGTTTCAATCTATGAGTCAAATACAATATAAGAAATAACTCAGCAGAATATCTACCTGTGCACCATCTCTATGTGCGTGTTTAATTTCTAGTGAGATATATAGAAATATTTTCTATGTAATAAATCAGGAGTGTAGCACTCCAGCTACAGTGAAATAAAAAACTTTAGCCCAATTCTCCCCTAAAAGAGTAATATTTTAATACAGCAGAGTACTGGAAATATACATTCAAACTCAAGCGCTGCAAAAATGTAAACAGATCCTTGGGAGCACAGTCAACCTCCTGCATCCTCTCATTCAGGCACCTGTCTACCTCAGATGCAAAGATTGAACACTACAGCAGATCGAAAGCGCACTTCAACTTGACTTCCAATTACTCACATCCATCTTCATGTGCAAAATAACAACTCTGCAGATTTGTCAGCGATGAAACTCCCCTATGATATCTATTCCAAAGCACTGCAGAGAAACACGAGTGTGTGTCACTAAGTGATGTGTGGTACTCCAGTTGAGTAGCACCCACAAGCTTTAGCTTAGGCCATGTGATTCTGTTACAGTCCACTCTAAAGGGATTGCATCAGTAAAGTCCGACTGATGTCAAACACTAAAGCCCCTGCTCTGGAGATTAAATAATATGATCAAATTTGGCATTATATCATTATCACCATCCTGTCTGGCTTGGCTAAAAGGAGACCACCTCAGAAGTAAATGACATTTAACACACTGGCTTCTTCGCAGTAAACGGCTGGCAATGTATGTGAAAATAAAAATTACAGGATATCATAACGCCTAGGCTACATCACTCCAACACTTAAGATTTCAACCTCAGTGACCCTGGACCCTGTCATACATGTCAATCAACAAGATTTGACTTCAAGCATGACTACTCATCATAACTGCAGGTGAAATGGCACTTTGCAATGACTCATTATTTGTGTCAAAGCAACTTGATTGTGCTTGTACAACTTCTGCTGTTCCTTTAACATTGAGTGACCTTATAAATCCAAGTAAAAAGATGGGAAAAGCTTTGATTCCTCTTTAACCTTTACATCAGTCTCAGTAATGAAAGGGAGATGTGCATGATGGGAGTGATGAATGTTTGTATACACAGACTATGCAAAATTAGATTTTAGAGAGGTACTAGATAAGATTTTTCAGTGTATGGTCCAAATTCAGCTTTTTGATTATAACGTCTAGATAACGTTTCTGTTTCCCTTCCCGTTGCTGACGTCCAAAACACCGAGCAGTCAGCTGACAGCTCCAGCGTGGAGAGTGCGATGCCCAAGTCAGCAGCAGCGTTTTAATTACGACAAGATTAGCAGCCTGTGGATGCCAGCACAGTGTGGGAAGTTCAACTTAACAAAACGTGTCAGGGGGTGAATAAACAAAGACATCTCCCCGTTTCCACAACAAACCGCATCTACGATTGTCATCATACCGCCAAAGTTTCCGCCTAATGTTTTTTTCATGCAAACAAACTCAGCTGGACAGACACCGATCTCTATGTATGGCTGTTGCAACTAACAGCGTCGACATGGCCATTTCAAAACAGACATAACTACTTATATCTGCAGAGGTAACCAGACTGGAAATATCATCTCATCAACCAATCTGAAGCATAACGTTAACATTACCCTTCAGGCAGACGGCTAACTACAATGCCTATTTTGATTTCGTGTTTGCAAGCTAAGTTACCGCTAACTAGCTCTACGTTAGCGTAAATACTTTTTTAAGTAACAAACAAATTGTTTTAAATGTCGTTCTTTTAAACGAAATGGCTTTATGTGTCCCAATAGGCGTATTGTTACCCATCTAGCTGACATGCTATAGTTAGCTTATTCACCTCCTCACTGTCGCTGGAGTGGAACCCCGCATCTCTCTGCCGCCTGTGCTTCTCCGCCACCCCGAGAAGGCGCAGCAGGAACGGATCCTCGCTCAACGCTAGGCCGATGTTGACGGGCCTTGGCCCTCCGGCAGCCAGCTCCCCGTCATCCGAGCCCAGCCTTCCGCGTTTGGTACGTTTCTCCGACCGCAGCCTGCTGCGAGCCGTGCACGGACGACCCGGGAAACGAGACCGGGCCGGCGCTTGGGTGCTCAAGCCCGCAATGGGAGCGGGAGATGATAATCCGCCTCCCGATGCCGCCATTATTTACTACAACAACACGGACGGCGCGCTGGCACAGGGTGACAGCAGCGATATGAGAAGCAAGATGGACTGCGCCGAGGCAAAGGCGCGAGATAGAAAGGAACCACAGGTGCATCATGGGAAAACGAACTTCTCCGGACCAGGACGCCCCCTATGTCGAACACTAGGCGACTTCGCTTGTGTAGAGAAAATAGTTTTCTTTAGGTGAGTATTTGGGTAAATGTTTTGATAATTTCTTGTGTATGAATTGAAAATTGTGGAATCCAAAAGTCACATTATGATAGTACCAGTGATGGAAGAAGTATTCCGCTCACATACGCCATTACAAGTCCTGCATTCAAAAGCAAACAAATATTAGCAACAAAATGTAATTAAACTATCAAAAGTACTGGTTATTTAAATTTATAACAATTCAGCATATTTTTATGAACGGATATGTTTTGTATGTAATCTAGTAACTAGCTATGAAGTAAATGTAGTGGAGTAAAAAAAACGTACAATATTTCCCTTAGAAATGTAATGAAGTAGAAGTATAAAGTAGCATAAAATTGAAATACTCAAGTAAAGTAGTACCTCAAAATTGTACAGTAAATGTAGAGTAAATGCACTTAGTTACTTTACACCACTGGATAGTACAAACAAAAATCACTTAGTAATTGTTGTCAATAATAAATCTAGCAACATCTTGACAATGTTTGGTTTTTTGTGTGTGAACAAAGCCAAAATAGTTGTAGCTCACATCAAAAGTTCACATGAATCTTAGGTACAATTTTTAGTCATATTTGTCATATAATCAAGAATTTGTGGGTTAGCATTAGTATTCCAATGTTAGTGGCCTACAAAGCCATTTCAATTTAGAGTTATGTTTGTTAATTTAAAAAAATCGTGTTGATTCTACAGTATTTTTATTCTTTAGAGGACAAAAACATAATCTTCCATACAATGATAGCATAAGAGATGCAGTTGGAAGCAGGGAGGCAACTGTGACTATTACTGTCTGTGCCGCCTCTTAAAATAAAGTAATAGATTGGAAAATAAAATTCAAGTTGCTAGTTCTGTTTATTATTGCTATTTTTCTTAATGCTAAGTCATAGGTATGACATACTTAATAGTCTGAACATATTCAGCTGTAGCAGCAATAGTGTCCCATAAGTACGATACTACTTCATAAACGACATATTTGCATCTTACAATCGACTATTTCATAACTATAGTAGTGAGTGGTAGTAATTCTGACTTGGTCAAAATTATAGTTTTTTGTGATTAGGTTTTACAAAATTATGTGGTTATAAGTATAAAATCTCACTTGATGATTAAAGTTAATTATTTTTCAAACAAGTGTGGGAAACAGGCCTACATTATTTTTTTTTACATTTTAACATCTACATTATACATAGAAACTGAAAAACAGACTCCACCCACCACTGATTGCACAGGTAAAGGGTAAATAGACTATTTAGCGCTTTTCAACCTTAGCAAACAAAGTGCTTTACATTTTGCCTCTCATTCACAAACACACACTCACACAAAGTGACAGCCAAAGACACCACAGAAAGGTAAGTATTGTTTAATGCAACAATTATTTACTTTTGGAAAGAGAAAAGACCCAGAGATTACATTACTGAAGTCCCATAGTCAGAATCCTATACGCTGGCCCATTTTTTGGATGTTGGATCTTATTACTAAAAGGACTTACATTCTCTGTGTAATTGTCACCTGTTCAGTTAAATACAAAACATTCCCACACTTGAGGGAGAATAAGCTAGTTACTCTACAATGAATATAAAACATTTCAGGTACAATAGAGGTAATACGGACAGCAAAAAGGGCCTTGAGACATGAGCTTATAATGGGCATACATCCTAATTATGTACAGATCAGTAGAGTTATATTCACAAGTATGGCCTCCTGAAAGCAATCGAAACCTGCATTCCAGAAACAACCTCCATAATTGAATTGTGTTGCATAACCTTGCTTCAAAAACTCTCACCCTAAAATATTCACGTATATATCTTCTGCTTACACTAAGCAGAATATGGCGAGAAAGACAATCATTTAACTGAATGATGTAGGGTGAAGTTGCAGTCTTTTCCCCATGTATTATCTTTTTTCTGCTACCTCCTCTCCCTCAGTGTGGGTGTTCTGGTGGATCTTTAGGATGCTCTCTCGTGCAAAGGTCTCTCCACAGGTGGGGCAGGTGTATCGAGAGCGGTGAGCCCTGGCCACGTGTGCTTTGAGCTGCTCAGGCCGAGAGTAGCTCTCATCACACTCTGTACATGTGTGAGCCTTGCGAGGGGGAGGCCCATGGTGCTCTCTCTTGTGTGCCCGCAGGGCTGCAACAGAAGGGAATATGAGGTCACAATCTGCTTCGGGACAAGGAATCTTGAGCTCCATTTGCAGCTCATTGGAGGGGCATCCCTCTGTTGTAGAGTCATTGTATCCTTTGCATTCCCCTGCTCCCTCTTCTTGTTTGATCTTCTTGGTGTCAATCAACCCTCCTTGAGCTGCGTACTTGGGTTTACGGCCACGTTTTTTGCCTTGCGGCTTAACGTCACAGTTTAGATCACTAGCAAATCTCTCCTGGTGCTGCAGGAGCTCTTCTTCTGTCTGGAAACCACGACTACATTTGCAGCATTGGTAGGTGTTGATGTCATCAGCCACTACTGGGCGCTGGGGGTGCACTGCCATCCGATGGTTACGAAGTCGTGAAGGACTGGGGAACAAGGCGCCACAGTCCCTGCAGGGACACCGTCGCTCAATGCACTCATGTCGTCTGTGTTTGTTCAGCTGCAAGACATTTGACATCATGGATAATAAACAATTATTTTATAATTTCCCAAACACAAAAAACAGGCTTACGTGTAGCCTGCTGTGACCTCACCTCAGTGAAGGTGAAAAAGTTTTTCCGGCAGTAAGGACAGTGGAAGGGCTTCTCCTCTCTGCTGTGGGTGGCCTGGTGCTGGCTGAGCTCCTCAGAGGACGAGAAGCTCTTGTCACACTTATAGCAAGTGAAGACTGTATCAGTCTGCAGAATGATGAGCAGAAAAATCGGTTAAAAATATGAAATCTTCACTTTTGTAACCTTTGTATCCATACTAGAGTCTGACTGATACATCAGCCCAGCCAACATTATCAGCCAATATTGGCTTATCACAGCTATATCTGCATCAGCAATGCAGAAGAAATTGCAACAAAAAAATTTGTTTGAGGTCATTAAGAAACAGCGCTGCCCTCACATAGTTTATCCAACAGAGAGTACTGAAGAGTTTTTCAATGGTTAAATGTCCCATATAGTACATAGCTTGGTCACAATTCTTTCATAACCAAACTGAAGGGATTAAATACAATTTTTTTATGTTAATGACAAATATTGGCCGATATATTATGTATTTGTTTCTAAATTCTCAAATATAGATATCGGCCAAAAAACTCTCATCCCACTTCATACTGCAGTTGCAATTCATAGAAAAATAATCACTAGACCTGAAACAATTAGTTGATGTCGATGAACAGGAAATTAATCACCAACAATATGGATAATCAATGAATTTTTCTAAAAACTATCAAACTTTACTGGTTCCAGCATTTCAAATGTGAAGATTTGCTGCTTTTTGTTTTCTATGATACTGTACTAAATGTACTTGGATTTTGGGATTGTTGGCTGGACAAAACAAGCTATTGAATACATCCATTTGCTCTATGGGATATTGTAACAAGCATTTTCACTATTTACTCATATTTTATACACCAAATGATAAATCGACAAAAAAAAAAAATCTACAGATTAAAAGATAATGACAATAATCTTCTGTTGGAGTTTGTATCATTCCTTTAAACCTGACCTTGTATTTTAATTTTTAGTCTGCTTATCCCTACCTGCTGCAGATGCTGTTTGTACTGGTCCCGGTGACTCTTCCTCATGTGTCTCTCCTTTGCTTTGGAGTTTGGGAAGGTGATGAAGCACTGAAAGCACTGCAGGCTCTCATGCTGATCTGCATCACAATGAGATAACGATTGTTTGATTATTACAACGTAATAGCAGGGAATAGATAGATATAGCTGCAGGGCATCAAAGCCGGTCTACTGTGATTGTTGTGAAATGAGACTTTGGCAGTTAGAATTAGGTTCACAGCATTACATCATGTATGAAATATGCATATAAATGTTAGCTTACAGGACTGCAGAGGGGCGACAGCGGGCTCAGACTTGATCTCCGCTGAGGTGGATCTCATCTCACTCCCAACAATGACTTGCTCTATCTTCAACATTTCCATGCTGATGCTTTCAGACACTACCCCAGCCACATGAAGCTGTAAGATAGGAACACACTGCTGTTATATACACACTGAACATGCATTATACGTGTGTGTGTGTGTGTGTGTGTGTGTGTGTGTTAGCGGTATAAACCGACTATAGGAGATGACTGCAGTGGCAGACATAAGGCTAGCGTTACCTAACCCGCGTAACGTTACGAGGCATCGGGATATTTCGGCTAAATAATCAAAGATTTGAGATTGGACTAATCGAAAACAAAGTTAAATTTCTAAAATATAAACACGTCTTATGAGTGTTTTTTTTAAATTTACTTCGGGCAGACTAATTATGAAATAAAACAAAAACAAAACAGCTAACGTCAGGCCTGGGAGAGTTGACAGAAGGATGGAGGCAACGGACACTGCTCGTCACGCACAGCTACAACTAAAGGCGAAACGATTGTGCTCATAGATTTTAAATTGTGTTGCCTTGTGCTTTAATTTCGTGTTGTACCTATGTGCTTTAAAACTGCATCTCTGTTAGGAATCACGATTAATTCTGACTTACGTCTTTGTAAACAATTCAAAAAGGCATCCATTTCTTACCGTGCGAAACGTCCACCGAAATGAAGCCGCGGTGAATAGTCTGCCCACATCACGTGGTGTGGGAAAGGCTAGTGACCACGCAGCTATCGCGAGATTATGAAACTGCAGCTTTCTCTAGAATGTACTACTGCATTGTTTGTATAGTTGCTTTTAATTAACTTAACTATCCTCCAGGGCAAATACCTTCTACACAAATCTAAGTTTTTACTATATTGACTCAGACTCCAGACTGTTTCCTTGTCACTTTGTTTAATAAATCAATTTTTTCCTTAAGTGTTTACCCCTGACTGTGTTGAACTTTCTGCTAATGAATCTATACTATGCATTGTTATATTCCCAAACACTGAACAATAAAAAGAGGAGAGAAGAAAAATAATCGTTTGCACAATACCTGCAGTGCGCCAGTTTTTGGTGGAAATTATTAAAAACTGTATTAAACTGAAACTATCCATTTGAAAAATATGAACAAATTTATCACTGTTAAGTGTTCCTTTTCACATTTTTTAAAATACATAAAACACTATAAAAAAAGACTAATTAAAAAGATTAAAATACTACAAAGACAATAAAGTTTAAGGTTCATAGAATTTTATTGGTAATTTAAATCAGACAAGGCAGACGCATCAATGCAAAACTTGATGAGGTGATGAGACGGCACATTATCGCTTTAAATAATTTGTCAGTGAAACACAAGCACAGGGTTAAGGGCATGAGGCAGACAAATGAGTTCAAGGAGGTATAGGAGCCATTTAAGCCCTGGCCTGCTGCTGCTGCTTGTATTCAGAAATACGGCTTTCCATCACAGGCCTGAAGTGCCTGATCAATCCCTGAGAACACAGAAAAGAGAATACAGAGGTAAATGGTACATTAATTCTGCTTGAATTGAAGCAGAACAATAACAGACGCTGTACTACTAACAGTATGTCAGTATAGAGAACTGGTAAAGGTTTAATATTCATTCATAATGAATGACACATGGGAGAAAAGACCTTGAGTAAATTTTTTTTTTAGGTTATGGTTTGACATTGTGAGTTTACTGTTCATAGCTACACCTAGCTAAATCGAATGAAATCCAATTCAACAGCCCAGCAATAAAACCTTCCTTTATGAAGCTTATTATATTAGGTTTTTGTTACTCTGCTGGAGAGGCGTTGATCAAATTCTGTGGTAAGTCCACCCTACATGGGGGTATCAACTCATTTCCCAGAGTTCCCTATCAATTCTTTCAATGACCCTGTTAGTATGCAAACTCATTATGACAATACATTTGTTTACCTGCACTGGCCATGCTGCGCCATCTCCCAGAGCACAGATAGTGTGTCCCTCAATCTGCTTACTGAGCTCCCAAATCATGTCGATCTCTGCTGACCGCGCATTACCTCGCACGAAACGCCACATCATGTTATTCATCCAGTCCACTCCTACAGAAACAGACGAAAAGGGGGGAGGGAGTATACATTTGTAAGAGGTAGAGACCCAATGTGTGTAGGGTTAAGGTCTGCGCCGTCGATGCATAAAATGACAGTGAAGTAGCACTTACCTTCTCTGCAGGGTGTGCACTGGCCGCAGCTCTCATGTTTATAGAACTCAATCAGGCGGGCGATGGCTCTGATAATGTCAGTCTGCAAAAACAATTGATCCAACAATGTAACAGATGTTTGATGACTATGCATGATGAATTATGCTGCAGAGGTGACAAACTTACAGATTTGTCCATGACGATAACCGCAGCTGTGCCCAGGCCAGTCTGAGCCTGGATGAGGCCGTCAAAGTCCATCAGCACCTCTTCACACACGTTCTTGGGAATGAGAGGTGTTGAGGAGCCACCAGGGATTACAGCCAGCAGGTTATCCCACCCACCACGCACTCCACCTACCGGACAGATGTTCGTTTCAATTAAGTAAAAAAAACTGCATTCATTTAGGCTGTGCTTACGTTAAGCTGTCTTAATCTTCAGTCCATGACCCACTTAATGCAGGAAAACAGATGCAGATAAACAAATGATGCATTTAAGTTTTCCCTTTCCACCAGTTTCACAAAATTACTTACAAGAAAAAGGACTTTCTTCCAATCACAAGTATTTTTTTGACAAAACGCCCTAACTCGTCATAAAAACATTACAAACAGCTCACTCTATCCCCAGTTTGAGATCCAAGGTGTTATTATCATTATAATATTATTATAATTAATATGAGTCAAGCAGGCTCATTACATCATTGGATACACTTTGTTACACATTGTTTCTGTAGTATGTACCTGCATGCCTCTCGATGAGGTCTTTCAGAGGGACAGACATCTCCTCCTCTACGGTGCAGGGGTGGTTAACATGGCCAGAGATATTGAAGAGCTTTGTGCCGGAGTTTCTCTCCCTGCCAAAGCCCAGAAACCACGAGCCTCCACGCCGACAGATGGTGGGCGCCACGGCTACAGTCTCCACGTTGGCAACAGTTGTTGGGCAACCAAACACACCTGTAAGATAGCAGCAGAAGTGAGGTAGATATTTCAGAACTGCTTTTATTTGGCAAGAACAACAAGTGTCCAGCAGTAATCCATTGGTTCAGATCATAATTACAAGTAGGTTGAAGAAAAAGTGGCCAATGTGAAAATGCACAAGCTAACGACATGTACGATCAATACTTTTTCCATGTTTTACACGGGAACTCACCCACGTCAGCAGGAAATGGGGGCTTCAGGCGGGGTTTCCCCTGCTTTCCCTCCAGGGACTCAATAAGAGCAGTCTCCTCTCCGCAGATGTACGCTCCAGCCCCACGCATCACAAACACATCAAAGTCGTAACCGGAGCCACAGGCGTTCTTTCCAATGAGCCCAGCCGCATAGGCCTCATTGATAGCCACCTAAGAACAGATATTGAAAATAAAATGTTTTAACAGGATGGATTTCATAGTCTTGTACAATCATACCAATCAATATTACAGTCTTGAGTGTACTTGACCTGGTTTAGAGCACATAAAAAATGTGCATAAAGATAGCGAAGGACATACAATGAGGGACCAATTAGAGAAAAATAAGGGTAGTGTACATCATGTGCAGAGGAATATGGAAAGTAACAGATCTATAAGCAACAGACGTTAACAGCTCAATCAAACAACACTCCTATTTTGAATATTGGAGAAGCTCACCTATGATTTGAACAAAAAGTCGGACAAGTTCTGGAGAATTTGGAAACAATTACATTTGCTTTTCAGAGACTTGTATTGATCCACACTGCATCTGTAGGTGGGTTGGATGTATATTCTGTTCTGAACATTGTCTGAATTTCACTACAAATTAAAAATTTTACAAAAAAAATGTAAAAAAAAATAAATAAAACCCAAACAAACAAAAAAGAAACAAAAAAGCACAGGGTGAAATGTTGTATTCCAAAGTAACTATTCAAATCCAGACTAAAAAACTCTCTCCAGATATCTATTCATTGATCACTCAGCCCTTAAGCTTGTATTAGCTTGTATTTACTGACTTTAAAGTGCATAGTGTAAATGTTACTGGCAAGTTATTCTTGAGAAATGTACAATTATTTTAAAGTTTAAATCTCAAGTTTCATGCTGTCCATTTTCACCTGCAGGTTGGACGACTCATTGTAGAACTCTCCTCTGATATAGATATAAGCAGCACGCGCCCCCATGGCCCTCCCAGCGACCAGGCAGCCCTCCACCAGCTTGTGTGGGTCATTCCTCATAATCTCCCTGTCTTTACAGGTGCCAGGTTCTCCCTCATCTGCATTCACCACCAGATACTTTGGCCTAAAGCAAGAAATTAGAACTGGGTTATATAAGGTAGAGGGTAGAGGCCCCCAGAGCAGCAACTGTGGTGGATGAGTTCTCATCTGCCAAAATAGTTTTTTGGCTACAGAGGACAAAAGCAACCATCCAAATATGGTTAACCTGCCAAACTAATCCAGACAAATCCAGAGTCAACCCAGATTTTACAGACCTTGAATGGCTTCTTCTAAATGGCTGGTGGGGATGGAACTGATGAAAAATAAACTTGCTGCCTTTTAGAAAAGTCGATTTAAATATCAAGCTAACTGATATATAAAGATGTTTAAAAGAATACTAAGCAACCTTAACTTTGTCAATTGTAAGATCTGATTACTTCTTAATGATTAATCTATACACTGACTGTGAAAATGTCAGTTACATCCATAAATACATTTAAGAAGATTTCCCAGATAACCACTCAAAGCACCTAAAATTATTTTGAGAAACCAGTGCAAATACTGCAAATTGAGAAAGACAGAAACTCTTCACTATTGTGGCTCCAATTTTTGGTTTAGACTCTATAGGACATGTGTGTCTTTACTTAAAAAACTGGTAAAATGACACGAGAACATCAAGCGAAAAAAGGAGTAGATGTCCGTCTCCTCACTAACCTGCCATCGCTGGGCTTGTTCATGAAGCTCCACTTCATGCCAGTAGGGAAACCAGCCCCACCTCTCCCACGCAGGCCAGAAACCTTGATCTCCTGGAGGATCCAGTCGACTCCCTTCAAAAGGATCTCCTTAGTTTTGTACCAGTCGCCACGCTTCATTGCCCCCTTCAGCCTGAAGCACAAAGATGAGTAGGTGAGGACTGTGTTGTGTGTTTTGTTGTTTGTTTGTTTGTTTTTTTTTAGAAATTATTGATACATTTTTATTATAACAAAGATTCTTGTCATTTGTATTGTGCAAGAGGATCGATCAAATCAATATGGATATTATGTTTTAGATTTTACAGAGCATATGAGAATAACATCAGGGTAATTACTTCCAGTCATGGCGGCCATAAAGGTTTGTGAAAATTCTGTCCTCATCTGCCAGAGGTCCAAATGTTGTTTTCTTAGGAGCACTCTGGGAAAATAAGACAACATACTTAATGTTAACCCAGTTGTTGCAATTTAAATTTAAATTTGAACAAAATATAGGCCAGGTACCTGCGCTGTGCTGTTGAATCGGGTGATAGCAGTCACTCCACCCTGACTGACAGCAGCTGGAGCACGAGCCACCCCACACACCACTGCTCGAGACAGGGACAGCATCCTTCCTGCAGGGAGGCCAAACCATAACGTGACAAGTCAAATGATGAACTGAGGCTGCGCACAGTATTTTACTTGAGTTTAACAAGAAATGTAGGACAATTATAGTTAGGGCTGCAACTAATGATTATTTTTATAGTTGTTTGGTCAATAAAATATCAGTGAAAAATGTCCATCACATTTTTCCAGAGTCCAAGGAGACATCTTCAAATGTCTTGTTTTGTCCGACCAATAGTCCAAAATCCAAAGGTATTCCATTTACAATGATATAAAACAAAGAAAAGCAGCAAACCAGAGAATAATTGGCATTTTTGCTTTTAAAAAAATTACTTAAACAATTACTTGATTATGAAAATAGTTACCAAATTATTTTCTGTCCATCACAGATTCAAGGCAAAGTTCCTGTCCAACTGCTTGTGTTTAGACAACATTTAACATTGGAGAACTTTGGCCTCTTATAAAAATAAATTTGTGTTTAGCACAAAGACGTGTTCACATTTCTCATACAAAGAACTGAAAAAAAGTATCAGGTATGGTATCTGAACTAGTATAGAAAAATTTACACCCAATTATCTCTCTTGCAAAACTGAAGAGAACTAGCTGAAAAGTGCCAATTTGACTTTCCAGTGGCCCAGTGGATTCACCAACCAATCAGTTCAATAAGTGATGTATATTACTAGACAATCATCAACTGATAACAATATATTGGTTTTAATACAGAAGTCATGCTGTAATTTGCTGTAATAACAACCTTTTGTCATAACTGTCAATCAGCTTTTTTAACCCATGAAGCAGCGTCAAAACAAGATGAGTGAAAGCCGACCCTGGTTGTGTTTCAGCACCAGTCGCATATTATTTCAACACGATAAAGTTATCTAACACTAGATTAACTTTAATTTTTGGTTGGCGGCCAATATATATATTTGAATGAATTATTATTATGGCACTGGAATAGCTTTGACAGAGATCTTTGTGTAACTTCTTATGTGATGTTATGTCAGAGGTACTGAGAGTTAGCTAGCTAACGAAGGTGAAGGCGAGTGTCAGCAGTGTTATCAATCTGTAATATTTGAGGCCAACACACTTGTAAAGAAACCGAACAATTATAGATATATCGTAACTCTTTTGCCGTCACATAAGTGTGATGTTAAAGAGTACACACACTGACCTCCATGCTCATCAAGCTAGCTGCTGCTAGCCTAGCGCTAAGCTAAGTTAGCTAGCGCTTAACCTTGTAATGTCAGAATAAAAGCAGCGGATTCACAACGCTGCATACAAATCTCAAATTCACAACATATGAATGAATTCGTTCATTGCATTAAAAGCAATAAAACCATGAATGCTTTGATGTAAGTTAGCAAACAGTCGGTCCTTGTTACCTTCTCTACGTCCCGAGCTTATGAAATGTAGACAGGAAGTAGATGCGCACACCGCCGGAAACTGTCAGCTGCAACACAGCTGCGGCGCTGCGGAGGCTGATTTAAAGTTCTGGTTGCACAGCATGTTGACTACAAACCGCGCTCTTTGCATCTAAAAAACATTTCGTAACAGCAGTCTGCCCTCACTAAAGGTCAGTGTGTCTGTGTTTAGAGGTAGTTTTGCAGTATCTGATTAATGGGTACTGATGTATACTTTAACAACACTAACGTTACTAACGAGAGAATTAATATTGCACTTTTACTCCAGTTGAGTAAAAGCTATAATAATTACTTTAGAAATATACAAAATATATGGTCACCTCAGAATGTATGAGATAAAATATGGTGCATTGTTATGTAGATTAGATTAAAATTAGCTCCAACCAGCCTCAACATTAAAATATGTTAATGCTCCAACAATAATATAATATAAAGGGGCCATTCTACATAGTGACGATTTTTGCTTTTAATACTAGTACATAGTAATATAATGGGAATACCTCTGTACTTTTACTTTGGTTTAATTTTCACTTGTAAGCCTTTACTTTTACTTAAGAAAAAGATTTGAGTATTTCTTTCATCAGTGGTGTGCGTGTGAGCATGTACACTCATAGGCAGTTATAAATAACATCCGCATAGAAACGAACTGCATAGGAAAAATACATTTTTTATATTCATTTTTAAAGGGTAGAAATAATTATATTTACATTACATCAGTATGAGGATTTAAATAATGAAAAAGGACAGGCTAAGCAATGTGGTTAAAATTGAACAAATTCATGTGATTATTTAATTCTTACTGTATAATACTGTAAAATGGATGACATTTCATAACCAAAGGCTTTCTTTCTCTGCATTAAATTTTTAAAATAAACTGTATCAATCAATACAGTAATAATAGCACATACAGAAGAGAAGGTGATTAATAGATATTCAAATTATTCCCCGTCTTATCAATATAATTTCTTATTTTGCAGTTGATTAGGCTATCAACCTATTAGTGTTAAGGAAAATAAGCAGTGACTAAGGCCTCCCCTCTCATACTAGGCCTTTTTCACAGCTGAAAGCTTGACATCATAGCAGGAAAATCACAGGTGTAATTATTAACTTTAATTATAGCTGAATTCCATTTAGCTGCCTCGGTTTGTATTGTGCATGCTGGTTCACAGTCGCACTGTCACGGCTTGAATAGAAGGGAGCCCTCGTTAATGTTATTAGTAACATTTGTGCTTTTGCTTTCAAAATATCTGGCATGAAAAGGGTCTATAACCTTACCTGCAGTTTATCTGTCTGCCCTGTTTTATTTGTTTTCCAATACGCAGTTCAAATGAAGTTTGTTGCAGACATAAAATTCTTCATTATTATCTGCTAATTAACCTACTGAAGGTTCATTTCCATGGTATGTTTGCAAATCAATTGCCAGCAGAAAATTAAAACAGGTAAGGAAAGCGAGTCCATGTGTGGAAAAAAAATCACACCTTATAATACTGGATACTAAATTGCGGAGATGCAAATGTAGATTTTTCAGATTAACTCTTCAGCTGGTGAGTTTTCTCCAAACTCCAGATGTGAGTACCATGAAATGTGGTAATTTAAACAGAGATGTACAACTGTGTACAACTGTCTCTGTACAGTTGAAATTATTACATCACAGCAGCTTATCCTCAGTGAACGTCGGTATTAAACCCTGACTTGATGCAACCTACAGACCTGAGGGATCATTTGAATCAACGCTTCAAACAGCTGTTTGATGTTATCGCCCAGCTAGTGCTCCTGTGTGCTTCCAATATCTCGTATGAATGATGTGATGGATGATGAAACTGCAGTCTCAGAAAGCATACAGGCAACTGAAAATGATTCTTAAAGCAGTATTTACATTTGGAAAAGCTAGCATTGCGACTGGTAAAAAGCACATGTATCACCAAAAATGTAAGTTGCTGAAGAAATAAGAAAATAGTGATTATTTTCTCATCATACAGTTTGTAAACTACACAATGGAGCTAACATGAAAAGTGTACAAAGCTCTAACACAAAAATTATCATATTGCTTGTTGAGATTCACGTAACAAAATTAAATCAACTGAAGGTATATTATTTTCAACCCATAGCAGCAATAATGTGTTTATAAATAAAATTGAGGGTCTCCATCAGGTTGTTTACTAAAGTAAACAGCAATCAGTAAAATTTAGTTTCTTTGTTATGTGGTCAAGTTCAGTCAAAGCGTGACAAATATCCTCCACGTTTCTGGACGGAGTCTCTCTCTGTTGGTACTGAGGAAGTCACTCAGGTGGGGGAGGCTGATAACTGGGTCTGCGAGCAACCCGGCCCAGTCGGTCCACAGCCACACTCTCAAACGCCCTCCTCATCAGAGGATGCTCCTCCAGGACCTCGTTGAAACTGTCCACACTCAGGGAGTAAAGGCGACAGTAGGTCTCGGCCTTCACGGTGGCTGTGCGTCGTCCTTGGGTTAGCAGGCAGATCTCTGAACCAAGGAAGAGAGAGTCAGTTTAACCTTTAAAGCAGTAGTTCGATGTATTGGAAAATACGCTATATCGCTTTCTTTCCAATGGGTAAAATGAGTTGATTGATACCACCCTCATGTCTGTACAGCTACAGCCAGCTGGTTAGCTTAACTTAGCAAGCACATTATATCTTGTTTTTTTCATCCATACAAAAGCCAAAGTGTAACAACGACAAGTTGTGGATTTGTGGGAACTATTTCTTGGCCGGGTGCAGTCACTATGAGGTTGCCAGGAAACCAGCGGAGACTGGTAGCTGGCTGTTAGTCACATTTTATTACCTTTGGACAGAGCCAGAGCTAGCTACGCTAACCGGCTGCTGCTTGTAGCGTCATATTTAGTGCACAGACATTAGTGGTATCAATGTTCTCATTTAACTATCGGCAAGAAAGTGAATAAGCGTATCTCCCAAAATGTTGAACTATTTCTTTCGACTCTGTGGTTGTATTGTGTATTGATAACACTGATTACAAGCCAAAAAAATAAGAGTTACAGGAACAAATGTGATTAGTTGCTGTTTTCTTCATCTTCAAGAAAGTAAAGTAAATATCTTTGGCTATGAGACTGCTGATCTCAGTTAATCACTGAATTGAGAAGATTATTGTCACATTAATCGATAATAAAAACAACCAGAAGTTGCAGCCTTACAAACAATGCAGTGTGGTTAAATAAAATGATATACAGATGAGCAATAAATTTGGGACATTAATAACCGCAGAGAAAGTGAAAAGAGGGTCAGTGAGAGCAACAACAAATCGGAAACACAACCACAGAGCCTCGTATACATTTGATGTTGATGTTGTCGATACTGTTTGACGGTTGAACTCAAATGATTTACCCCCAAAATACGCTCCATCGTTGAGCGTAATCTCTTTACTGCCACGTGGGATGACCGTAACGGTGCCGTGCTGGATGAAGTACATTTTCCGACCCAGCGTTCCTTCTCGTATAATCAAGTCTCCGGGTTGGAAGACTTCAAAGCGCAGCTTGGTCAGGATCACTGTCACAAAATGAGGGTCAGTGTTGGCAAACAGTGGCATGTTGGCTACAAGCCCACGGCAGTTATAGCTGACGATCTCCTGCACGGTGGGGAGACAGAGAAAGGAGAAGACATTCACATGTGTGAAGAGTTTTGCAGAGCTGAAAGGTTTAGTCAATTAATCAATTAGTCAAATAGAAAATTAATGGGCAGCTGTTTTGATAATCAATTACTTGTTTAATCAATTACTGCTTTTCTTTGTCTTATGTGATAGTAAACTAAATTTATTTGGGTTTTGGGTGGTTCTTTGGACAAAACAAGGCTAGGGCTGCAACTAACGATTATTTTCATGATCATTAATGTGTTGATTATTTTTTTCATTTATCGTTTGGTCTATGAAACTAACACCCAAAGATTTAGGTTTACTATTACATATGACAAAGAGAAGCAGCAAATCTTAACATTTGAGAAGCTGAACCCTGAGAATATGTGGCATTTTTGCTTGAAAAATGAATCATTAACTAATCATTTAAACAGAGCTTTTAATTAGTAAATATTCCAGCTTCTCCCATGTGAGGATTTGCTACTTTTTATATCATTGTAAACTGAATATCTTTGGGTTTTGGACTGTTGGTTGGACAAAACAAGACCTTTAAAGACATCACCTTGGACTCTCTGAAATTGGGATACATTTTTCACATTTTTCTGACTAAACCATTGACTGAACAATTAAAAAAATAACCAGCAGATTAATTGATATATTGATTTCAACCTTATCGTTCAGGCCTAAATTTACCTGTGTGTGTCAATAAAAGAGAGAAATAGCGAAAGTGGAACAAACAGGAAGTCAAATCAAAGGTTTGATGAATAACAAACCTCTTTGAGGGGATCACTGAGCTCTCCGAGGATGCTGTCCTCGTCGAACATCTTGCCTTGGAATCGCTGCTCATAATAATCATGGATTCTCTGTCTTACATCCGCTGGCAGTTTATGGAACGACATGTACTGCTCCACTTGCTTATACTGAAAACATTTGTACAAAACATTTGGTGATTTGACCTTCACGAGGATACAACTGAAATTCCACAGGGCTGATGTCAGATGTCACATTTAGTCACATTTTCTACCATGTGTTTGCTGAATTATTTCTAAGCACAATAATTATGCATTTATTCTATTTGTTTTGCAGGTTTCCCCCCCACACCCAGTTTTAAGTGGATTACAAACTAATTTGTAATGGGCATTAGCAAACAGTGATCTAGAACAAAGGTGCCGCCATTTGTCTATCATCCGTTCTGCTTTATCTTGTGAAAATCCCCTGGAAAGGGTCACAGTAAGGCCACAAAATCCATTAGATAATACACATATTCTCTAGGCATTTGGCACAATCCCCATGAATAAAGTACAAGCAAGTAGGCAAGCTTATGATATAAAACATGGCTGTGATATTAAACCTCACAGCCAGAATCACATTAGCATCCACGTGAAGCTCCTGGGACACAAAACAACTGAAGCTGTAGGTCAAAATGTTTTAGTTTGTTAATCTTTTCAAGTCAGTGCAGAGATGATTACCTTCTCTTGATACTGGCGATGTGATGCATCCAAGGACTGGACCAGGGTAGTTGCATGACCAAGGAACATGGCGTAGCAGGTGGCCCCCACGACCATACTAATCATGGTGAGCCAAACGTCAGTCATGCCTTCTGGAGGGTGGGCGCCATATCCTATACACAGCATGTGACTCATGGCCATAAACAGGGCGTAGGAGTACTGTAAGTGCCATGTCGAATTCTGAGAAGGATAGAGTTAAAACGGGAGAGGACACATGTTGTCATGAGAAAATATACTTTACATGGCTATGATCATAATTAAATTGGCTAAGAAATGCCAAATGAATGTAGCATAGGTGAAGTTTTTGATAACATTTTAAAGACAAAGGTCTCCAAAAAAATTTCCTAGAAGTTTCTTCTTATTATTATTAATTATAAGGAAAATGAACACAGTTTTAAATTGGTGCACTTGCAATTAAAGGAATATTTTAGAAACAAATACTTTTCCCAAAATGTCTATTTTTCAAATAAGCTTATTCACTTTCTTGTCAAGAGCTAGATGAGAAGATTGATACCACTCTCATGTCTGTATAGTAAATATACTGTAAGCAACAGCTAGCAGCCAGTTAGCTTAGCTTAGCACAAAGACAGGAAACAGCTAGCCTGGCTCTGTCCAAAGGAGAACCCAGGAGGTTACTGCGCCCGTTCAGGAAATAGTCTGGCACATAAAACCCTGTAAAACCACAAAGTGTCATTTTTACATTTCATTTTCATTTTACAACAAAATATAATATATGTTTATAAGTGAGCCTTAAGTGTGCTGGTAGGTAGATTTTGTTACTTTCAGACACAGCCAGGCTAGCTGTTTCCCCCTATTTCCAGTCTTTGTGCTAAGCTAAGCTAACCAGCTGCTGGCTGTAGCTTTATATTTACTGTACAGACATGAGAGTGGTATCATTCTTCTCATTTAACTATTCCTTTAATTAATCCAAATGAATTGCCAACGTAACCTAGAGTCAGTGCACAGCAGGTCAGCTGAACAAGCAAAATTGTATTGAGTATTTACTGGGGTTTAAATGACAGTTATTTAAGTAAAAACGTATTTTCTCCATAATTAGGACATAGATGTTTCCAGGAAACGTCAATGGATTATTTTTTAGGAAATTACAACCCTATATATAAAGATTTACCAGGTTTTCCAGATTTAAATATAAGGCATGCGTTTGAGTATGTATTAATGAACATGTACTCACCACCATATTATTTTTGGATACCCAGCAGTCTGGGGGGAAGTCTTGCAGCATGGGCACCATGAAGGTCAGGCAGCCATCCCAGTGGCACAACAGCAGCATCATGCCAATCAAGTTGACTATACGCACCACAGCGCTGGCCAGGTCATAAGTCATGTGGAAAATCTGACAGAGAGAAAGTTGTATGGAGGAAAAAACAACAACATTAAACTGGAAAAAAGTAGAAATTCTGATGTGTACTCTTCTGCATGTCATTATGAGCTTTACTCTCTCTTCCTGTTTCTAAGCACATCTCTTCCCTCCCCTTCCTTTACCTCTTCCCACTGGTGGATGTAGCGGATGAGGCGAGACAGTCGTAGAAGACGCAGCAGACTGAGGATCTTGGTGAAGCGCACGATGCGGAGGGCGCGGGCGGTGCGGTACACGTCAGACGACTCATGCCGGGACTCCAGGTCAACAATGAGGAAGATGTAGTCAACGGGGATGGAGGAGATGAAGTCCACCAGGAACCAGGTGCGGAGGTAATACATGCGGATATCTTTGGGGTCCAGGATGATGTGGCTGTCCTCTCCCGGGATGCCCGTGCGGAAATTGAAAACCAGGTCCATGAGGAAGAGAGTGTCAGATAGGACGTTAAAGGTGATCCAGGGCATGGTGTTCTGGTCTTCGAAGAAGGTGATTCCCCAGGGCAAAATGACCAGATTGCTCATCATCAACAGGAGCATCACAATGTCCCAGTAAAACCTGGACAGAACAGGAGTGGTGGAAGGTTGAGGTTGTGCAGACGTAAAGCTGTGAGCATTTTGTTTTTGTTTACTTGTACAACTAAACCCAAAGCCTTTAGCCGCTATTGCTATGCAGAGATCCAACTGCATATTTGTACATCCAGTGTCCATAAACTTGCGTTGCTAACTGGAAAGGATAGAAAATCAAAAGACGAGGTCTCCAGTGATCACAGATCACTTCGTCAGAACAAACAAATCAGAAGCTACAGTAAAAATAAAATATATATATATTGTATGAATGGCCACCTCCATGTATGTGGATTGTAATATTTCTTATATGTGTGATAAATAATGTGCAAGCTTTCCAAACAAATCAAGTACATTACAAACTTACTGAAAGCACTGTAAACACAGGAACAAGTCCTCTTATTGGCTCAAACATGTGCGTATGGACCTGGTAATAATGCTGGTTGTCAAGTTAATCATGTAGTCCGAATGTCTTTGGGTTCAGTGTTTATGAAGAGGCCCAGAGAGCATTGCCAAGGTTAAAGGCCTTATCCCTGCAGGTAGTATAAGGCTTATAGTCAAAATCTGTTCACACAATGAATTAATGAATTGTTTGGGTCTATTGGTGTCACCTAAAAAGCGTTTGTTTTGCTGCAACTGCTGCAGTGTATCTTTATATCATACAGCATTCACTAGATAGAGACACACAACAGTTTTTTAAAAGGTCTGACACTGAAAGTTACAGAATTTCAATTTAAAGAAATACTTCAACGTTTTTAGAAAAACGATAATTTGCTTTCTTACAAAGAGTTAGATGAGAAGATTGATACCACTCTCATGTCTGTGCGATAAGTATGGAGCTGGAGTCAAGAGATGTTTAGCTTAGGTTAGCTAGTTGCATAACTAGTAGCCATAACGCCTTGTTAATACACAACTTTTCATCTTTATCTGTTTGTGTACGAATTAAACAAACAAGATATAACATTTTAATTACTGAGCTTTATTGGTGGACACAGCCAGGTTAGCTGTTCCCCCTCTTTCTAGTCTTTATGATAAGCAAAGCTATTCACCTGCTAGTTCTAGCTCCATACTTACCGGACAGATATGAGAGTGATCTTCTAATCTATAATACTATAAGCAAGAAAACAAAATGCGCATTTCCCAAAATGTCAAACTATTCCTTTGAGTTACGGGATTTGAAACGGCTAGGTCAAATGAAGTCATCCAATCAGGAGGACGGTGTGCCATCCAGGGAACGACCCATTTGAGAGTAACCCATAATCTCAAAACAACTCCTGTCACAGGAGGAACCCCTCTCATCAAAAATGTATGGTGTTTACCGCATCAGGCTCAATATACTATCAAAGAAGACAATAAAGAAAATGTCACTACCACTGGTCTGATACGCAGTCTGCTGCTCTCAGGATGTTGAAGCCCAGACTTCTGTGCTGTACATAGCTGCACTCATCACTGTCTGCTTCATGTCATTTTCTTTTAGGTGTCCAGTGTCTCGTTATACACCATGTCTACACGGTTTGGGTTTCCTTACAGATTGTTTCCATCAAGTGTCAATCACTTTGGGTCTCTCTCTCGCTCTCAGTCTCTCTTTCATTACAGAGGCACAGTAACAGAATATGGACCAGACTATTTTTGATTACCGTCACCCTTCACTGATTGCAATATGAACCCTGTGAGAAAACGACCCTCTTCTTTAGCCAGTCAGAGCAGAGATACAGGAATTGATAGATTAGTTCCTCATTCTCATTCATGTTTATCCCTCCATCAATCTCTTGCTTCCATGTCCTGTGTGTCACACACGCTGGTTTACATGACTACTTATCATCTCCTCTAATGTTGCAACAGATTAGTGGTTGCTTGCTGCTAATAACTCCACCAAAGACTCTGGACTCTGGCATTATAGCTGTTTACATGAAGCATGTGCACATGAGTGCTTAAGTATGAGTGTGTGAGATTGAAGCAGAATTAATTCTGCTGTATCAAAACCTTTTATTAATAACAGTGGGGGTGGAACAGGAATAGGAATGTGGTTTGATAGCATTTTATGTTGAATCTGAATCCAAGATTTAATCCGTTTATCAACTAAATGTAGTTGGTACCTTTTTAAAGCAACAAAAGTTATAAATAACTAAGAATGTCTGACATTCAAAACACTAAAATTCAAGTTTTGACAGATAAGTTACGTATTTACTGTTAAGATAAACGACTACCTGCCACTGTCGTTTACCTTTTTAGCCATGCTAGTGGTGTGGTCCATACTGAATTATCTCAAAAACTATTAAATGGATTGCCATAAAAATGTGTACAAACATTCGTGATCCTCAGAGGATGAATCCTACTGACTTTGGTGATCCCCTGATTTTTCCTCTAGTGCCACCATGACATTTATGGTTTTGAATGTAATGTTTCAACAACCATTGAATGGATTGCCATTAAAGTTGGTACAGACATTCATGTTTTCCACAAGATGATAATCATTTTAGGGATCCCCTTACTTTTCATCTAGCGCCACCATCAGGTCAAAATTTTAATTTGTCCAATACTTTGATACCAAATACTTGCTAAAAGACATTTCCAACAGCCTCAGCTGTACTTTACCTGTACCTGTTTAGTGCTAATTAGCAAATGTTAACATGCTAGAGCATTAAACTAGTGAACATTATGCCTGCTAAACATCAGAATGTTAACATCATGAATGTGAGCATGTTAGCATGTTGATGTTTGCAATACAACACTGTGCCTAAGAGTTGCTTGCATGTTGTGCTCAGAACAATCTAATGTTTGAACATCTACAGCTCCATGACAAGTGAGCAAACTCCTTCCGATGAAAACCACGTGACACAGTCGACAGCTCCAGAACGAGCGAGGAAGTGGACTTTAAGTTCAGATTCTTTTGTTGATTGACATTGATCTTCACAAAAAAAAAGAAGAGAGGAGATAAAGATTTTACAAGTGTGTTGGCCTAGTGGTTAAAACGTGTACCATATAATGTGATCGCAACGCCCCCTTTTGGATTCCAGCATGGGACCTTTGTTGCATGTCATTCCCCTTCTTTCTCACTTCATTTCCTGTCACTTCTCTATCGTCCATGTCTGAATAAAAAATGTCTCTCTCTCTCTCTCTCTCTCTCTCTCTCTCTCTCTCTCTCTATATATATATATATATATATATATATATATATATATATGTGTGTGTATGTGTATATGTTCGATAAGAGGGTCATTAGACTCTTAACAAATGTGCTTTTTTACCAATTGGATTCATACCTTAAAGTGGGGTTAGGACCTTAACCCCTAAACAGGAAAGCTGAGCACCAAAAACGTGCTGTTCCAACTCATCCATTTTAAAGGGGAAGTTGGAGCATAAGGTTTAAGGAGAGCAGGCCTTCGGTAATCCCCCCCTCAGCTGTCTGTGTATTATTGCATAATAGAGCAAGATTGGAATTATAGGGATTCTTATGGACAATAATCCCTCTGCACGGGTTTATCCTCTCTGTCTGGCATAGGCCTGATGTTTAAAAATTGTTTAAATTAGACAGCGGCTATTATTAGTAACTGCACAGACGGATTGCTTGGGCATCACTGCTAAGATGTCGTTCAGCCCAAAAAGCTGAATGATCCGACAAATCCACCAAAAGTGAGGCCAAACTAGAGCAAGAAATTATTGGATGTTTTTAAAAATGGAATACATTGGATCACTTAAATGATCAGGGTCAATGAATGTAGTTCTGCCTCCTCATAAATAAGAAGGAGAAAGGGAGTCACCAGTGATATCATTAACCCAGATGATCTTGTCCTATATACTGTATCACTAATCAAATCCCTTCATCGCCTTATCATGTGCGAGGAACCATGACATCAGCTGCTGTACTGCAGTTTGTCCTTGGAAAAGCTGAGCACCATCACAGGCTGTTTGGTTGGATGAAAACTGGACGCTTTAATGGGAAGTTTATGAAAGATCAATGATGAAATGGGGAATCTTGTGTTGGCAAAAGCTTACTGACTTGTGTTTTCACCCTTTCTGCATTTCTGTTTCTTTTCTGTCCATTTTCTGCAGACAAACTCACAAACAGCACTGAAACTAAGAGGAAACTGAGGTTAGGAAATTCTGAAGATAACCCAACTCCATCATTACCTGAAGTCACTGTAGGGGTGGATGATCCACACTCCAAAGCTCTTGACCCTGGCCTGCTCAGCAGCAACACCCTTATGACTGCCAAACATGCGCAGGGAGAACTTGTTGACCCCGGGCTGCAGCATGGATCCAAAATGCTTCTGGAAGTAGGTGGACTGGTCCTCTGGGGTGTCATCTTCACCTCCTGCGTCCTCCACATTGGTGTCCAGCAGGCCATCGGGGTCCGCTGTGTAGTCGTCATTGTGAGTCTGGACCAAAGAGAAGAGCGTCGTGGTCACATCGCCCCTCTTGTCTGTCTTAGGGGAGGGGGTGCCAGGGGGGCTCGTCCTCTGGGAGCCACTTCTCCATCTTGAGAAGCGGAGACTGCTCCAGCTGCGGTACCTGGGGGTCTCTGGTTTGTGAGCCGGGCTCTCGGCGATGCCTTTCTGGTCATCTGTACTCCTGGAGAGGCTGGTCATTTTTACACCTTGCACTTTACACTGGGCAAAGCAAAGAGGGCTCTGTTGTCCCTGTGATTTGGCTTGTAGGGGCCTGATTGTAAAGTTCACTTACTAATAACGTTCATTGCAGCTGCCATTTCCTTTTGATGCAAGTGTTAACTTCCTTTACAAAAAATAACTATCCTGGAACACTTTTAAGCAGGATGTAAAAATAAAAAACCTGTACTAAGCTACTGTAATTTAAAAATATAAAACAATGACCCCACAGCAACTAAAATATAGTCTACCACTAGGTAGGCCCTACCAGGTCACTTTTAGCTCTCCAGAGTACCACATAGGCCTACACATGGCAAGTCTCAAAATCGTATAGAAACAATAGCTTTCCCCACACGACTTCTCACAATATAGCCTATATCCATAAAAAGCTGCAGCGTCCATTTAAGAAAAACTACTTTCCCTGTGCTGAATGAAGCCCACTCCCCGTAAAAATAAAAACTTCAGCTTCAGATGAATTGTGTCCTCCGCCTTTGTTCGACCATGAGAGGACGGACGCAAATTGACAGAGAGGGCTCAGTAGCCTTTAATAATCGGCTTGCTGGCATAACCGCGTCCACTCACCTCTCCCCTCCTGCTCCTCCTCCTCCTGCTCCTCCCTGCGGTGGAAGTGCCCTCCCTACTCTGGGACGATCCCCGGAGTGGTGATCCGGCTGCAGGTCATGTTGCGCAGCCAGGACCGGGACCCTCCAGGTCAGCAGCAACTAAAATACCAACAATTAGCCTCCATACCTGCCAGAAGGTTATTGTTACGCTCGATCATTATTTGATAGGAGACATACTGTAAAATACTACAGGCGGTTATTTTTCCTTTCCTGTAATTTCTTTTTAGGAACCTTATTCTGTCCTTATACCTAACCCCTTAATTAGTTAAGGGAGTAAATAATTGAGAAGCATTTGAGGCTACATTAAGTCTTTTGAAGATCAAACAAAAACTTAATTTTTTACAGTTTACACTTTCTATTATAAATTTGCCATTAAAACTACTTAGTTTCAAACGTCTTTATTTTTTAATGTAATAGACTAGTGGTTTTAAAGACAAAAATGAGTAATTATTGTACAAAACATATTGACTACTTTGACTTGTCACATATAAGGTATTATGTCAGCGGTTTTAATTATACCTATTAATAAGCGCACAAAAGGCATTCAAATGCCTTATTTTATAGGTAATTAGAGTAAAGTCAAGTCAGTTTTATTTATATAGCCCAATAACACAAATCAAAAATGTCTTTACAATCTGTACAGCACAAGACACCCTCTGTCCTTAGACCCTCGATTCAGATGAGGAAATCCAGAGACTCCATGAACCAAACCATTAATAATATCCTTAAAGGAAGAGTTTGACATTTTAGGAAATACACTTAAATTTCTTGCCGAGATGAGAAGATGGATACCACTCTCAAGTCTGTACGTAAATATGAAGCTATTGCGAGCAGCCGGTTAGCTTAGCTTAGCATAAAGACTGGGAACAGAGGGAAACAGCTAGCCTGGCTCTGTCCAAAGGTAACTAAATTTGCCTAATAGCACCTCAAAAGCTCACTAATCAACATGTTATATATTGTTTGTTTCATTTGCACAAAAGCAGAAGTGCAAAAACATCAATTTGTGGTTATACAGAGGGTTGGCCGGGGGCAGTGACTTCCTGGGAGTATCGACCTTCTCATCAAACTTTTGACTTTTTAAAATTGTTATCTAATTCATAGTTTAGTCCAGTGGCTTTCAAACTTTTCCTTCAGAGGAATCTGGGGATTAAAACTAGAAATTACAGGCCCACACAATTTATGGATGATTGACCTGATTCTGGTACGCAGACACAAGAAAAGGGACAAACTTGTTTTTGTTTGGTAGCCGTACCTTGAAAATGTAAATCCGTTAGTCCACTTGTTAGTGGGAAATATTGTAATGAATTTTTAATTGGTCTATGTTGCAACTTAAAAGAGGGGAAGTGTTCGCTTAAAAAAAAGTGATATATTTACCAAAGTTACAAGAAAAACTGCTGTAAAGATACAAATTTGCAGTAAGGAATAATTAAATTCAAACTTTTATATAAGAATATAAAAATAATAATGATTAAGATACAACTGAGATACAGTGTGTGTATCACACTGTGTGTGTGTGTATATATATATATATATATATATATATATATATATATATATATATATATATATATATATGTGCCCTCTCCTGGTATCTTCCTGTCTGTGACCAGGTCAGTCTCCATTATATAGACCCCTGTACTGTTCTAGATCACATTTCACCATTATCGGCCATCCATTCTCTGAAATGGCAGGTGTCATGTTTACATTTACACCAGTGACTCAGCCACTCTGAGAAGTTGCAGTCACAATTACTGGGTCACTCCTAAAGCTGGCTCCTTGCCAAAGTGTAGTGTTTCGGAAATCATGGTCAAAGTTCAGTAAACGCAGAATTTTTAAAATGAACTAAATATTTTATAGTTATATAGTTTTTTTAAAACACTATATAGTGGAAAAACAAGTACAATCAAAACATCAGCTACAATGTGGGTGCAACACAGAAAATGCACTGCAGGCACATAAAGGGTGAGTGAAATCAGGATGGATGGTTAGACGGGGCCAAACTCAGAGCTAAAAATACCCAATTACATTTGCCTTTTCCCAGTTTAAAGGAATAGTTCGAGAGCGAGATGAGAAGATTGATACCGCTCTCACTTCTGTCCAGTAAATATGAAGCTACAACCAGCAGCTGGTTAGCTTAGCTTAGCATAAAAACAAAACAGGAAACAGCTAGCCTGGCTCTGTCCAAATGTAACAAAATCTGGCTACCAGCACCTCTAAAGCTCACTAATTAACGTGTTATATCTCGTTTGTTTTGTTTGTAAAAAAAACCCCCAAACAAACAAAAGGTCCTCAGGCGACTTCAGGAAGTTACTGGTCCCGACCAAGAAATAGTCCAGCACATAACCCCCTCCCTCCAGTAAAATGGTGAATTGTCGTTTTTACACATGCATTTTTGTACTGATTAAACAAGAGATACATGTAAATGTAGCAGTTCCCCCCCGTTTTGAGTCTTTGTGCTAAGCTAAGCAACTGCTTATCTTCATATCTAACTCTCAGCAAGAACGCAAATAAGTGTATTCCCCAAAACATTGAACTTTTCCTTTAAATGCTCATAAAACACATTTTATCTTTCCCACATATAAGCTGAACAGCACCCCGTGGCCTGATCACAGCCTTGAACCAGAGGAACACAAACGGGGGATGCATCGAGGACGTAGTACAAGACTGATGTAGGTTCCTTATGTCAAAAGTATGGAGTGAAGACGTTTTTGATATTTTCAAAGATAGAGCAGGAATACACATCCTTTAACACACAGATCGGATTATGGTCTGAAATATCCTACCATGATGTTTGCATGCAGTCCTCTGTGTTGAAATGTGATCAATGTTTAGACACGTTGTCACTTTACTGTGTGTGGACATTAAGCATCACCGATGTGCTTCCCGTTTTATTTTAGAGAGAGTTGTCTGTGAAAGTTTGCGGGTTTAACAGGATGCTTATTCTAAATATTTCATTTAGTAAAGCTCTTCTGTGTCCTACAGACGGAGGACAAATTAAAGGAAAAAGGTGAATAAAAGAGTGGAGAAACATATCAAATGCAGATGCTTCCATTCACCACGGCTCACTGAATGGTTTGGTGAGTATGAAAATGATGTGAATAAAATGCTACGGCCTTTACAGTCACTAGATCTCAACCCAGTTTCACACCTGTGGAGGATTATGAAACTTTCATCTTGAAATCTATTTAGTGATGTCTGTGATTGTCTCTGATGCTATAGTATGTGGCCCTATCAAAGTAAAAGTACTGTCCAAGTGCACCCTGCAGGGCTGTAGCTACCATTGAGATCATGTCCTCTTGTATTTTTTCTAAGAATTTGGGGGTTTTAGCAACCTGTGGGGAATCAACACATGGTGTGTATCTTATTGACTGATTCCAGTGTATTTCCTGCCATCTAAGCGTTTGACTAGTGGATTTCATGTGACTTGGTGTAGTTAAGTTGCCTTAAAACATTATTATTATTATATTGATTTGAATACACTAATTTGGAAATCAAATTTGGATTCAGGACCGGGATTCTAAAATCCCGGCTATGGTCCTGGTGACCTACGAGATAATTAAAAAAATAAATCAAACTTTCTGATGGAGGCTTAAAATAGTAAATTCCCCATCTGATGTAAAATTGACCTTTAATAACTAAAGTCTAACAGTTTCTGGAGCTGCATGTGTTGACCTTTCACACCCAGGGTAACGTCATATTGTGATGTCAGATGAGGAGAAATGACATCGAAGAGACAGACAAAAAGATAGAACAAATTCTTTCTCTGCAGGTTTTTTTTTTGTATCTGGTGACACCCAACCCTCAGGCAGAGAGAAACTGGAGTCATGTGACAGAAGAATATGACTTAAGTTGCTCAAACAGCGTCACTGATTTCAAGTCAAGATTTTTTTCATGAGATTTTTGAAATCGATTGTGCCATCATGACTTTTTCCACAGAGGATCCTCAAAGGTTTTTAATCCGTGACAGTTCAGTACAATATTCAGGCTAATAATCTGTGAGGTTGTTCTCTGTATCTAGAGCGTTGTCCAATGAAAACCATTAATCTCCAAATTTTGAAACCTTCAGAAAGTGTTCTTTTGTAATTTGTACTTCTTAAGCAAAATAAATCATTAAAATTATTATTTGATTTGATTATTTGAAAAAAAGTGTTGATATCATTAAACATAAACCTAAAACCCACCTTTTTAGCTTGGCTTTATGGCCATTACTTACAATTGTATATAATTATTCTTCACTTGTTTTAAACATTTTTATTGCATTTATCTTTTCTATCTTTTTTTCATCTTCTTCTATCATTACCATTTAGTCTTCCATTGTTTTACTGTTTATATTTTCACTGTTTTATTATTACCCTTTGCAATAACTTACATGAAAAGTTTGATTGTCACAAAGCTGAAAACTCGACTGTTTCTCTCAGCTCATGATAAATTGCCGTTTAGGAGATAAATGGTTTTCACAGGACAGTGACAATATGTACATTTATTGATAGATAAGACATTACTGTGTATTCTGTGTGCAAAAACTGTACCTGTACTGTGTGTATTGCCTTCAAGAAATACTGATAATAAGCCAATGCCACAATGACAGTGCTTGCATTGCAAAGTGAGGATGTGAGAAAATTTGCATGTTGTACAGAAAAGAAACCAGATAAGGCAGTGTGTAGCGTAGCCCAGGGACATGAGATGTCGGCCATGGGATCACAGTCCCCAGTCTGAGTGCGACAGGGGACCATTGTTGCTTGTCAACCCCCGTTTCTCTTTCCCTTCACTTCATGTCTTTACTCTGTCTAATATCGGCAAAAAAAAAAAACCCTCCTAAAAGTATTTAAAAACCCAGAAAGGTGGGGAAACAAGTGCCACACATTCCAGAAATGATAAATGATCTGACAGAAAACCAGCCCTGAGAACGTCCCCACTCACAGTAGGTTCAGTAAAAACAAGCAAACAGTCTTATTATCAGTGTTATGGTATAAATTTTAACTAAACAACACATCTGTAACATTTCATACATCAGTAAAAGAAATGACACTAAGAAAATCAAAAATCAAAAGCAATTTGGGCGCTTAAAACAAATGTTAACTACTGGCATTGTGGAGGTGTAGTGTCATTCAGTCGCTGAGATTTCATTCCTTTATCTTCTTCAGAAGAGAGGTTCAGCTGGTTTTGTCGCCACACAATTTCCTAAAAAGACACAATCACATCGTTGTTCCACTATGTATTCTCCATTCTGCAAATGTTTGCTTAAACTGTTTTTTATGACTTACTCAGATTGTGGGTCTTTCTTCACATAATCACATATTGGTCTGTACCCCGTCAGTTGTGCTTTCAGAGTATTAATCTCTTGGTTCCAGGCATCAGACTCTGCTTTTAACATAGCTTAGTGACAAAGAAAGAGAAGAAACAACTCAGACCCAAACAGTAACTCTTGTATTTCACCACATGGTGGCACCAGCAGCAGAGCATAATGAACTGTGAGGTGGCTGTTATACCTTCAGTCTCTGTGTGTTCCTTCTCCACACTTGCGAGCTCATCAGCTTTTGTTTTCTACAATAGTGTGGGAGAAATGTCAGTCAAAATGATCTGCAACTTGTGTTACACAAACACTGAGTACCTACTTTAATACCATACAACAGGGCTATTCAATTGGGCCGGATTTTAAAACCAGGAAATGTAGATGGGCCAGACATTTTCAGCAGCTTATTTAAAACCGTTTTTTTAAGTTTAAACAAATGCAAATGAATGTAATACAAAAACAGCAGGCATTTGGAGATGGCGGTAACATAAACAAATACTTGCCAGTCCAGGCAGAGTTAAACTAACGGTTTTCATTTCATTTACGTTTCAGGGTTGACAGATATTTTCAGTAGAGCACTTCTCTACTTGTGAATGTCAATAGTCAGATGTTTTGAAAAGCTCACGTGAGAAAATGTTGATTTGTGAAAGACATGATTGGCGGTGTTGCTACATCCATAAACATCCTGCCCAATCAGTACTGCGCATGTGCAACCCAACAGCGATGAGAAGGAAGCGAGATGGCTCACTCCTTAGCTACTTCCATACACTATATATGCAGTTTACTTATTTTGATCAGATTTCTGTATGCTGGGCCACTCGGAGGTTGCTTCTGGGCCGGATGTGGCCCGCGGGCCGCCAATTGAATAGGCCTGGCCTACAATGACCTCAAACCTATAAGACCAGAGGGCATTGTGTGTTCTTCACCCAAGGTAATGGGAAGAGGAAGAAATACTCACAGGATAATAAATAAAAGTCCTGCATTCAAAATCCTACTTTTATTATCAGCAAAATTTCAGACATAGAAGTAGGCCTACTCATTCTGCAGAAAAATGGCTCCTACATAACGGATATATTATTCAGTATTACATCAGTAGATTGTTAATACTGATGCATCAATGCATTTAATGTTATAGCTGTCAGAGGTGGAGCTACACAAGTGCATGTTCTTTTTTTTTGTGAAATATTGGATAATTTGACCTTGGTGGGCCTTGAACAGTTATTGAAATAAAATTAAAAAAATTCCAAAGCTTGCTAAACATAAGAACACACTTGTTTTTCTTTACAAATTTATTTGTGTTTATTTGTGTCATGCTTTTGTATACAAGTGTATCTTTGATCTGGAGGCCCACATAATGCACACTCTTGTAGTAATAAAATCTATAACTGTAGCTGTCAGATAAATGTAGTGGAGTAGAAGTATAAAGTGGCATAACATGCATTAGCATTAGTCAAGTGCAGTAGCTTAAAATTTTACTTACCACCATTGCCCAAGGCTTTGTGAACTGAAAGTGTTTACAAAGCACTTATATAAACTGGGTGTGTTTTTTCCTAAACTTCCTGCTACATATTATCATTCATTTACTAATGTTCGGTGCTGCTGAAAAAGTTGACCATCGTCTGTTATAGCATCTCTAGCATTTGCCTACAGAAAAAAAAATAAAAACTTTTCACCTTTTCTGCTTGACAGGCATCATTTTCTGTTTCCTTCTCCTTCATCTCAGGTCTGAGTTTGCCCAGTGTCACCTCCAGATCTGCCACTATTTTTGACCCCTGAACCAGCAGCCTTTCTAGCGTGGCTTTAAATGAGTCGTCATTTATATATTGACCATCAAGTCTCTCTGACTTCATTTGCAGATTTTCACCTTCCTTCTTTAGCATGATTGACACTTGATCTTGGCGCATAATAATCACCAGTAGTCCTATGCACACCAAGATGGATAAAATGGACACAATCCACTGCACACGCATTGATGCTGTTTGGGTAACTGTGATGCAGAAAGCGTGAAAAAGACAAAAGGAAGAGAGATCCGCAGAAGCAGGGATGTCAGGTTTTACACAGAGTGTGCAGTCAAGCTCTTCAATCATTAACAGTGTGATAACAAAAGTCAGTTGACTTCCTACTTTCTGAGTCATATGTCCTCTTACCGTGCTTGTATATTGTCCACTTTAGTTCTTCTTTTCACTAATTTTCCACATAGGATTTATCTCCCTGGAAAGCAAACAACCACCGAGACACAAGGTACAGACTTCACTTGATCACCAATTCATAATCTACTCACTTTTGCCTCCACCCTCTTTCCCAACAGGCTGGTTGTCTGATTGAATTTCACACTGCAAAACAGGTTGAGCAACTAAATTAACATTCAGTGTAGCTCTTGTGACACACATATTGACGGCAATAAAGAGCAAAGGTGTACTTTGCCTTCAATAAACGCAAATAAAGTGATTTTACTGTGATGAAAGAGGAGGACCTGTGCTTTCAAAAGAGAGAAGCTGATGGCTCATTGGTTGATTACACCTATAACTAATCAGTGAGTCTGGGAGTATGTATGGGCAGAGCTGGAGAGCGGTGCTTTAAGGACCTGCAGCCTTTTCCATGATGTTTTGATTCATCTAGATATTTCCTAAGTAAAACATGGAACAGGTCTTTTTACATGAATGCATGTATCAGATTCTGGTGGATCCCAGTTTTTTTTTTCTTAGCAACGTTCAAACAACTTCTTGGAAAGGTCCCTGAAGGCTTGGCTGAGCCAGTCTCCAAAATAGGATTCAGGCATTCTCTTTAGACTGCTAGCCCAAATCCATTTTTTGGCAAATCTAGATTGATTTTAGAAAGTCTGTACAGCCAGAAACCACATGACACATGTCGGACTTTTGCAAATCAGACTTGGCTCCTGCATGTTTTCTGACTCCCTGTGTTCAGGTTCATTTCTTCAACTGACACCTGCCTCCAAGTTACTCACCGGCTCTCCAGAAATACCTCACCAGGGCTCCTCCGCCGCTCCACCTCAGCCTGCTGTCCTCGCTCCGCCTACCTGCTCCCTCCAGTCTCTTGCCTCTTGCTGTCCTCGCCCAGTCCACTTGCTCACGGCAATTGCTTCCACACACCTGACTACTCTTTGTGTCTTATAATAAACCGAAAGTAACCACTTGATCTCTCTCTGTGCCGCTCGTGCTTTTGGGTCCAGCCTCTGTGTACCATAACAGTCGTTTAACCCGGAAACTGATGCAAAACGGTGCACACGTTTATAGACTGAACGTGCCCCTGGTATCACCAAAGGACGTATGAGTATCACGGCAATTATGTTTGATGTTTCTTTGGAAACGATTCTTTTCAACAACTCTTTAGTATGAACGAAGGGAACCGAGTTGTACTTGATTTCACTGCCTTCCCTAAATCATGGGAAACCAAAAGTCAAAGCTGACTTATTTTTATTTGCGTATGTAAGTTAATAACGTGTTTAACTTACGTCACATACGTAACTTCACTGATAGGCTGCTGTACTGTAACTAATGTACTGAGAGGAGTCAGTAGTCAATGGTGGTATAAAACAGAGCAGTCAACAAAATAGGTTTTTCAAAAACTGTGAATCACTGCAACCACGAGAAGTCCTTGAGCATACAGTCATAAATGTGCACAAAAAACATTACGCTGGTCCAGTAGTATGCAAGATTAGCTGCAGACAGATACACACACACAACCAAAGGCATGATGATAACAATGTATAAATGACAATGCATGGACTGCTACCGCTTTCCTGCTAGACTAGTTATCTCCAGCAGCTAATGCTTGGAACCCTGCCCACATGGTTCACGCTCCCACTTCAAAGTCAAATCTGGTCTAACCGGTCTTACGGCTTTATTGGAGTGGAGTAAAAAATGTGGCTGTTTGCCCACATCCTAGGCTTACGTCATAGTGCAGGGGATCCCTTATGTCCATATTTGTTTAAATGTTTAATAATCCTGTGGTTATCTTCCATGTTGACATGAGACTGTTCCCATCTAAATACAGTAAATATTGATATACTGGCAGCTAAGAATCTAGGTTTATTACTATTTATCATTTTACAACACGTTTGTATAATGTAATGAAAGTTTGTAGTCCCTTCATGCTGCACACGTAGAGCATAACGTAGATAATTAAATTCATATTAAAATAGGGTAACTTATAAAATAAATAATAAAATATAACAATATATACACTTATTTATATACATATATACATAGCCTACATGTAAACACCCAGGTCGAGTGCTTGATCTGGGATGTTGGTGGAGCAGGTCTCTGTAAAGATGTGGGCACAACAGTCTCTGATTTCCCGTTGGTTGGCCAGACTGAGTCCCATTTCGTCCAGGCCAGACATTAGCCATGAGCAGCTGTAAGTCCAAGCTGGGCCAGCATGGCTCCTATCCCGGCTCTTCCTCTCCTCCTGGGGCGATCACAGCACCCTCTGTTGTGCCTGGTCCGGTTGATCTGTCTCAAGGTCCGCTGCTCTTTAAACCAAACCCCGGTTTCCTTTTCCGTCGTTGACAATGATGTATTTCTGTCATAGGTAATACGTGTTAAAAAATAACAAGAAAAACAAAAATGTAGCTAGCAGAGTTTGAAGGAGCTACAGGAGCAGCATCTGCCATTTGCAGCCATTGCCATGGTCAAATCTTCTGATCCAGTCTATTTGAACAATTTTGGCTTAGCCCTTTAAAACAAATCCAATCAGACATCATTCAATGATGTTTCAGCAATAAAGCCGAAAACCCCCAGAATAAAACAAAAATGTAGCGAAGTTTGAAGGAGCTACCAGCCGCTGCATCTACATGCGCAGCCGTTCATTATTCATATTACCATACCATCCTTTTTTAATGTTTTTTCCATATGTCATTGTTATATAATATGCATTTACAGATTTAATTTCACTGCCATTATCTCTCACTCATTTTATCTCTCCCCATGATGACAAGCTTCAATATTATAATCAGTGGTGGAGGAAGTATTCAGATCCTTTACGTCAGTAAAAGTACTAATACCACATTGTAAAAATACTATGGTACAAATAAAAGTCCTGCATTTAAAATGTTACCTGAGTAAAAGTATGTATGTATAATCAGGAAAATGTACTTAAAATATTAAAAGTAAGGTAGTAGGTTTTGTTGATTCACCTGTGTGATCATTTTGGAGGATGTAGTTTGTGGTGTTCTTGAATTGTATTGCATTATACAATGAGGTGTTTGTTATTCAGCCTACCCTCGTTGATATAAATGGGGTGGACAAAATAACAGAAACACTTGTCAGTGGCCTATAACGCAATACAATTACACAGCACCACAAACTACATCCTCCAAAATGACCACACAGCAGAATCACTTTTAACATTACAAAAGAAAGGGCTTTTAGGATTAGGACTAACCTGTGTGTTTGGCCAACGTAACCCTATCTCTGTGGGGTTGCTGGAGTGTAATTGGCGCTAACATTAGCCTACAGCCTCTAGCATCCAGGACCAAGTTCCACAGTGGGGAAATATTGTGCTATCTTTTTTTTTTTTTTTTTTTTTTACATAACTTGTGAACCACAAAATAATGTAGTATGAAATGCTTCTTGAAGTAGCGCTGAGTTAGGTTATTACTGTATGTAGTAAACTAGTTAATCGGACATGCTAACGTTTGCAGCTTACATAAGAGCATTCTGTCATGGCTTACTGGGAACTGGAAAACTGTAGGATTAAATATTCCTTTAGGGGTTGAGAAAATTCTCCTGCTTGTTAAATAAACCATTTAAAAAACCCATTGGATTATCTGAAAAATACATTGTTAGAACTGAAAACAGATTTTTTTGCTCATTAAAAGCTGGCATTTGGACATACATGGTTTTCACAGGACAGCAATTTATGAGAAACATCTACAAGCATGAAGCAAACACTGGCATATCTGTGTGTTGTGCACGACTATGTAACAATTGCCGCTGATATAAATACATGTGCATGCAAAGACACGTTTACCTTTTGCTTTGTGTTCCTGCAGATCAAATAAAACCATCAGATAAAATCTTTATCTCTTTACCTTACACAAAACATAATAGTGATACAATTAAGAAACAACACCACCACATCACAATACGTCCACTGTTCTCAGGACAGCAGAAAAGAGCTCCACTTGATCCTTGTGAAAATAGTCACAATAGCATTGAGGCAGCTCTAAGAATCATGCATTTAAACAACTCACACCCACTCATTACTCTTGTGGGTGGTGAACAAACAGCTACAGTGTCAACAAATAAATCACAGTTGTTGAATGTGTTACAGATACACTGTAAAGACAAATCGATGGGCACAAAGCCAGCAGACAATCACATTAAGTTTTAAAAACCAAAAAGCAGATAACAAAGTTCACAATGGAACTTAGAGTCATTTTAAATGTATCTATATTATAACCACTGCAGTCTTACATCCTGTTATAGGTGGGGTTCTTTTGTTCGTCCTTATCCATTTTCACTGAAATGAACTCCTCTGAGTCCTGGTACATAATAATATATTGTATATTATTAACTTGAGTCCATTAACATCTCTTTTCCAGTCACATCAGCAAAGACTTAACAAAAAATGTGTGACGTGACGATGTATTTGCTCACCTAGAAGATGATTGGTCCATTAGTGAAGGTCAGAAGGTATTTAAGCATCCTTAAATCCTGCACCTGAACCCCTGAATGTCTGTTGGCCAGCTCAGGTGAGAATGATTAAGATATCTGAAATATTAAGCAAACTATTTACTAATTCTGTTTTCAGCTATTTTTGTGAAAGGTATACATTTTTTCGATTAAACCAGTTAACCAGTGCCTAAAGTATAATGGTACTAATGGGAATCTTCTCATGCATTTATAACTAGGTTACATATTTGCAAAGCTGAATGTGGGAAAGAGTATGTTTTTTGTGTGCATTTTTCGTTTTCTTTCTTGGATTGGTTTCTAGATGCTGATGTGAATTGTGATTTTTCTATTCATTTTTCTCGTCCTTTAATTTTCATTCTGTATGTAACAAGAGATAAAAATAAGAGACAACATGGAGGTTTGCTACATTTTGGTATTTATATGGAATGGAAAAGATTAAAGACCAAAAGTTAAAAAGTGTCCAACTATGTCCAAAACCTCTAATTTTTGTACCTTCTTTTGCTCTATTAGGTCCTCTCCACTGACAAACATGGGGTTGTTTGTTGTAATCTTTTCAGCTCTTCTGCTGAGTGGTAAGTATTACTTTAATGATAATAAATGAGTGATGATAAAGTATTTCAATGAGATATTACTATATGAGTTGAACTATGGATCAAAACAAAAGTTAAAGAAAAACAGCTTGGACTTCATTCAAAGCTCGCAGCAAAATTGCAGAATAAATCAATACAAATTGTCAGCTATAAATAATGAAAATATACATTAATATGAACCATAAAACAATAAATTCATGACAAGACTGTGGACATTAATTCTAAGATCTTTGAAGGCATAAAGTAATTGAAATCTACCTTGGTTTGTTATTGTTAGAAATTTAATAATGTCACAGAAATGGATATACTTAAATGTTCAGTTGTTGAAATGCATGCTCGTACTGATATTTTGCAAAGGCTAATTTATTCTTGGCAACAGTTACTGATATTTGGATTCTGTTTGATGTGTGCTGAACTTACTTATGTAATCCAATAGAAACAACAGTGAGGGGAAAAAAGACAAAGTCAATGCAAAGCAATCAGTAAGATGGAAAATGTCACCCTGAATACATTTTATTCTTTTTTTAGGGTTTTGCAGAGGAGGACCAGCCACTCTAACACCAGAGTCAGGCACCTGCTGGGTCATGGGCAATCTCCACTACACCTTTGATGGCCATTATTACACATTCATGGGCAACTGCACCTACACCATGGCCAAGAACTGCCATGTTGGTGGGACCCTCCCGGCCTTTGAGGTGGAGACCAACAACGTGGGCAACATACAGGTCCCATCAGTGGGGACAGTCACTGTCAATGTTTACGGGATCAACATTGATATAGTTCGCTCTGAGTTCGGTATTGTGCGGGTGAGTTAAAGGGTTTCATGTTTATTGTGTTGGCATCGTGTGAATGCTGAATATTGTGATCTTTACAAGCTGACTATATGTATTTTCAGGAGATTCTGGTTTAAAACTTTTTTTAATTGTAATAATAGATCATTTCTTTGAATTTTTAGTGAAGTGGGATGCATATGCTATATGTTTGTATTCATTTAAGTGCAGTATTTATCGATTAAAAGCTAAAATGTTCACAATGTTATATAAATGTCTGCACCCAGGGCCGTAGACTAAGGACACTGAGGTCACGTCCTTGTTATTTTTGTAGCAGTCTGGGGGAGAAGTTTAGGTTCCACTATTTAAAAAATTAACACACGGTGGGAGTTTTGTAGGCAGATTAAAGTATTTTAAAACTCTATATATATTTGCATTTGGGCCAACAAATAAATAAATTCATAAAGGACGTAGCATTTTCACACCAAAGTTTTATTCCTGGCAGTGTGGAGAGGGCTTTGAAGCAGCTTTTGGAAAATAAAGTTTAACTGAAATGGTAGAATGACATTTTATATGCCAAATCCAAATTTTATTTGTTTACATCTGATGAATTGTTTTGTTTATTCCCAATAAGGCTACTTTTAGGCAATCAAAATCATAAATGAGTAAAGGACATTTCTCCCCCAAAATGTTTCCTGGTAGTGTGGAGAAATCTTTAAAACTGGCATTTTATGTTGGGAAATCATCTTTACAGAAAGTAGAATTTAACACTTAACTGAATAAGTAAAATATTAAAAATCGTAATAATTAAAATCTATAAAGATTTTGAGATATCATTGTATCTAACAAACAACCAACCAAATATAAAATATTTTCAGGTGAACTATCAACAATGGACTCTCCCAATCAACTTGAACAATGGCCAGGTGAAGCTTTCCCAGAAAGGTGTGTTTGTCGTCATGGAGACAGATTTTGGCCTGAGCGTGCAGTACGACTGGAACGAGTACCTTGCAGTCACAGTGCCTGGCAGTTTTGCTGGCAGTGTGTGCGGCTTGTGTGGCAACTTCAACAGCAAAAAGGAAGATGATCTCACGACTCCCAGCGGTTCAGTGGCCAGCAGTGTGGCAGCGCTGGGAGAGAGCTGGAAGGCTGCCGGCGCCGCAGACGAAGCCTACTGCCACGATGAATGCGTTGGCCACTGTGAAAACTGTCCTCTCAGTGAAGTTCAGAAATTAGAAAAACAAATCTTTTGTAGTGCCCTTTTACAAGATATTGTTGAACTCGTAGGTTGTCAACCTGAAATAGACTCCAGCGTCTTTCAAAGCAACTGCATGCTTGACCTCTGTAGGGGTGAAGCTGTGAACACGTATCTTTGCAACACTCTTCAAGGCTTTGCTGACATCTGCCAGAGATCTGGGGTCAAAGTTCCCAACTGGAGGACTTCTACTAAATGTCGTGAGTGATCCAAAGTTTAACAAGCATAAATACATGTTAATAAATGCAATGGTGGAATGTAACTAAGTACATTTATTCAAGTACTGAACTTGAGTACAAATTTGAGATACTTTATTTGAGTCTTTTCTTCTCATGTCACTTTCTACCTCTCTACATTTCAGAGGGAAATATTTTACTTTTTAGTCCACTACAATTATCTGACAGCTTTAGTAACTAGTTACTTTACAAATTTTTTCAAACAAAGATTTTTGCTAACAAAACATATGATGAGCTTATAAATGATGTTTGTTTGTTATTGATGAAACTACCCAGAGTACAGGTGAATAGATTAGTCGATTAATCAATACGTCGACAAATTAACTGGCAGCTATTTTAATATATTTTTATATTTTTCAGACAAAAACATTTCATGGTTCACAAATGTGAGGATTTCATGCTTTTCCTTTTAATAATTTTAATTCATTTTTAATAATTTAAATTTTGTACTATTGGTTGGACAAAACAAACATTGTGAAGGTGTCACTTTGGGCTCTCTGTAATTGTGACGCCATTTCTCACAAAGTTTTACACACCAAACAATCAAACGATTAATTGAAAAAATAATCAGCAGATTAATCCATAATGAAAATAATGAGGATAACTGATAACTAATAACTGAGGATCTATCTCCTCTTTGTCCACACAGCTACACCCAAGTGCCCAGAAAACAGCCACTATGAGTTCTGTGGGAGTGGCTGTCCTGCTACATGTGCAAACCCAAACACTCCCACAAAATGCAACGCCCCCTGCGTGGAGTCATGTGTCTGCAATGACGGCTTCATGCTCAGTGGCACCAAGTGTGTCCCCAAGGCTCAGTGTGGCTGCATGTACGAGGGTCACTATGTGGAAGCCGGAGCTTCCCTCTGGGGTGGTGAGGGCTGCACCAAACGCTACACATGCTCCGCTGGTGGAAGTTTGTCTTCCAAGCAGACTAGCTGTCCCGCTGGGCAGCAGTGCCAGGTGGTGCAGGGGATCAGAGGTTGCTATCCTGTCAACTACGCCACGTGTATGGTATCTGGCGATCCACATTTTGTGACCTTTGATGGGCAGCGCTACAATTTCCAGGGCACATGCGCATATCAGATGGCTGCGGTCTCCTCCAATAAAACTGGCCTGGAACATTTCAGTGTTGTGTTGCAGAACAATGGCCAAGATAAGAAGATCGGGTCCGTTGTCAAGCTTCTAGAAGTCAAAGTGTATGGGCACACAATTGCCATCAGCAAAGAGCACCCAGGCGCTGTTGTGGTAACATATTTTGCGAAAAAACATCGTACTTGTAGGGCTGCAACTAACAATTGTTGTTGTTTTCATAATCAAATACTTCCAGATTATTTTCTAGATTAGTTGATTCATTGTTCGGTCTATAAAACACCAGTCAACAATGACATATGTCCATCAAAACCCAAAGATGTTCAGTTTACAATAATGTTAAGACAATGAAAAGCAACAAATCCTCACATTGGAGAAGCTGGAACCATCAAATGTTTGACATATTAGCTTGAGAAATGACGTAAAACTATTAAAGCCCCTAAAAACTTGGTTTCAAATCTTAAGTATTTCTCTATAATATTAAATATTCATATCTAAATCAACAACAATCAGAGTTAAAGCTTGGAAAAAAACACCTTTAGTTATTATTTAGTTATTATATCAAAAACTGATCTGCTTCATCGGGAGTGTATGGGTGTGGTTTGATCAGATTTGACGGACAGTGTTGACAACATCAACAACAACCCCCCCAAGTGTCAACACATTTTGATCCAAATGTTGCTAAATCCTGATTGGTGCACAGACATTTGCGACATCACATTTTCCGGAGCCCCGCCCACTTCAAACCAGTGAGAGGAGCACAGAGAGGAAACACAAAATACAGAAATCTCTCATGTGAAATAACCAAAACTGGCAGAAAATGCTGGGTTCATGTAGGAGCCCATCCCTCAAAGTATGAAACTGATTGAGAAAATATGTTTTCAGGGCCTTTAATAGCGTATCAAAATTGGTTCCAATTAATTTTCTCTCAATCAACTAATTGAATAATTGACTAATTGTTGCAGCTCTACAAACTTGTACTTATCGACAAATTCTATGTAAATTATTAAATGTAGAAATTACTTTTTCTATTTCATTATCTTTTTAAGGTCAATGGTGAGCTCTCCGACCTCCCTTTGATGCTGGACAGCAATAAACTCCATCTTTACACGAGCGGCTGGTTTGCAGTGATCGAGACAGACTTTGGAGTGAAGGTGTACTACGACTGGAGCAGCGTGGCGTTTGTCATCGTTCCCAGTACGTACACAGGCGTGATGCAAGGCCTTTGTGGAAATTACAACCTCAACCCCAAAGACGACATGCAGATGAGAAATGGGAAACAAGCCGCCACTTCTGAGCAGCTCGGCCAAAGCTGGAAAGTCGCCACGATCCCTGGCTGCGTGGACGGCTGCAGCGGCCCCTGCCCTGGCTGTAACGCCACTCAGAAAGCAACGTACAACAGCAACAGTTACTGTGGCCTCATCAGCGACTCTGCAGGCCCGTTTCGTGACTGCCACTCCAAGGTCGACCCTGCGGGTTTCCTTGATGACTGCCTGTATGATGTCTGTCTTTACCAGGGCAGCGGGAACATGCAGTGCAAGACTTTGACTGCCTACACGGCTGCCTGCCAGCTGAAAGGTGCCACAGTTTACTCCTGGAGGTCAGCTCAGTTCTGTGGTAAGGACATCTGCTATTTACTAAGTCAGTCAAGACGTGTTCTTGTGAATTTCTTGAACCATAATTCTGATCCTGCCTTGTTCCTAGATGCCCAGTGCCCATCAAACAGCCATTATGAGCTCTGTACAACCGGCTGTTCCAGATCATGTCAGACAGACTCTACACTATCAAACTGTGGAGCTCAGTGCATGGAAGGATATGTTTGTGATGAGGGTTACCTTCTGAGTGGAGATGAATGTGTGCCTGCCACCCAGTGTGGCTGCATTTCTGAAGGCAAATACTACCAGCATGGACAGGTCTTCTACCCTGATGCCCTTTGTCAGAAGGAATGCACCTGTAACGGCACAGTAAGGATGAGGGGAATTGAAAGGGACTGTATGAAGGAGTTGTCTTTGTTGATCTGTTTGGAGAAATGGGAATGCATTTTGAACACTCATAATTTACTCTTGCTTAACCCACTTGGCATGATGTTGCATTCTAGTGGTCTAAAATTTAAAGGGTCAATTCACCCAAATCAATTGTTTTCAAATACCCTAGTGGTACATAGCCATGCAAGTAGTTTTAGTTTCATGTGCTGAGGTTTTGAGGTATCTCTCAGGTACCTCTGAAACAATGTCCCGATTACTCAAAATCATTCAGTCTTGTCAACAATTTCCATTTCCAGACTATTTTTTATTATATCTACTTTTTCCAAAACAATGCACACTAGTCATCACTGTAAATGTGCCAATTTTAGCCTAAAGGCTAATTTTCAATTGTTGTCCCTTGGCCAAATGTTAAATTAGCCATTAAAATAACAGTAAAACAAACAACCTGTAAAATCATAACAGGAAGAAGCAGGCAAAACATGAAACAGCTGGACAGGATAAAAAGCTAAAAGCAATAAGGTAAGACATGCACAGTAGGGAATGTATGATGCAAGCAAATAATACAGAACAAAATATGTTAAGCAGACATTCAGTGCAAGCTGTTAAAACATATGCCACCAAATCTCATTCAAAACTCTTAGCACATACAACCAAAACTATCTGCATGTCTCGATTCCACTGGGATTAAAGGATAGGTTCACATTTTTTTAAGTCTAAAAACTATAGCCAGGTGCCCATATGAACACTGAAACAGGCTTTTTCTTGCTGTAATCATTCCTCCTGTTCATATTATCAATATATACAAAAAGAAAGGAAAATTGTGAATCTATCCTTAAAATTAGAAAATTATTTTGTGTTTGTGATTTGGATGAACTGAGTCTTTTCATCACTATCAAATAAATAACACAACATTTTACACTGAACAATAACCAAGCTGGTACGTCTTTCATATTAGGTGCAGTGTAAGCAGTCCTCTTGTGGTCCATATGAGAAGTGTGAGATAAAGAATTACGTGCGATCATGTCAGCCTTTGGGAAAAGGGGTCTGCTCCATCTCTGGAGATCCACATTACAACACCTTTGACAACACCACCTATGACTTCCAAGGCACCTGCACCTACATAGCAGCTAAAGGCTGCCACCTGAGCGGCACACGGCTCACCAACTTCTCTGTGGCAGTGGAGAATGAGAAGTGGTATGGTTTGTCTGCCAATCCCAAGGTCTCAGTGACCAAACTTGTAGCGGTGGAGGTTTATGGAACAATCTTGATCCTTCGCAGGAACGAAGCTAATATGGTTTGGGTATGTCACTAATATTGTCATTGTTTAAAGCAACTATAACTGACAATTATCACCTGAATCTGCAGCTCCCCTCTACTTTACGGAGCTTTAAAACAAGTTTCAGCTCATTGTTTAGCTGTCTTTTACTGTCTTGGTTCACTCTCAACACTCTCATAGCTTTGTTTTCGGCCTGGAGCAGGCAGCTGTTTTCATTAAAAAAGCTCTAAAAACCCACTTTGAACTACCTGCTCAGCACCAAACAGCAGACAGACAAAATTAGCAACTAGCTGGTGAACATAGTGGAGCATTTAGCAGCTAAAGAGCCAGATATTTCCCTGAGGAGTTCATAGAGACCAAAACAGAGCTAAAAGAGAGTGAATGCAAGTTTAAAGAGTTAAACTGAGTTTAGGTGCACTGAAAATAATGACAAAGTGGGCACAAATGTTCATAACTGAATGACAGCAAATATACTATATGTTAAATTAGAAGAAATGATGGATAATCAAAACAGATAAATTATTCTCTGCAGATAAATGGGGTACTACTTCACCTTCCACAAATCCTCCACAATGGTGCAGTGAAGGTTTATCAGGAGGGGGCAAATGATGTCATTATGACTGACTTCGGCCTGAGGGTCACATATGATCTGGTGTACCACGTCACTGTCACTGTCCCTGGAAACTACAGGGGCAGAACCTGTGGTCTGTGTGGCAATTTTAACAATAACAAAACAGATGAGTTCCAGCTTCCGGATGGAAACGTGTCCAAGGACTTCCAGACCTTTGGAGCAGCATGGAAAGTCCCCGTGCCTGGAGTGATCTGTGAAGATGGCTGCAGTGGTGACCTCTGCCCCAAATGTGGCGATTCTGATAAAGCTGCGATAGAGGCAAAATGTGCAATTATCACAAATCCCAATGGTCCCTTTGCTGCTTGTCATGATGTAATTGATTCCGCCTCCTACTTCAGAGATTGTGTCTATGATGTTTGCCTGACCAAAGATGAAAGCATACTGTGTCACAGTATTGCTGCATATATGTCAGACTGCCAAGACTTTGGTGCAAAGATTCAGAACTGGAGAAGTCCTTCTTTCTGCCGTGAGTCTGCACATTTTTATTATTTATTGTACACTGAAATATCCATCTCTAACTCCACATCTGTTCAACATTACATTTACTATAAAAAAAACAACAACTCCTGTTATTTGTTTACAGCTTTTACATGCGGTATTGGCAGCCATTATGAAACCTGTGTACTGCCTTGCACCTCTCCATGTCCTGGTCTCGTTGACACCGGCACATGCACCACAGCTTGTGTTGAGGGCTGCGCCTGTAATAAAGGCTACCACTACAGTGGAACTGGCTGTGTGCCCTTTGACCAGTGCAGCTGTTATTACAATGGCCAAACTTACAAGGTAAAAAGATAAAAAGATTGAAGAAGAAGAAGAAAAGATTGATAAAGCTAACAAAAGTTTGTTACGAGGCTCGAGTGCACAACAGCAGTAACACACATCTTCAAATTACATTTTTAACATTTTAGTTAGAAAGATCCTGAAAGGTACAAGCTTTATTATGATTACCGTTATGAATTAATTATTTGGGCAAATGAGGCTTGCTGGGCAGTTTGGGAGTTTTTATCTTCGCTAATGGCTCCAGGGATGGCAAGGTTGGTTGGTAGGTCTGTCCATCACTACTAACTACTATTGGATGGATTGCCATGAACTTCTGTACAGATATCCGTGGTTCCCAGAGGATGAAGCCTTCTGTCTTTGATCTCTTAATTGTTCAGCTAACACCATCATCAGGTCAACATTTAATTTGTCCAGCACTTTGGTTTATGACCAAATACCTGCAAAACTAATGACATTCCCATCAGCTTCAGCTGAAGTTTGCATTTAGCGCTAATTAGCAAATGTTAGCATGCTAACCAGCCAAACTAAGCTGGTAAACATGGAAAACATTACTTACTAAACATCAGCATGTTAGCATGCATTTAGCTCAAAGCCCTGCTGTGCACAGCGTCACAGAGCTGCTAGCATGGCTGAAGACTCATGTTGTGTTACTCGGTGCATGTTCACCTCAATATTTGAATTTTGATGATGTTAAACATGTACACCCAACTACATTAAAGGAAAAGTCTGTCTTAAAATAATATTCATGTGCTCATATGTTCATTAAAACTGTGATTCTAATGGAAGACAACATGTATTGTTTAAGTTCAACCAAAGCTAATATGAGGCTTCAGCACTCTGAGTTAACCAAATCAAAAAAAGTGGGGATTTTCAAAAGTTACAGTATTTTGGGTATGAAATACCCGAAAGATGAACTTTTGAAGATATCCACTTCCACAGACTATTGAAACTTCATATTAGTTAACTTTGGAATACATTTTTGGACAGAATGAGGACTGTGGATTTTGTTCCTCATCACTTACATTGAAATTGCTTTGGGAAAGGATTGTTTAATGGCCAGTATGAACAGGACAAATGATTACAGCAAGGAAAACTTGCTTCAATAGTCCTTCCTGACACGGACTTGAAAAATTGTGAACCTTTAATTTAAGCATTAATCTAACCATGTAGTCATTTGCAGGTTGGAGAGTCCATTATAAGTGATGACTGTCTCAGGATTCACACCTGCCAGACCTCTGGAGTAGTTCTGTCAAAGAACATGACTTGTGACCCCAACGAGAGCTGCCTGGTCAAGAACGGCGTGATGGGCTGCTACATTCAGCAGTGCTTTTTGAGCGGCAATGGGACCCTCACTGCATTTAATGGTGAAGGTGGTACTATAACAGTGCCAGGAGCCTATGAGATTATCCAGAACTGCGACCAATCTCAGACATCAGACTGGTTCAGGGTGGTGGTGAAGTTGGAGACATGCACTCCTGGTGTCAACACAATTACGGCTGCGTACGTGTTCTTCAATGAAGTGATGATCACAGTCGACAAAAAACATGACGTCTGGGTAAGTGTCTGGATAAAGATATGACGTCCATCTTATCTAACCTTAAAAGATGAATTTATTGCTATAAAGTGTTCAGTCTGTGTTCACAGATAAATGGAAGGGTGATGACTCAAACCACGTTCTCCCAGAACAATGTAAAAGTGGTGGTTTCTGACAGTACAGTGAGAATCAACAGCCCTTCCAGCCTTCAGCTGTACTTTAGTTCAGCTAATGAACTCACCATGAGTGTCAGTGACAAAGTAGCTGACATGGTATGTGGGGCATGTGGGAAGCTCAGGCCTGTTGACACAACACTACGAGATCTGAGAGAGAGACTGCTGGTCTCTCTTCATGGGCAGAGTACTGTCTTTGCAACACTTAACATTGGGCAATGGACAGCTCCTGATTTCCCCCAGTGGTAAGTTACATAAATTACATCCATATAGTGACTTAGTAGCACAAAAAGAGCAGAAATGGGCAACATTGCTCATGGGTTTTCTTACATGTCTGCTACACTGAGAATGAAGAATTTATGATAGCACCTACTTTATGTTTTACTGGCCAAGACATCAAACTACACATATTGCTTTTGGAGATTTTATGCAAATCAGATTATTATTATTGTTGTCATTATTATTATTATTTCTTCCTCCTCGACTATTATATGCAGATGATACAATTTATTTACATTTAGTTTCATTAGCAGAAATGTCAACTTCACAATGTGACAAATAATTTTTCTGTTTCTTTTTCAGTGGTTTGTAAATTTCAGTCCTGCCAGCTTTTTGTCAACTGCATTGAGCAACATCCTTCAGCACTAACCAAACAGACAGCATCACTGATTCATGAAATTATATTATATAGAGAATCCCATATCCATGTAAATACCATTCCTTGCTACGTTTCTGAAAAAGATGTTTGTCTTGTCAAACATCTGTAATAAGAGCAGAAACATATATTCTGTACAATTGTACAAGATGCAGCTACAAACTTTATTGATATTTTGCTTTGGAATAAATACCAACACCACCCAAAATAACAATGATGCATTTCACTGTGTTCTCAATAAACAGTAAACAAACAATGTCTGTCTCTTATGTGTAACTATGTGATAATCTGATACCAGTCTATCTTCCCACCGTCCAACCATTGCATCAAGCTGCTGTAGCACCAGCATTTAAAGTCCATCTGAATTCACATTTATTTAACCCTCTTTGCAGTCAAAAATAATGTCAGAGTTTTTTAAATGTATTGCCAACTGTTTTTTATTATTACATGGAAAAAAGGTCTTTGGGGAAATATCAGAAATACTCCTTTTCCTCTTGGCAGCTGTGGGTGTGTCAGTGTCTGTGTTTGTATGAGTTAGATAAGAAACTGGGTTTCTAAGAAGAACCATAATTCATTCTACTAGTTACACCTCTAATTAATGCAACTTTCTAGATCTGCTTCTCATTTCATCAGTTTATTTGATGCATTTACATACAAACTGCACATAAACATACATAAACTGCAATTGTTTCCTAAAGCTCATACAGAGTCTGAACCTTGTAGAATAAATTAAGAGGCAAACTTTTATTCACTGTTGAACATAAAATTTATTATGCAATTATTTTACAAACCCATTTCATTAAAAGCTTAAGGACAGTAATACCATATTTTGAATAAAGCTTTCATTGCTGATTTATTGTTGAATTTTCTGCAGATGATGACACTGTTGCATTGATCTCTGGGTGTAAATAACATTTCTTTCACAAGTCACTGCAAAAAGACAACAAATTAATTAAATTGTGTTAAATTTGTTGCAGTTCTTTTTCACATGTATTCTTTAATGTGTGGATCCACCAGACCTCATATTGTAACGATGTTCAGAAATGATTTCTTATTGTTTCTTTCCTACATGGATTGCCTAATGTTAGGTATTTATTGCATCATAAATACAACACAAATATGTTGATAATATCAAAAATACTATTTCAAAAAGTTGTTCTGACATTGAGTCCACTGTCACACATGTAAACCTCATTTTAACCTTATTTCTGTTACTCAAAACTGAGGAAAGCAATTCAATTAAAGGCAGATGCTGTATGGACCAGCCTGTATCCTACTCACCAGGTAGGGAAATCTTGTGCAGAAAATGAGCCCATGTACTCCTGCATCACTTCCTGCGAGAAGCCCATGGTGTCTCTGAAGAGAAGGAATTTGTCACATGCACCGCACACCTTGTCTGCCATGCTGTCACTCACAGTCACAGTGAGCTCCTGGGTGTTGCTGTAAGACAGCTGGAAGTGTGACATCTGCTCGATAACTATGGTTTTCTCACTGACTCTCACAAAGATATTATTTCTAGGCATGCTGGGGAGAATCGCCTTTTTACCACTGACCTGTAAACAGCATCAGATGCAGATTTTATTGTTTAATGTGAGGTTATGTTCAGATATCTAGTATAGTTCATATACAGTACAGTATATATTCAACAATTTGGAAAATATGATCATTCGTTTTCTTGCAGAGAGTTTGATGAGAAGATCAACCCTCTGCCAACCCCCTCCCAAGCCAGGAGACGGTTAGCTTAGCATAAAGACTGGAAGCAGGGGGATACAGCTAGCCTGGCTCTGTTCAAAGGTAACAAAATCTGCCTACCAACACCTCTAATTTTAACACGTTATATCTCGTTTGTTTTAATCCGTAAAAAACTGAAGTGTGCCGGACTATTTATTGGCTTGGAGCTGTGACTTCCTGGAGTTTCCCCACCCTCACAGTGACGATAAGACTCCAGAAGGTCTCTGCTCCCATTTAAGAAATAATCCCGCACATACCTTCTATCTTCTTATCTAACTCTCAACAACAAAGCGAATAAGTGTATTTCCCAAAATGTTGAACTTTTCCTTTAAAAATACCCACCCAGGTCTCCTGTTTGTCAGTTACAGTGACACTCAGGTCATTAAAGTAGATGTAAACAGCGACAACGCTCTTAACACCGGTTGGATTACATTCTTGGAGCTTGGCCACAACCCTGAACCAGTCAGCAGCTGATTCATCACAGTGTGTGATGATGTCATAAGCCCCCATAACAGAGATAGTGCCGGTCTTACCACTGAAAAGAGTAATGGAGCCTCAGGTTTCCATCCAACACTGTTTGGGATAGCACCCAAAGATACCATCCTTTAGCTGGCAGTCCTCTGTAGCACTGCATGAAAAGTCCTCATACTGGACTTCACCAGATGTTGTACAGTTGATGTGCTGCTGGCAGTTGTCAGATAGCACAGACTCGCCAATCTAAAGAAGATAGTAAAGCAATTAACGGTATATTAGTCTGAGCATAGTACAACCTAATATTGCAATTTAGGTGACAAGGTGTGATATGCTAAAGAGAAATAGTTTGTTGTACAATTGTTTTTCATACTCACATATTATATGTAGACCAATGATACTGTGCATATTTAGTCAGTGTAATTATACAATGCTTGTATATGTACATATATTGAAGGTATGGGTTGAGTCCAGCACACCAGGTTTTAGACAGCTTTTCAGGTTTGAGCCATTGGTTTCCATTCATTTTCAAATGCTATAGAAATCAACTTGGAAAGACTTGACACTAGCTTGAGCTTCAGTAATTTACAACACTTTATTTTTTGCACATTTTTTTGAAAAAAAAGTAAGCTATTTCCCTCAGGAGTTTGTGGAGCTAAAAGAAAAATGAAAATTGCACTTTTGGCCAGAAATACGTCTTCAAATGAATGCTAATGTTGCTCCGTGTCTGCCCGATGTGTGAATAGGAAACTGTTTGCTGACTCCTTCACCAAAGCAACTTTGGTATTGTGTCAATGTTGTGTTTACAGCTTGTTCTGCTGCCCTCAAGTGGCCAAACAAAATAATTTATGCAGGTTTAAGCACTGTGGAAAAGTTATTAAAACAGTGCTTGCTGGCAAATGCATTGACATATAGTTTAACTTTGATGGAAAATAATAGAGGACTAAATGTTCACTGTCATGGCTTGCGTATTTCATACTTCAAGTTTCTGAAATGAGTGCAGACCAATGACTACCTGGAAAGCAGGTGCACATGCAGCCCTCAGCACAAGTGATGGGGCAGGTGATGATAGTGAGACCAGGACATGGAGAGGCACAGGTTTCTGAGCAGATCTGGTAATGACTGTTATTAGAACACTGAATAGCTACAAAAGAAAGCATATTAAGATGAATTAATGCAACAATAGCATAACTCTAAATTCCTGGACTATAAAGATACAACTAGACAATCTGTATCTGTATTAAAAAGTGTCATAGTTACAGACAAATATGAGTTGTTAAAGGTGCCTTGTGTTTTCTTGTAAACAAACAAAAGTTATGTTTAGTGTTTCTCACCAAAACGCATTGTGTGTATCCTTGACCTCTAATGAACATGTTGAGTGCATTTACTTCCTCAGTTAACATTTGTAAAGATTTGCATCGCAATGAGGTGCATTATTTTAACTATTTAGCAGTCTTCTTCTTGCCTTTGTTCCGTTGTAGAAACACTGTAATGTTTCTTGGTGCATTACTGCCACCAATTCTCAATCAGCAGAATAGCATGAAAACACATACAAAAAAAGACCATAACATTTAGCATCTGAGTTAAATTAAGTAAAGAAACCATCATTCATCACACAGACAAGATTGCAAAGCATTCAACAGTACTTACGGCAGAAATCAGGCGTCCTCCAGTTGTCAATCTTTACTCCAATGGTCTGACAGTCAGTCAAGTACGCTGAGATGCTGTGGCAGAGAATGTCACGGTCTCCCTGAGACATGCACACGTCATAGACACAATCTCTGTAGTAAGACTCAGGACTTAGTCGGCTGTGGCAGGCAGCAAAGGAACCATTAGGATTTCTGATAATTCCACAATCTTTCTCAAAGATTTCCATTTGTGCACTGTCACATTTGAGGCACAGGTTGCCTCTGCAGCCATCTTCACAGACCACCCCCGGCACAGCTACTTTCCAGGCTGCTCCAAAGGTCTGGGTGTAGTTGGTCATTTGTCCATCAGGTAGCTCGTACTCATCTTTCTTGGTGTCATTAAAATTGCCACACAGACCACAGGTTTTGCCCTTGTAGTTTCCAGGAACAGTGACTTTGACTTTGTAGATCATATCCTAAGGCACATTCAGGCCAAAGTCAGTTATGATAGCATAATGAAAGCCCTCTTGGAAGACTTCCACTTGTCCCTCATTGAGGTTAAGTGGAATGGTTGTCAATTTGTCATTCAGCTGGAGTACACAAAGAAAAAGATCAGCTGTGTAAACTTTCATTTGAGATTTTATGACTGTACCTTATAGCTGTTTGTGTTTGAGTAAATTGTGCTATTTGTAGCTATAATGTCATTTCTATTATCAATAGAAAGTCAGGATTAAAATGAATGAAGAGAGGAATAATAAATTAATCAACAGTCTCTAAAAATATTACTAACCATGATCGTTTTAAGTCGATTCCTTCGGAGGACCAGGGTGTAGCTGTACACAGAAAACTCTGTCCCTTCCTATAATGTTTGTCTTGGTACAGGCAACCACACTGGTCAGGAGGCACACACTCATGTTCACTGAGTAGGAAGCCGTCATTGCACACCCATGTTTCCTGGCAGGGCCTCTTGCAGCCAGTGGGAGGTAACCTGGTGTCACAGGTTGAATGCAGCACTCAGCATAGGCCATCGGGTGACACCCGATAAGGCCATCAACCACCTTGCACTCATTCACACTGTGCTAAATGTGGGAGAATTTGGGAGTGACTAATGGGTTTAGTCAAATAGAATTTATCATCCACACTGACTAAAGTGTGGATGAAGTAGACTCACAGCCCCCTTCTGTTCTGATAGTTATACACTGAATCAGTTTCTGTTTCGCAGTTTTCTCCTGATTTATGATACGTATGTACCTCCCTCTTTTTCACTATAAGAGTTGAACGTATTTCTATGCATGTTAAGTATTGTGTTGGCTGTGCCCATGTGTACATGCTGCCCCAATGCTTCTCTGTTGACAGATTTGTTTGTAATAAATCCATATATTCATGTAACGACAACTGGGGCTCACTGAGTTATTCCTTTATTCGATTGAGGACACCTCTTCAGTACAAGTTTTTCTTCAACACTAAAGTTATCAAGTAAATGTAGTGGAGTAAAAAGTACAATATTTGCCTCTGAAATGTAGTGGAATTAGAAGTATCTTAGTAGTAGCATAAAATGGAAATACATAAAATATTTAATATATTTAATGACAAATAAAAATAAAAGATTGTTCTCACGAAGTTTAAATGGAAATACAGGAATATTACAAATTAAGTGATATGACTACTGTATACTATTTTCCAGGAAAGTTCTTTATTTTCAAACATTTTAGGCATGGATAGTTGCCTTCTTTAATTGACTTACCACCCAGCAGTAAACCCACAAGACAGCAGACCAGCCCTTTCATTGTTAAACCTGAAATAATGCAAACACATTGCCAAATTAACCATCCAATAGTCCATCCGATAGTATGAAGACACACATAGACACACAAACACTGGTCTTGGAGACAAATATATATTTTCTTTAGTCATATCTCACTTTTATAATTAATAAATGAATTAAATATCTATATTTGGAAAAATATATTAAAATATGACTGCCTGTATCAACTAACAAGTTTGTGATCATTCAGAAAATAACTGCTGTTTTTTCTAGCTTGTATTTCTTTCCCCCAAAATATTCAGGAAAACTCAACAAATTCAGACCTCCAACAAGTTTGCCTCCAAGCTGCCAAAACTAAAATCACTCTATGGTGTTACAGGCAGATTTACCATTCAAAGATTTTTAGAGATTTGTTTCAGGTTATCAATCGTTCTGGCAAAAAAACAATTCTCATTAAAATGTATAGTTACAATATTTGCAAATTAACCTTACCTGAACCAGAAAACCAAGCATCTGGATAAATGGCTTCTTGGTTGATGGCCTTTTATTTGTCTTGGTGATGCAGAGAAAGCCAATCAGGGAGAAGGTGTCACGCTGCCTGCACGGATGCCAAGTGACCAACTGACTAATCACATGGCAAAATTTTCCCTTTGCATGTGGACACCTACCACGAATCAGGTGAAAACCTAAGTGTTAACTTGTCAGGATCTTGCTTAAAGCGTGTTTAAAGAATTCTCTAAAAGGTGGGAGAATTGTCTCATCCTGTGGAGGCAAATTTAAACCTTATCTGAGAATGGATGGAAAACAAAAACACGTATTAGGTGCTCACCTGACAGTAATGCTAAATTAACTGTGGTAGAATGCGTAATATCATGCTGAGCTTCCTGTTCAGACTATTCAAAAGTTTGACTTAACTAATAGATCATAGATATTTATCATAGGCGTATGATAAATGCAAACACCAGGTGATTTTATATTATTAAGCCCTGCGTGGGATTTTGGGGGGGATCCAAGGACCTTGGATACCAAATAAAACAAATAACAAAATTAAATTTGGGTTAAAGTAGAGCAATACTTATACTGTAGATGAGAAAGGATACAAATCCAATGAGTGACTATTTGACAGTTGCAGATCGCATTCATGATAACAGTGCATATGTTAAGGGTGGTGAATGGTCATATCTGAAGTCACACCCAAACAAACACCTGAAACACAAAACAGACTGATAGACACTTATTCATGGTTCAAATTATTGTGCGAGAATTGTTTAAATTTTAGGGAGTGAAACACTATTAAAGTGATTTTCAGTGAGTGTATCCTTCATTCCTCTCACATGTAGCAAGTCAAAACACAGTTTGTAGATAACAACATGAGACGAGATGTTCAGCATATTTGGTGAGTGTAAACCACCCTTTGATAACAGAAGGCATACTCAGCATACTCTGTTGAGTTTTGGTATTATTTTGATAAACATGCCATTCTGTGCCATGTTCCTCCCCCACTTTATCTAATCAGCAAAGCATCATTGACGAAATGCTCAAGATAAATTTCCTACTCTTTAGTTCCTTTTCTTTTTAAAAAAATCCACCATATTAAACATTCATGTTTATTACATCCTGTATGAAATGTGTTGATTGCACATAGAAATGGGACTTTTTTCAATAGTCCTTTTTCAGGGAAGACATTTTGACATCTGTCTTTCACAGTTCAGGTGGGCTACAGTTTTAGTTTTAGTAACTCAAATATGTTAGCAGATTTGTCAGCCCATTATCTATAAATAAAATTGAGGTGACCGAGAGAGGTGACCCTATCGCGTTTTTACTACCCCTGTTTTCCCGAATATGTTTTGGGGAAAACGAACACATTGTATTTCTCAAATTTGGTCCCAAATGGTCCCAAGCTAGTATGTTGATACAGACAAATGTTGGAATACATGTAATGTATTTTTCTCAACTTTGTTTTAATGTTTATGTTAAATCTTAAAGAGTGGCACAAATAAAGTTGTATATTTGTCTCCAAGATCAATGCTTGTGTGTGTCTGGTTGCCCTCATCCTTTAAGATGGTTCATTTTGGTTGTAATGTGTGTTACAATGAAAGGGGTGGTCTGCTCTCTTGTGGGTTTACTGCTGGGTGGTAAGTCATAATCTTTTGAGTTTTCTTAAAAAAAAAAAGATACTTCTTAGTGATATCTGCTTTTGACATGTCACAGTAGGAAAAGCACAGGTGTAAATCCTGGTCCTGGTGGTTCACTGTCATGGCTTACTGGGACACTTGAATCGAACGGAGCCCTTGCTAATGTTATAAGTAACACATGTGCTTTTCCTCTGATGACAACTCAAAATGTCTGCTGTAAAAAAGGTCTATTAGAATGTGTTTCATCATGGACTTGGATTAATTATTTCCTCTATGAATGCAGACTTTTGAGACCAACCTTTGCCAAAGAGAAATTGCTTTGCATGTTGCACACATCAGCAAATATCACTAAACTTCAAACTCATTTTGTGTTTATCTTGACAGCCCCCCCTCCCCCCCCACACACACCACCCCCACTTCCCCTCACCTTATCCACCCCCACTTCCAAGCATTTTACGCCCACAGACTCACTCCCTTCGCCTATATAAGCTGGTGGCTGATCCAGCCAGAATATCTTTGATGAACTTGTTATATAAAAATCTGCCTTTTTCAAATCCAAGCTCCTACTAGACAACCACACAGCTATGATTTCGAGTGGAGGCCTCACAGGATTTTGGATAATTGTACTGCTGACTCTTTATGGTGCAAATGTGGGAGGTAATTTCTACTAGTGTCTTTGAGCATTTATACTTAATGTACTCTTCAAATAGCAATGCTGTTAACGTCTGTGCTGCTTTATGTTCTATTTCCACAGAGGCCCAAATAAACTCTCTCAATGAGCCTGATGTCCCTTTCCCGCCTGCCCGTCCCACGGCTCAGAACCTCGCTGCCATTTGCCATGAAGGTGAGGGCCGTCCCAGATACCTAGCCAGCTTCTTCCCGAGGTCCGGTGCCAGCCACTTTGTCCGCTGTGGAAAAGCCATCAACCGTCTGGAGTCGTGGTACAGTTTTTGCTGCAGTGGACAGGAAGCACTGGAAAACAACCAGATCCTCTGCTGCGCCCAACAAGCTGTGAGTCTCTGCCTGTGTGTTTGTCGGAGAAACTGAGTTCACAATCCAAAGACAATTACAGACAGACACAACTGTGACTGTAACAATAGACAGGCAAGGTAACATTATATTGCACTGTTATTATATATTAATAATAAAGTTGATATTCAAGTTTTATTATCTATTCTGTTCTAGTAACATACATCAGATAAAGTATGCTGCTATATATTCCAATTATAATATCATAAAATATTCTTATCATATCACTTATCAAAAACTGCTGTTATATATGTATATATATTTTTTTACATGTTTTTACCTGCCACACCAAGCACAAATACACACAGAACTAGTAGTTTTAAATGATTTTTTGTTACCTTTTGGCATTTAGTTTTTCTGTAGGGTCCTCTATATAAAATAATAGATTAAACTGATAATGTTCCTCATGTACATATTTTGTGACTTCCTTCAAAAAAAACAAACATACCTCCTGTAATTACTAATACTTCGGAAGATTCACAAAGATGAGATTCATTGTAAGATTAGATTCTAAAAAAACAGCAAATATACAAATATAAGAATTTTACCATGAATATACACAAATGTACTAATGTGAATGATAAGATTAATTTAGTCATAATTGAGAAACAGGTTGAATTAATGGCCTTTTTCATGTGAGTGTTCATGAGAATAGGGTGATGAGTATTTGTGAGGATAAAGTGTGTTTTTCTCTGACTTTTGGTAAACAAGACAATAAGTATCTTTTTCTTACAGTGGAAACAAGCCCTGTCCCAGTTCTGTGAGGAAGAATATGCCACCATGACTCTCCCGTATCATTGCTGTGTGAACAGCGGAGACGCGCGGTGGACGTGCTTCAACAGCGAGCTGCCAAATCCAAACTACAAGCGAAGACCAGGCTACACTGCACCCCCAATCCCCCAGGAGCCAGGATTCACCTTTGATGCAAATGCTTGTTAAAAGGTGGAAAAAGAGCTCAGTGTAAAATATAAATATATACACTATAAAAACTAAAAATAACAAAACAGGTAAAAGTATCTATATGTGATAAAATAATGATTTTTGTGTAACTTTGGGGAGTGGGATTAGGTTAATGTGTTCAGTTCCCATTTGCACAAACCTGCATCAGCAAAATGTCCAATCAGAATCAGAATCAGAAATACTTTATTGATCCCCGAGGGGAAACTCTTTTGTTATAAGATAATGCTGAACTAATAATGTTGTGTATCCTGCAGATGCTCAGAGGACAGGACATTCTGGTTGTGTTTATGCTGTGTAAGGATAATAACAGCTGAAGTTGCTTATTATTTTGACAGCTCTGTATTTTAACCAAGCTTTGTCACAGCAACATCAGGAAACACATTTTTTTTTGTTATAACTCAAATAAATTGTGTCCTGAGTTGATTTCAGTTTCTGATCAGCACTGTTGTATTCTTTGTTAGAGAAATAAAGTCATAAAAGTTATTTTGTCACTGAACAAGCTACCTATGGTGGACTTGACATAACTATGGAGTAACATCCGGTTGGCTGCTTCAAATAAGAAAATAAGAAAATAAACTGTTTGAGTTTGTGTCCACCAGGCTGTAATAGTTGGGTGTGTGAAATTTACAGATCAGTGATCAATAAGAAAAGTTTGAGTGTGCTGCCCAGCCTGAATAGCGATGTGTAGTAAAAAATTATAAATAAAAACACATTTAAAACAAATCTTAACACTACTTGGCAGAGATATTTTATATTGTACGTGTTACTGTCAGTGAACTAGGACAGTCATTTCTTCCAGACCACAACAACCAGAAGAATGACCAGTACATTTCCTGTTTGACTTCAAAATAAAAGTGAAACATTCTAAATCTAAATCAGTAGAAACACATTCCATATAAATGTCACAGGCTACTTAATGAGTGGGAAAGGGTACTATTTGTGATAATAATAATACAAAGAAATATAATCAAATGTGGCATTTCTACCAATGGTCATATGTTTTGCTAAATGTTTCTTTTCCCAGTCACACTATCTGTTTAAAATACACATTTTACAGTCTGAAAAGTTTGAAATAAGTTTAAAATGTGCAGAGTATCAAAATGTTGCATTTACACATGCATTTGAAACAGTGGAATATAACTAAGCACATTTATTCCACTAAAGTACAATTTGAGGTAGTCATAGTTTACCTGAGTACTTCCACCCTTCATACATCTAACTATATTGCAGAGGTCAAATATGGTACTTTTTACTCCACTGCATTTATTTAAGAGGTATAGTTAGTAGATATTTAAGTTAAATATATAACCTATGATGAATGTACACAACATGATGCTTTATTATAGATCAAACTATCCGACGTAAATAAAAGGGTAAAATTAGCTCTGCTTCGACCAACTGTAAAGTTAAAAATGCTGCTTAAATGTTAATGCATTAGTAATAATTAATACAATTATTAAATTTATATTCTCCTGCCATTCTCCTGCACAATGAGTACTTACTCTTGATACTTCAAGTCCATTTTGCTGCTAATACTTCTGTACATTTTAGGAATTTGTAATAGAGTATGTTTACATTGTGGTATTGCTACTTTTACTTAATTAAAAGATCTAAATACTTCTTCTTTCACTGCTGTTTATGGTACAGTCACCTTACTTGAGTATTTAACTATGATAGCAAAGACTGGTTTTCACTCTTTTTCATTCCTTTTATCTAACACTTGTAGTTATTTGTTACTTCGCAAAATGTGGTTTTAGATCAGTCTCTTGAAATATATTTCATTGTTAAACCACACACAATCAATACATTTTCCTCTGTGAAACAATCATTACACTTTCCTGTTTTAATGTTATTTTCTTTTATTCATTTTTCATGTTATCATATACTATTATATACTATATTAAATATAATGAATAAATTATATATTTTTGTATTTATTTAGGGATGGTGTACACAATACTTCTTCTTAGTAGTCCATTTTTGCAGTAATAATATTAGCTTTGGGTACATCGGCAAGGATATATGAAATTACTTTCAAGTAATTTTAGATGACTAAGTTAATGCTAATGTTAATATTAGAGCTAGCCTTAGCTAACATAGCTATTGTTAGCCTAGCTACCATAGCCAGTCTGACTAATCCAACTAACCAAATAATACTTTACTGTATTATTTTTGGCATGTTTATTGTATTAGTAGAACGTGATTACACCTTAGTTACATCATATAAAACTCCACGTTGCGGGCAGAGGTATGGAATATTATTTATTATTCACCATAAATACTTTGAGTAACGGTTGCTATCATCCGGGCATTAGCCGTTTTCTACCAGCATACCACTCCCGATCCAGCAGCATAAACAGTTTCTACCTGCATATACCACTCCCGATCCGATTACTGACAATGTGTATATATATATATATATATATATATATATACATTGTCAGTAAAGACAGAAAAAAATATACATTTATGGCAGAACTGTTTTGATTTGATTTGGCGTGACAGTCTGACAGTGGCCTATCGACACCTTCCGTTAGGAAATGGTATGTGCAGGTGGCACACTAGCGGCATATGCCGCTGAACCACTAGCGGCATAGCGTCGGCATCACTCCCTTTTTGAGTGGTGTTGATTTGAAGAAATTGTTTTCTTGCGACATTGTGTTTTATTCTGAAAGAAAACGCCACCGGACGTTCTGTTGTTGCTCGAGCTAGCAGAGCAGAACACAAAACTGCTGCTTCCGCACTGCTTCCTTGTTTATTAGTTTTAGGGGAAAACTACCTTTAGAAGGAAAAAGGTTTATTTTTTTCTTTTTCTGGAAACGGCGAGAACGCTTCCACAAGATTTTCGAGTGAGTTGACTGTTTGTTTGTGTTGTTTTTCGTTAATTATTAGCGCGACTAGCTTGGTTAAAGTTAGGAAAGATGAAATCAGAGTTAGCAGCTAGCTTTCTCGCCTCTGTTTCGTGAAATGTCGCAATCCAAACATCTCGGCAACTGTCGTGCTAGCAAGTTACAACATGTACTGGTCTTACCATTCATTACCATTTCCCCAAGTTACATTATTCAACAGACGGTTAAGCTAACGTTAGCTTAGTTTCCGTTAGCAGAAAGTTGCCGTTTATAACTACCGTCAGTATCTTGTCCTGTTTATTTTCAGATCAGCTCCATGAGCAGAGCCAGTGGCGGTTGTCAATATTTATGGCATGAAGTCATCTGTAGCATTTGCTGTTAATGAGTCACTTTTTGTCTACACAGTTCCCCGCTTACCTGAAGTGCTCACACAGAGAAAGCTGGCAACGTTGGAAGTCCAGCAGCGAATCAGGATCTGAGTTTCACCACAACCAAGTCTGAGTGTAGTTTCTGGTCTGAATGGCCACAGCTGCAGAGGAGCCTCCAGGGCTGCAGGGCCCCTCTGGTTGTAAGTACTGAATTATTATACACCACCTTTTTCTGACAGGGATAACTCAGATGTGTTTGACATAAGGTCATATGAGCTACCCACTTAGGTGATACAGATACATGGACATTGGCTCAGGTTATGGATCCTGTGGGCGGACATGTCTCAGCAAGTCAGCAGTTCATCAGTTACTTAGTTTATCCACTTAGTCACAATACAAACATCCATCATTCTAGTTCAATACGCAACCTGTGTGAACCTCATAAATATAATCCTTAAATGGTCTCCAATGTTGAGTCTACTGTTTGTACACACTCAGTTTCTTAGGCTCGCCTAGCTAAAACTGAAGCAGTCTAATACCTTTATGAAGGTTATTGTTTTCAGTTTTTGTTTAAACTTTTAGAGAAGTGTTGACTCAACTTAATGGTAATTTCTGAGTATGTAATTTGTTGAACTTTACTGACTTGTACTGAAAGGTGTTCTAATATTTACTCTCTCTCATTTACTCTATTTACTCTCATTGAAATAAATGTGGTGGGCAAACACACTTCTTCGTATAAGAAACAATAGTTTTAGCTATGTGTATTTGGCGACTGAGTGGAAATTAGCAGCAGGAAATGGGACCATTTAACAAAAAAGTTTTTAAGGGGAACCCCAGCAATTTTGTATTGTATTTCCATAAACTTGTGGGATTTACTCCCTGGTATGGGTCAAGCTCTAAAAATTCTGAATACTACATTTCCCATAATGCAACCAATATCGTCTTTTTATTAGACCCTCCTAGCTTGACAAATACCCACGACTTTCAAGCTCCACAACCCCGGTTTGTAAGACATGCTTTTTGTTTAAAATTTGAAGTCACCACAATGAGATTACCCTGATGACATCACCACGACATCATCAGGGTTATTTTCTGAGACTTGACAAAGCTCCTCCACAGTTTTCACAACTACTCAACTGATCTTTTAAGTGCAAAATCGGTGGCGTTCACTGTAAATATTTTACGTAATTCGAGAGCAAAAATACCTTTCTATTATAGAGATCAGGACAGAACTCACTTTAATAGTAATAGCATACTTATCTAATTCCTCCCGTTGCACCAAAGACCTGCAGAGTCAGTTCTGGAGGAGACTGTCTTCTCTCAGAGGTAATAAACAAGGTGCGTCTGCATGCTTGTTTCAAAGCTCAGCTGCACTCTTTGTTTTCAACATTAGGGAATGGTGGAAGCTGTTTCCAGCTGTCTTGTTTGATATTAATGCATCCAGTATGAGAATTGCATTTGTTTGATTAATGCATTTCTTTGTGTATTTCTTGCACAACTTGTATGTTTCTTCCATTTTCTCACTCCAGATTCGACTGGAACTCGAAAAAATGTTTCACCTGAGGTAAGAAATAACTGATTTAGTTGGAGGAAATGCGTAATCTAGCTGTGTCAGTTAGGAGAAAATTAGGAATCATTGCATTCATCTTAGACAGTTTGGAAATTACTGATATTTAGCTGACATATCCTCTATTCCTTCCTCTTTGAATTTTACATATTGCTGCAGACTTGCAATGAGTTTTTTTCCTCTTGTAATTCTCCCTTCCGCCATGTTTGTACTGACAGAGTCCAACCACTAGCATGTCTCCGAACATGAAAAAGACCATCGGCCATCGTGGAATTGATCCCACTGGGGAGACGACGTACAAGAAGGTGGGAGATCAGTCATCATTGACTGGCGCGCATTTCGATTCACTCACTTAGAGCTGCAGCTGACGATTATTTTTATTATCTATTAATCGGCTAATTATTTTCTCGATTAATCGCTGAGTCTATAGAATAGTGAAAAATGCCCATCACGATTTCCAAGAGCCAGAGGTGACATCTTCATAAGTCTCGTTTTGTGTCACCAACAATCCAAAACCGAAAGATATTAAATTTGTAAAGATAATGTTTGGAGTTTTTGCTTAAAACATGACTTAATCGATTATCAAAATAGTTGACACTCACTGTTAATATATACAAATGTGTAAAACCTTAAAATGCAAATGGAAATAAGATAGTTTTTCTGTTGTCTCTTGTCAAGTCCTTTTGTGGGCCGTGCTTATGATTGGTTAATAGATATTGATGGATCTGTAGTGCCAGTGTCTGAAATAAACTTTAGAGCTCATCTACCAAAGGCAGCTAAACAAAACAAAAATCTGCCAAGTGCTTGTTTCTGTGCTATTTTGTTTATCAGCCACTGCATCAATTTAAAGCATGCTTACTCACACTTAGCATTTGTAATTCATGTTGATGTGCATTGGAATTCAAATTACATGTGAGAATTTAAAAATGTGCATAATCAACTGATGATCGGCAAAAATTACCTGCCAGTGTGGCATGTGAACTTTAATAAGTTATCTACCAAACTGCATTTGTCGTCTTCCAGACAACATCATCAGCCCTGAAAGGTGCTATCCAGTTAGGCATCACGCACACGGTGGGCAGCTTAAGCCAGAAACCTGAGAGAGACGTACTGCTGCAGGACTTTGAAGTGGTCGAAAGCATCTTCTTTCCAAGGTGAGTCTTTTTAATTATGAAGTAAGAATATGTTGTAAAGATGATTAAATGTATGCTTTATTTCCTGTATCAGGATGTTTTGTCTGTACTACATTAATACTCATTGACTTAACCTCCCTTGTATGAGGTGTAACTAATCCTCTGCCTCTTCTGTCTTTCTGGCAGTGAGGGCAGTAACCTGACACCAGCCCACCACTATGGAGACTTCAGGTTCAAGACGTACGCCCCAATGGCCTTTCGCTACTTCAGGGAGATGTTTGGCATCCGGCCTGATGACTACATGGTATTCTTGTTTACCCAGCATCTGTTATATAAATGTGCAAAAAGCTAGAAGAACGGTAAAGTTGCAAAGAAAGGGAAAGAAGTGTGGACTGTGAGAAAAAAGGCGTTATTGAGGAACTTGAAAGAGTGAAACTAAGGAAGTGGTGACACACTAGAGGTGGGGCTGCTGACAGTGTAAAGGCACTGCTGACTATTGATTTTCCTGTTTTTAACCTGTAATGCTGCATTCTCATGGATTCAGACGTTAGACAGCAGACGGACAACACCTTTTGGATGGCATGGGAAAAACAAACAACAGTCCAACAGAATGGCAGGACGGCAAAACGAAACACACATGACAATATGTTGCTATGGTGATGTCGTATTAGAAGATGAGCGCACGTGTATGCTGGAGAATCTTTCAGTAGGCTACACAAAGTTAATAGCTAATATATTCAATTCAATTTTATTTCAGACACATAGGTCCATATCAGTATAAAAATACAATATGAGGACAACAACATAGAGATATAGTCATTGTAGTTCACAAGTCCACAGTGATTCAAACACATACAGGCATTTGTTCCAGTGTTTCCAAAAACAGGAGGACGTACTCTTGTGTCACTTTGTGTAGGCTTAGTTAAGGCCATTATGATTTAATTTTTTAAATCAGTTAATTGACACAGACATTTGTACATACAATTCCTCAACACAGCATGAAAGGTGACATTACTTGTCACAAACATATGACTTGCACTTGTCCATGTTGGGAGCTTGAGCAAGATTCTAAATGCATCATTAAATGCAACCTGAAGCGTTTTCATTTTTGCTTTACTGTAACTGCACAAGTGAGCTGTATAGAGTGGAATACAGCAGGCTCTAAAAGGGCTGTTTTAACATCATCCGTACACTTGCGTGTACAAATCTGCGTGCCAGCATATTGGCTTGTGCATACAGTTTGCAACACTGCCGCTGCACATTACGCATTGTCATCACGTAGATCATTCCTGATGGTGTGATGGTTACTTTGTTCACCACATTTAGCACTTGGTCTGCCATAAAGAATAAAGGAACATTATTCACAACAACTTCCTTCAGTGCATATATACACACATCTGTACCATGTTTATTTTTAAAACCAAATTGTTTGTCGGTGGTTATTATTATATTATGTGTGAGGGAGCTACGTAATATAAATTCCGTCGCAGAGGACGGCAAAAAGTTAAAATATTTTAACTTAACTTTAGCATATTTTAACTTTGGACAGCAATGCCGTCTACTGTTACTGTTGCCGGTATTCTCTGCCAGCCTCATCTAATTTTACCATCCTGCTCTCGCCCACTAAAATGATATCCAGTTTGCCGTCTACCGTTTGCCTGAATCCATGTGAATGCAGCATAAGACTCTGTTGTTTGGTTTTTATCACATTTCTCACCACTGCCTGGTCTGGTTACAGTGTTCTCTCTGTAATGAGCCACTGATCGAACTGTCAAACTCCGGGGCCAGTGGATCTCTCTTCTACCTCTCTAGGGATGACGAGTACATCATTAAGACAGTGCAGCACAAAGAGGCGGAATTTCTGCAGAAACTGCTTCCTGGATATTTCATGGTAAGATTTGATGAGGGGCTTTAGGTACAAGATGTTATCTGCAGAATAAATGTGCCCATGACTATCCCACACAATAAAACTATGGACTGACTCCTAATCATTATCCTCTTGTCCATTTATCCATTAAATGCAAAGTCTTGGATACTAAAAGACACTAGCTGAAGATACTAGCTGGTGCTGTTGAAATTGTTGAAACAATGAAATTTGGAAAGTAGTGCTTCTACGGCTGAAACGATTTGTCAATTAATGGGTTTGTTGATTGGCAGAAAATTCATCTGCAATTATGTTGATAATCGATTAATAGTTTCAGTCATTTTTCAAGCAAAAATGTCAAACATTTACTGAATCTAGCTTGTGAGGATTTGATACTTTTCTTTGTCATATGTGAAAGTTAATCGAATACCAATGGGCTTTAGACTGTTGGATGGACAAAACAAGCAATTTGAATACATCACCTTGGGCTCTGGGAAATTAAAACGGGCATTTTTCACTATTTTCTGACATATTGTAGACAAAATGTTAAATCAAGGAAATAATTTATAATAATTATTAATAATGAAAATGATCATTAGTTGCAGCGCTAAAGGCATGTAACCATTTTTATTATTGTGTGTTTACTTTGACTTATTTGTTCATCATTTATTTATTTTTCAGTTTGCATTAGTCAATCCCTCATTTCACTTTCTGGTCAGTTAAACCAATGCTTGTTTTAATTTCATTTTAATATTTTACTTTCCTTCCATCCTCTTTGCTCTCCTTTAGAACCTGAACCAGAACAAGCGTACCTTATTACCAAAGTTTTATGGACTCTACTGTGTCCAGGCAGCGGGTAAGAACATCCGTATTGTAGTCATGAACAATCTGCTCCCAAGCGCTGTACGAATGCACCTCAAGTATGATCTAAAGGGCTCCACGTACAAGCGACGGGCCTCAGCTAAAGAGAGAGAGAAGGCCGTACCCACGTACAAGGACCTGGATTTCATGCAGGACATGCATGACGGGCTGTTAATGGAGGGGGACAAGTACAATGCTGTTTGCAAGACCATCCACAGAGACTGTCTGGTAAGAACTTCGGATTACTATTTGCCTAAACATGAGGCTACAAACGTGATACTTTCGAATTCGTTTTAGATAGAATTACCATAAACGCGCATAGTCTACTAGTAAAAAATATCTGCATTTTTCTCATGTTTTGTTCTGCCAAATTTATTTGTAATCACTGGTCTCACATTACTTGTGTTCCTTGATTTCCATTCAGCTTTTGCAAAGTTTTAAGATTATGGATTACAGCCTTCTGGTGGGAATCCACAATGTAGATCAGGCTTGTCGAGAGCAGGCCAGCGAAGAGGCTGTGGCCGGGGCTTTGGCCCAAAGTAGGCCACAAGGCCAAAAGTCCCTGTACAGCACTGCTATAGAGGCCATCCAGGCTGAGGCAGGGAGCATGGGATCACTGGACACAGAGGACAAGTAAGTGACTCCGTGGCCTTAGAGGTCATGTGTGAGGCAACTTCCTTGTAACAGTTTCTGTCACCACAAAGAAGTGTTTACTGAGAGGAATGACTGAACACTAAACCATGATTTCTTATTGTTTTATTTTACAGAACGGGAGGAATCCCAGCACGAAACTCAAAAGGCGAGAGGCTGCTGGTGTATATTGGTATCATTGACATTCTGCAGTCCTATAGGTAAACGGTACACATTTTTGCATATCTGTATACCCTTCATTCAGTCAGTGACACTTACACAGTGTATACACAGCCCACGTAGCAGCACTCAGAGCCCAACACACAATCACCGTAGTAAAGCGTGCAAAACAGAAGTAAATAGACTTGAAGCTTAAAAATAAGATTTGGGTCACATTTACACACGTGTATAGCTCTTATGCGGCCTGTGTAGACATCTGGATTGATTGAAATAGGAGCGTATCTGTTCCATCAGGCGCACATGAGATGAAAAATGCAACTGAAACACTTTGTGTGTAGAAAAGCTGTTACTATATGTGTTATGTGAAACCAAATATGTTTGATCGTGTAACTCCTAAAAGTAATCCAGGCTCTATGTGTTGTTTTTCAGATTAGTAAAGATGCTTGAACACTCGTGGAAAGCTCTGGTTCACGATGGGGTAAGGTACCTCTACTAGCCTCAGTTAACTGCTTTTTAAATTAAAAAATATATGTAACCCCTGTAATCATTCCTTCTCTTTAGGATACTGTATCGGTACACAGACCGGGTTTCTACGCAGAACGATTTCAGAAGTTCATGTGCAATATAGTCTTCAGGAAGATCTTATGTAAGTATAGACTGTATCTATGTGTGCTTGAGCATGTATTGAATGAACTTTAGGTATTTTTGTGGCTTGTGTGGCGCACTTGGATATGGGCCATGGCCAAGCAAATTCATTGTTTTAATTCTTTTTAAACACAGGGCTCTCCTCATCATGGTGCATTGACGGGTTTGAGATCCCTGTTGAGAGTTTTCCTTAGAGGAAACGTATTGTTGTCTTGGATGTGCAGAGTTTTAAATATGAATACAGCAGCTCAAATATCCTGCCAAGAGCAGATAACGACTCTTTTTAAGTTGAATTCACTGTGGACAAGGTTTTCTGTGCGTAATTGTGCGCGATTTTATTTGTCATCACAATGATCCATACAATAACCATATGCAGTAAACTACCACCGTAGTGCTATGTATGAAATTAAAGTAGTAAAATTAAAAATGCAGTCTGTATAAATTACTTTTTAAAGTTGAATTCCGTTAGAGTTGACTGTATTACATGCGAAAACAATAGCTGACAATCTGGGAACAAAATAGTTGCCTGCGTAATTTTCATATTGTGGTTCAGGATTTTAAAATAACACTGCTTTGCTTCTGGGAACACCGCTATAAAATGTAACCCAAACAGTTTTTGGATTTCTGGCCATTAAAATTAACACTTTTCCTCTTGTATCCAGTAAAGACCTCCCCATCTAAGAAGCGCCGTGCAGTGGCACATGGTCCTTTGAGAAAGACAGCTGGCTCTGGGCCTTCTCTGTTGACCCAAACCAGCAGCAACAGCCAGCACCCTCTCCAAAATCAAGTCAGCTCTGAGACCAAAGAAGACACTGAAGGAGACAACGGTAAGAACTGGAAATAGGATTTCAGGTTTCAGCTGGAGTGCTGAAAACAAATTTTGTTTACTGATACCCGCAGAGATTCAGTCTTCAAGCATGTATAGTGCTTCTTTCACAACACGGTATTAACAGTTTTTCCTCCCGTCCCACCCAGTCATGCAGTCAGGTCGTCCTGACCTCCTGCCCAGCTACGCTGTTGGCAACACTATGGAAACAGCTGTGTCCTTTGCTCCCACGAGTCAGCCTCCGCCTCACTCTCAGGATACCAGCAGGTTAGTGGGAGCGATTTTAAACTACACATTGAACAAAGACCAGGAGCACAGCACCCCCAAGAGGTAAGAGGGAAAAATACACATGAAGATTAGCATTTTAATATGAAGGATCCTCAGCAGTGCATGCATATTTAAATGTATTTGGTCCTGTCGCGGATTATAATTATACTGTCTTATAGATAATGATTAAATGTGTGATGTGGTTATTACAGTGTATTTTTGTACATTATGCCAGTGTTACCAGACACCACAGTATTGGTAACTCTATAGTTTTTTATAGTTATTTGGTAAAATCTATAGTTTCTAATAAGAGATCTACAACAGAAATAGTAAATGATCACATAAAATAATATGCTGAGAGGCAGCCGACCAGGTCTACTGGCTTGTTGGTTCGGTGGTTATTGTTCTACTTTAGAGATCATTTTAAATTATGTATTAGACTGCTTTAGTTTTAGTAAAGTCCTACTTAATCAACTGGCACAAGTATTTAATAGTGGGTATTTAATGACCCTGGCTTTTCAAGGGTTATCACTGACATTTAAAGATAAATTGAGTTTTTTGTGCATTCAAACCCATACCAGTGAATTTCCATATGGCACAAAAACAACCCAGTGGTTAAGGCTACAGTTGAAATGATTACTTGATTAGTCAATCAACACTAAACAGTTATTAATTAATTCATTGTTTCAGTCATTTTTCATGAAGAAATGAGAAACATTTATCTGAAACTGAATATCTTTGGTGGTTGGATAAAACAAGCCATTCAAATAAATCCTTTTGGCCTCTGAGAAAATTATAATGGGCACTTTTCACCATTTTTTGATATTTTATAGACAAAATTATTAATTGTTGTGAAAATGCAGATTAGTCAATAATGAAATTTTGAAAAGATTTTGGCTTGGGTTTGAGCCTGAGAAAGACCTTCCTTTTAGGCTGTGTACAAATCCCACCTCTTATACTTCTATTGACTGGACCTAAATCAAACCATCTATAACCTATGTGCAACTATTTCACTGGTAGACCTGTTGTGGGTGGTACACACTTTGGGAGTGAAGGCTGCCTGAGAGTATGATGTAAAGGCAAAAATGTCCCTGAACCAGAACCTCAGGAAAGTCAGCAACTCATGTGAGAAGGCAGTGCAGCATCTTTTGATGGCAAGCATCAGAAAGCATGTGGTGCATGTCTTAAGTAAATCATAGTTATTTTTAAAGAAAAGCATACACTCTTAAAAAATATAATATTTTTAGAAGTATTTAGAGTTTTTTTAAATGTATATTCAGTATGATATATTTTTTCACATACACAAACCCAGTGTTTCATATTGTATGAAGTCTCAGTTCACTTAACACTGCTCATTTGTTGTTTGCAGAGCTCAGTTTGGGACTCTTGAAGAAGGTATCGGTGCTGAGGATGTGATCTCACTCAGTGACATTGTTCCTAATGCAAGCAAATGCTCTGTAAGTTGATAGAATTTTTCAGGTGTTTTTGTGACACTTTTTACTTATGCTGAGTTTTTTTACCAGGTTCATTGCTCTTGGTTTACAGGTGTAGATGTGGGAAAGAGAAATGGACTCAAATGAACCGAAACAAACTTGGAGGAAGTTACGAGCATGGATGAAATGTTACAAGCCCCCTTGGTGTGATTTGAGGTACCACAGTTAAAAAAGTTTTACAGTTTATCAGCGAGACCAAGTGGGATATTAAATGTTTTTTGTTGTTGTTGTTTTTGCACTTTGATTTACAAATCTCAACATGTTATGAGCACGTAAGTGGGTGGTTGTGTTCCGACACTAGTAATTGTGGGTACATTAATACTGTGGGCATTGAACACTATTATTCATCTCATAGGAATGCTTCTCTGCACAACCAAAGGTTAGCCAGCATTTGGTGCAGAGTGTAACATGAGGACTTTGTCTTATTTAAGAACAGAAGCGTAGTTATTTCAAATCCATTGTCTCCTTTTTGGAATTAATTCATCTTTTGCATTTACCAAATTGCTGTTGCACATCCTCATGCATACTTGGCTCTGTAAGTGTCTGTCCCACCACCCAAAGGCTCGAGCCTAGAGGGTTTCTGCTATATGTTTTACTTAGATACTTTAACACAAAACCATATTATTTTTATTGGGAACACAGTTTTAAATAAAAGGGTTTATAGTTAAGAAATTACTCTATTCATACCGGGTAAGCTGCCTTTTAAAAAAAATATTTTTTTAAGCTTACTCTGAATGCAAATCATGCTGGAAAAGAGGTAGTCCTCAGCTTGTGGTTTCTATTTAACCAGCTGCAGTAATGGACTTGTACTACATTAAAGACTGTGAATCCTAAATGTCACCTCTCATGTTCAGGTCAAAGGGTTATTTTAAAATGAGGTTTTATTTATACTTATACACTGTATGATGTGATATCAGTGTGTCAGGTTTATTGTGTACACACAACAAACAGTGACCTGGGGCCTGTCTCATAAAGCAAGACTAGTGAGTTAGTTAGTAAGTTTGGAGTCAACCTCGTCTTTTTCAGTGGCACAGAGAGAGCTTGAGTCGCAATGGCAACCAATGCAGTTTGTGTTTTAAGGGTTTTGGATCATTTTTTAATATATATATATATATATATACAAGAACCACCTCCTCACCAATCAATTGGGAGGAGAAGATTAAGTCACCATTCTAAAAGTATCCTAATGAACAAAAACACAGCATTCACATTAAAGTGTCATGTACCAAAGAGCATGATATTATTACAAACATGATTCATTACAATGTATGTTATTGGAAATAGTAATATACTAAATGTTTGCAGAATAAGCAGGTGGCACACTGGCTATAAAACAGAGCTTCTAAAAGAGCAGAGCTAATTCTTAAACCTGCGCCAACTTAATGCAAAAGGTAACAGCAGCAGTTTAGACCTGAAGATGTAACAGCTTCAGCCAATGAGTGTAAGAATTTTTTTTGTGTTTGTTTTTGGATGGTATTAGTGTGTGTGTGTGTTTGCTGTTTTATATTTTACGATTTAACCACTCAGAGTTTTGTAAATTGGAAGATATTTTGTAGAATAGAGTACAAAGATTTGCTTGAGCGTTATTGTCTGTCCTTCTGGTTACTTTGGAAAAGGGAGGGGGCCTCCTAAACAGATTTTATTTGTCTAAACAAACTAGTGTGGGATGCACAGGCCAGAAGGAAAATTAGCATTCCAGGTTGATAGGAGTTTTTGCTTTGCTATATAAACTTGGTTGGTACATTTTCTTAAAGTATTTTTATTTACTCTTTTCCACTATTTGCGGTAGTCTGCTGCTTAAAGTAAAAAAGCTATGTATAAACTCAATAGATTATGGATTACTCAAATTTTAGTAATCTTTTGCTTTCCACTGTGGGCTACTCATGTCAACCACATATTAAAGCCTATATTTTCACACTGATTTATGATGTATTGCTATTTGATTGTTATATTATTTTCAGCTTTTTGTACTCCTGTTCCTGCTTTTTATATTCCAGTGGTGCATTTAGTATTTCCTAAACATTACTCATGTTAATTGATTATATTGATTATAATGTTAATGTAACTTTTGTTGCTGCAATTTCCCCACAAGAAAAAGCATTTTCATCTCTTATTAAATTCACTTTTGTTGCATGTGACTGGTTTCCATAAAGCCAGGGGTAACAGAGCCAGTTGTGTGAGCTCTGAGACAGGTTATCCAGAATCGCCAGTGTTAAGTGTAGTGGGGCTGACAACTTTAAGAGAGATTTTTGAGATGGGCCCCAACTATGGTATAGTTGCTGTTTTTTTCACTAGCAAAGCATGGTGATGGCTGCATGGTGTGTAAAAGTGCAAAAGGCCGAACTGTTTGTCTACTTTTTGTAAACTCAAAGTGGTGGATGTAGTATTGGTGCTTCGATTCAAGTTGGTTTTAGCACTCAAAATGGGTGTGCAATGTTTTAACTTGATGTTATGTTTGGGTCACTTTAACTTGCCAAGTTTTACTGAATAGTTTGATATTTAAAAATGCAGAAATGTATTAGAATTAGTTTTTAGTCTGACAGCATAAAATAAGTCAGTAATTTGAAAGATGCTTCGGCTATGAAACTAAATTCTTTGTTGACTCCATATATATTCCTGAATGAATAGACTTGTGAATACAATATATGAATTGACAATTTTCCAATCAGGATAAGATGAAGAAGCATGATTTGGGGATTTTAATGCATGCTATAAATGATATGTGGAGGTTATTTTCTTCTGTTTCTTCTGTTATATCAAACTGTCAGGCAATGCCCTGTTCCAATATTTAAAGTTAAACTGTGACTTATTGTAAAGACTCCAAAACAGTTACACACGCAGCCTATGAACCAAACATGTAAATAGTCATATGTGTTATAGTATTTATTACTGTATGTATTGCTCTTGTTTCCCATGTTATGAATTAATGGTGATGATGGATTGAAAACGTGCCTTTCTCTAGCTAGCACAACAAATCTGTATCTAAGGCATGCAACTCTAAAAGAGTAGAGTTGTTCTTTGGGCTGATTTAGATTTTTATCATAACAACTGTTAAATCACGTTGCCTTTGAATTATATACAATAAATGTGTGCACATCGTTATACAAGAATCACAACAATGCCTTTTCACAGAATATGTATTTAGAAGTTTTCTCTCTCTCGCTCTTTTGGGGATGTCATGTTTTTGCACACTTGTGCCTGAAGTTATTAAAGACAAAAGACATGTTGCTTCTTCTTCGATTACTGGCATTATCTAGAACAACTTTTTATGTCTTTAATAGTGTTATGCAATATGACTGCGATAATACTGTAAGACGATATTAATTCGTCAACCGTCAGGCATTTTTACTGGTAATAATGATGTAGTTATCCCTTTTATATTTCTTGATGTATTACACCCTTGCAATGTTGCAGATTAATAAACATGACTTTTTATGGTTCATGGAAATGTTGGATTTTATTACAAATGTTTGCATTGATAAGATTTTCATGTATTTAAATGACTGGATTCTGCAAAAAGAGACACCTGCCTGGTTATTTTACCCATTAACAGCTTCTCAATCGGTTTTCCAGATAATGTACTATATCAAGATATACTTTACATGTATATTGCAATTCAAAATTACGTTGTTTTACATCGATTTTATCACCCAATCTTATTTTAGATTATTTATTTGTATTTGCACAATATATAAAACTCTATTCTATTCTATTTTATTCTGAGCTGGCTGTGACAATTTAGCAAATTATATCTGCTGAGAAGGATTGTGAAGCAGTTGAAATCTTTGTAAAAAAGCTAGTAAGTGGTCCTTAAAGTTTTTTTTTTTTTGTCAAAATATTGTTTTACATTATATTCTGAGCGACCTCCATGACAACTGAGTAAAAGTAATAGTATCTGCAAGGCAAGGCAAGCTATTTATAATACTTTTATATAATATTTAATTTAATATAATAATTGTAAATAATATTTATATACTTTCAACAACGAGGCAATTCAAAGTGCTCAACAAAAGACAAAAAAAAAAACAATGGCTAGGATTTATAAAGAGTAAATTAAAGGGAGACTAAAGTAGAGATGCACTTGAAGGCTCCAGAAAAAAAAGCAAGAAAGTTTTATGTAAATTTGTATATTTTAGGAAAAAAGCTAGGAAGTGGACCTTGAGTTAAGAGTTTTATTGTCAAACTATTCTACTCTATTCTATGCTATTTGTCGCTTTACAGGTTACAAAACCTGGCCAATCATATTTCGCTTTGTTCACTCTTTGTCCAATAGCCTGTGAGCTTGTTAGATTGCGACAGAGAGAAAAAAGAAGTTTCCAAAATGGGGCTTGAAAGTACTATGGTCTGGTAAGAACTCTACAAATGCCTTTTTTGTGTGTAGTTTTTGACCTGTTAGCGCTTCATACAAAGACGTAATATATATTTACTCGATAAGGTAGTTCATAGACCTGAAGAAGGAAATGTTCCTGTCAACTGGGCTGATAATTGACCGTTGACGGCTAGCCGGCTAACGCAGTGTCGACTGGCTGAGTCATTGTAGCTAATGTTAGCTTAGATTTGCTGTCTTAATAAAGTATTTGTTGGGGCCGTAGCATTCACGACCACATTCATGAATGTTATTCTTTATAATTTATTGCTTTCTATCGGAATTATCAACTGACAACCTCTGATTTGAATTTTTCGACAAGTGACATATGTGGTGTCACCAATTGCTAACGTTAGCCCGCCGTGCTAATGTTGTTTTTTATATTGTAACGCCAGCTGTTAAAAACCTGTTATCTACTTCCCCCTTGAAGAAGACAATCCTTTCTACAGGGAGCTGATGGTGAAGAGGAAGTGAGATGTCTTACTAACGGAAACTAGCTACTAACTTAGGCCTAACTAGGTCTTGGTTGATATGGGAATGACCATAGACTGTATGGGAATGACATGTCAACTGCTAACGTTAGCTGGTTAGCTAAGTGATGTTTCAGAATCAGCTTTATTGTGTACACATACAAGAATAAGTTTCTCTGTGTGCTTACACATAGTTCCAAGAACAGTTTACAAGAAGACAGAAATAGACATACAGCTAAAAACAAGGACAACAAAGCTGAACAAAGATAGGTAAACATAAACCTTGAACTATTATGTAACTGTTACATACAAGTAGGTGAAAAAAATAGGTGTGTATATAAAAAGCAACAAAGACCGACAACATATGGTGTTGTCAAGTCAAGTTTATCAGCGCCACGTTAAACTGATATTTTCCCCTCAGTGTGGACAACAGTGAATACATGAGAAATGGAGACTTTCTACCAACGAGGCTACAGGCTCAACAAGATGCTGTCAACATTGTTTGCCACTCTAAAACACGAAGCAATCCAGAAAACAACGTGGGCCTCATCACCATGGCAAAGTAAGCTCTTGTTGTGATAATCCTCATATCACTTCAAAGCACAAGTAGTTTTGTATGCACATGGTTGCTGATGATGGATAACTGTGGATGTTTGTCTTTATGTTTTCATGCAGTAACTGTGAGGTCCTAACCACACTGACACCAGATTCTGGCCGCATCCTGTCCAAACTCCACGCTGTCCAGCCCAAAGGAAAGATCTGCTTCTGCACAGGCATCAGAGTGGCTCATGTGTGTAACGTGGATGTTTCTGGTTTTAATCATTTGTTTCAAACTTGAAAGACGGGCTCTACCTAGCAATTTCTTCATTGGTAAATAAGAGGTTTTGCTTTCTGCAGCAGCAGTTTTAGAGTGGCCATATTTTTGTTTTTTTTTTCCTGCGTAGCTGGCCCTAAAACACAGGCAAGGAAAAAACCACAAGATGAGGATCATTGCCTTCGTTGGGAGTCCTGTGGAGGATAATGAAAAAGATGTGAGTTTGAAGTCTTGTATCACATTTTGAGCCAATCCAACAGAGACATGTTGTTTTCCTACAAACACATCATAGCTTTAAGACACTCTCCCGCTGTCTACGTATGTCTGTCTTTCTTCATCTCTTCTTACTTCTGTACCAACCTGCTGATTCTGCAGCTTGTCAAGATGGCAAAGCGCTTGAAAAAAGAGAAAGTGAATGTGGATATTATCAACTTTGGAGAAGAGGTGAGGAATTCTCGGTTTATCTTCCACCGTACTACTATAAGGCAGAATAAATTAAAGTATAATATTGTATGTAATATTGATTTCCATATCTGACACTTCTTCCCATCCATAAATTGAGTTTTCAATTGGCCTTGCCATCTGTCTCCAACTGTTTATTCAGGAGGTGAACACAGAGAAGCTGACTGCTTTTATAAATACTTTAAATGGGAAGGAGGGGACAGGCTCCCATCTGGTCACAGTCCCTCCAGGTCCCAGTCTGGCTGATGCGCTGCTCTCCTCTCCCATCCTGGCCGGTGAAGGAGGTACTATGATGGGTCTTGGTGCCAGCGACTTTGAGTTTGGTGTGGATCCCAGTGCTGATCCAGAGCTAGCCCTGGTAAGCAATATATAGATGTTTGTGAAGTGCCAGCAAACTTTTTATACTACTACCTAGCATAAATATTGACTAAGATATATTGACTTGAGAGAGAAATTCAAGGGTTCTTTTAAAGCACACATTCATGTTTGTTGTGATAGCACCAAAAAAAAAATAGCATTTATAATTTATTACCTGATGATATACAGTAGTTGTACAAATACAGGGGAAAACTCAAATGCTTATCAGATATTCCATTCAAGACGTGCCTATGCTAACACCAATGTGTGAGATGCTGTTTACAAAGCAAATACATGTGTATTAGCTACTAGGAACCAGTTTGAGGTTAGAAACCACTCATCAACATGTAAAAACCCAATGTTATGCAGCACAGTGGGGTAATTAGAATAGCTAATTGTAGACTAAAAAGTGGATAGAAGTGGTGCCCTTTTATTTGCCTTTATTTCTCACTGTGCTGTCTCCGTGCAATCCTTTAGGCCCTGCGTGTATCAATGGAGGAGCAGCGACAGAGGCAGGAGGAAGAGGCCCGCAGAGCTGCTGCTGCTTCTGTAGCTGAGGCAGGCTTGCCCACACCCAGTGCAGATGGTAATTTGAATTTTCAAGTAGTTGCTTTCACTTATGAGACAGCGCTGATTATATTAATACTTAGGATTCGATAGAACTATGTTTTGATTGATTTTCTCATAGAATCAGAGGAGGCCTTATTGAAGATGTCAGTATCTCAGCCTGAGAGCGGTGCAGCAGTGCTTCCTGACTTCAGCAGCATGACAGAGGAGGAGCAGATAGCCTATGCCATGCAGATGTCTCTTGCTGGAGGAGGTAAGTTCCAGTTGATTATCATACAAATATATGCTCTTGCTATTACTTATGGCCACTCTTACATTTGCTAGTATGCCTGTTAAGATGATAAGTTCACTTGTTCTGTGAACAGAGTATGGAGAAATGGACACAGGAACCCCCATGGACACTGCAGAATCAGCCAAGGTGAGTCATCATATGATTTAAATTAAACTGTAAAACAATTGTGAAATGGGGCTCAGCTGGCCGTCATGTCTTCTCAATAGAGTTGCAAAGGGGGAGGAGATATTTCTGGCATCCAGGGTCCTGGATGTAAAAGTCTGGTTCTTTTTTTGCATAGACAAATTTTAGGTCACTGGCAGCTCTTCCTAGGCCTGAATGGACATGAAATTCCACTAGTTGAATCAACAATACAAACAAATGGGCAACTGCATTAGAAAATATCTGGTTCTTTGATTAAAAGAAAAAGTCAAAGGTGTACATAAAAATGTGTCGAATTAATTAGTCCAATTAACATCGTATCACTGAGATTTAAATCCTGTTGCATGCACTACGAAGGTAAAGGCTAAGTGAAAGGTAAAGATTATGCATAGTAGAAACCCAAAAATACATTTATTCTCAATTGCAACAACAAAACATTTTGAATTAGCGCTTATTCGCACCTCTTACTCTTTTATCCTCCATAACAATTGCTGCTGTGGCTCATGGGTTCTGATGATTTCTCACAAACAAAGTTGAAATAATTAAAACTGATGACTACAACATAGGCCTATGGTATTGTTAAATTATGCAGGAGAGTTCCATGTTTCTTTATTGTGGAAAATTGAGGATACCATGAGAAGAAAACTGAAATGAAAAGTTACAGTGGGGAAAAACACATCTGGACCCAGTGGATCCTCCCACTGAACAGCACTTCACATACAACATAAGCAGGCATTGTTTGGGATGTCACACGTGAAAATTTGGTGCTGATATCATACATATACATACACACATACATACATACATTTACCTTCACATGAGGCATGGCCAAATCATGGACCTATTGGATCTTAAAACCACTTAAATGAAGACCTAATCGATTGTATCCTATATTGTAATTGAACAGGAGGAAGACGACTATGATGTGATGCAAGACCCAGAGTTCCTTCAGAGCGTCTTGGAGAACCTGCCTGGTGTTGACCCGAACAACGAGGCCATCCGCAACGCCATGGGCTCCCTGGCCTCACAGACAGGAAACAAGCCAGATGGCAAAAAGGATGAAGAGAAGAAGAAATGAGGAACAAAGAGACTTCAAACATCGACTAGAAAAACACCCGAACAATTGCAGACTAATGCCGATTACTTTAATATACAAAAAGATTGCTGAAGCATCGTCTGACTGACAGCCCAGCATGAGACAGCACTCTCACATTTAATACTTCTTTCGTTTCCTGTCAGACACTCAAAAGCACCAATATGACAGAAATAAAGAAATACCTACAGTACTGAATGACTAGTGTAAATTCTGACTGCCCAGTGACATAAATTGATATAATCTTAAAAATGTAATATGTGCTTACTCTCAAATTGCTTTGCGCTCTTTACCCTACATTTTCTCTACATGCTATAATTACTGATAATTGATCAGAAGAGAGAAGACTTTGTGATGACAGGCTCTTAAACTAAACAGTTAGCCACACTCCTGTCATGTTTGTGTTTTTTTGCAATAAAAGCTATGTGTAAATATGTTGCCTTTTGGTGTTTTTGTTGCCCTCAGAAACTCAGTGTTGACTGCTGTGAGTACATTGGGAAGACAAAAAGGTGTGATCATGGCAAACCATCAGTTTTATGCAGAGACCTCTGTCCCAACTTCACATGGTTCGCATGGTGTTCAAAAATAGCCTGGAAAGGACATTTATTAATGTTTTATGTCATGCACAGTAGAAATAAATATACGTGTCGTTTGCAGCATCCTCCATGCATTTTTCCAGCGCTATCACAGCCTGATAGGATGTCTCGGGTCATGTGACGGGAAGCAAAGCATTTTCAGCTGAAAACGAGCTAGGATAGTCGGGAATCGCATATCCAGGTAAACAATCAAAATACATGAAATATTAAACGAAAATCCCCATCTCACCCATCCTCTTGTGTGACATCGTCGACCCTACGAGCAACGGGTAGTTATCGCTGTCAAACCACACCTCAGCAAACCGCTCCAGTTGCTTTTTTATGGCGAACGCTAGCTAGTTAGCTAAATGACCCCTCTCTGTCTTGGCTGGAGCTCAGTGGCCAGCTAGCCAGACTCAGTCGGGAAGGAATAACGTTAGCTCATAATAACCGAGGTCGCTGCTACGAAACGTTGTCCCGGTTGAACTGTTTCTCAAATAGTCATTGCTGCAGCATGCACGAAATTGTTGAAGCAGGGGTTCCCATTCATAGGAAATTAGTACTGAACCTGTTACCAGAGGAGGGTTTGGTTGCAGAAACGCCGTTGCTAGTGCGCTAGCTGGCTAATGTAAATGCTAGTGCAGGATCCTTGTTGCTTAGCTAGCTTCCCTAATAACAAGCTAACCTGCTGTAGCTTGTCACTTTGTGTCAAAAGAAGGTGCGTGCAAGAAATTTTATGCGCGGAATTTACCTCGAAAATATACATTTTAATGACCATTGAGGATTTTAATATTTTGTATGCTGAGGTTTTTTGCAGGTATTATGCTAGCAAGGCAGAGCTAAGGTTGATGGACAACAGGCAGATTCATTCTAGTGTATTTTGTTGCCTTCTTCTACCATGTCTATGAATTTGTTTTTACAGGAGTTAATCCCGGTATGGGGGACATGAAGACCCCAGATTTTGATGACCTGTTGGCAGCATTTGACATTCCTGACATAGATGCCAAAGAGGCCATCCAGTCTGCACCAGATGAGGCAGAGGGACCCCATGGAGCTGCGGGCGCACCTCTGGGAAAGTCGGATAGTGTGGTGGGCGTTGGGTCATCCTTGAGACCACCGAGCCCCTCAGACCCCCAGGCGGACACCTCAATTGTTAGTGTGATTGTGAAGAATAAAGTACGCCTTGAGACCGTAGATGGAGGGGAGGGAGACACAGACCAGGACCCTATCGATGTGATCGCAGGGGTAGATGTAGGTCCTAGACTAGGTGCGTGTGCCCCTGGAATGGCTGAATCTGAGGCTCTCAACCACAACGGTTTTGGAGCGTCTGGTGTCTCCACGCCCCTTCCCCTCAGCCAGGCCCAGTCTAACGGAGCGCCGTGGTCCATGAACACCCCTAAAGTGTCAGAAGCAGCAGGTGCGGGTGCAGCCAAGTCTCACAAGCAGGGCGGGAATATTTTCAACAGACTTAAACCGCTTGTGGCGCAGGGATCTGGAGATCCAGTGGGCCGGGCCCGGAAGATGCAGCTTCTACAGCAGCAGCACCAGCAGCAGCAAGATACAGGCCAAGAGAGGGCAGATGGGGTCAAAGCATCATTACCTTCATCTTCCTCTCTATCAGCTGGCTCATCTCCTCTGGCTGCAGGTGGGCCCGTCGGATTAGCCTCGCCTTTCTTTCCGCCTTCCAAGCCTCTGCTTCCCACTCCACCTTCTGCCCTTTCATCACACCCGCTCCACTCATCTCAGCCTTTTAACGGAGCTCCAAAAGTTGGCCCTGCTGGATTTCAGCACCAGCAGATGGAGGAGGATGATTCTGACCCTGATTTGGGGAGTCCACTGGTGATCCAAGAGAACCCAGAATCCCCGACTTGTACTCAACTGAGCCGACGTTACAAGTCTGACTCTGTCTCCACTCAGCCCACATCCTCTACTGCATCTCACCCTAAACCTGGGGACACCCCTTCAGGGGCATCTCTGACTTCAACACCCCAGTCTGGCTCAACAGAGAGTCCCCAGCTGGAGGACAGGCATCCAGAACATGTCATAGAGGAGAGAGACTCACCAGAGAGTCCTGAACCAGAGATGCCGAAATCAACTGCTCAAGTTGCAGCTAAGAGGTGCTCCAGCCCTGCATTGGCCTCCACTCCCCCTCCTCCTGAACTGCGGGAGCCCAAAGAGGAGGAGGAAGAGATGGAAGTGGGGAATGGGATAGAGAAGGTCGTTGATGGAAAAGCTGACAAGGGAGAAAATGCGAGAACAAGCGAGGAGAAGATGGAGGTAGATGATGGCAAGCCTAAACCTCCTTCCACTGACGGAGAAGCAGGCATTTCTGCGCCTGCAGCTTCTGGAGCTCCATCCCGACCCCTCAAAGTCAGAATAAAAACAATTAAAACCTCCACAGGTGGAATCACTAGAACTGTCACAAGGGTAGCGCCTAAAGGTGGTGCTGCAGGGAAAGGTTTGGACCCTAAAGCTCAAACTGGGGAACGTAAGGTGTTAGGAAACAAGGCCCAAAAACTTGAAGCTGCCCCTGGTCACATGACAACAACATCCCAGAAAGTAAGTGCTCTCAATTCTCTGCCTGTGTCTACACTCGCAGCCAGCAGCGTCATGCTAGCTGCCGCCACGAAGGTCCAAAACAAAATGGCTGCATCTGACAAGGCCAAGGTTTCTGCCACTGCCGTTAGCATCACTAAATCTGCTGCCCTGCCTGTAACTCCCGCCGTGGCCTCCTCTCCCAAGTTCTCAGTTGCTGCTGGTGGGATTAGTGTCCGTACAGCCACTAATAAGACCGCTAACGGAGGTAGCAGCACCATCATAGGCGGCACCCTCCAGCCAAACAAACCTGCCTCCATCGTCAACAGTACAGGCGCTGTCATCTCCCGCAGTCAGTCGAGCCTGGTAGAGGCTTTTAACAAAATCCTGAACAGTAAGAACCTTTTGCCGAGCTACAAGCCCGACCTATCAGCACCTCCACCACCTGAGTGGGGTCTCCCTCTTCCAGCCACAGGGTACCGCTGCCTGGAGTGCGGAGATGCTTTTGCCCTGGAGCGCAGCCTGGCTCGACACTACGACCGCCGATCACTCCGCATCGAGGTGACCTGCAACCATTGTGCTAAGAGGCTGGCCTTCTTCAATAAGTGCAGCCTGCTGCTGCATGCCAGGGAGCATAAGGAGCGTGGGCTGGTCATGCAGTGCTCACACCTGGTCATGAGGCCTGTCACTGTAGAGCAGATGATTGGACAGCAGGACATAACACCCATTGGTGGTAAGTAGGGCTCCAGCTAATGATTATTTGAATTATCGGTTAATCTGCTGTTTATTTTCACAATTAATTAATTAATCATTCAGTCAAAAAATCATATCATCACAATCACAATCTCATAGAGCCCAATACAACGTCCTGAAAATGTCTTATTTTGTCCGACTGAAAGTCCAAAACCCAACGATATACAATTTACAATATATAAAACAGAGATAAGCATAAAATTTTCACATTTGGAGGAGTAGGAAACAGAGGATAGGATAAATGACAAACGACTGATTATCAAAATTGTTGATGATACATTTTTTGTCAGTCGACTAATGAAGTAATCAACTAATCATTGCAGCCCTAGTATAAGTTTTGCATAAATGCCATTTTTGGCATTATTTTGTATTGTATCTGTTGATCGACTAATCTTTTCAGCTCTACATCATACATTTTTATTTCTGTTAGTGTAAAGAGTCATTTAAGAACAACAAAAACATGTTAGTCTGATAATATTTCATGAAAAACATCATCATTCATTTGTGATTCATCTCCATTGACCACGTCCCATTTGTGTCTTCTGATTTCCACCGTTGGCTGACCAGGCCTGCTCTCCTCTTCGTCCTCCTCTCCTCCAGTCTCCTCTCCTTCTACCACACCCGGGGGCCCCGCCGTCTCTGCCAACTCCAGCCCAATGAAGGATGCTTCATCTCCAGCAACAGCCCAGCCTCGACCGGTCCGCCGTGCACCTCAGGGCCCCCAGGCACTGATGCCTCTGCCTTGCAAGAAGGCAGAGGGGCTGCAGTACAACAACTTCAAATGTCCAGAGTGCCAAACGCAATTCTCTGGCAAGGCTGAGCTGGTCACCCACTTTCAGCAGATCAGAGCTGCTCCCAACTCAGTGAGTCTTTGTTTCGTGCTGCTGATACCTGCTGTTATGAAATGCTGGTGGTCAGTGATTGTTTTATTCAGATTGTCAGATCAGATTGTTTCCCTTTCTCCTGTTTCAGACATGTACGCAATGCTCGCCTCCCATGATGCTGCCTAACTCGTGTGCCGTGTCCGCCCACCAGAGGATCCATAAACACAGAGCGCCTCATGTCTGTCCAGAGTGTGGCGGCATCGCCCGGCAGGCCAGCTTCCAGACCCACCTGGAGGAGGCCTGTCTGCACTTTGCCAGGCGCATTGGATACAGGTGTGGAGACGCTTCACAAAACCATCATTAAGATCTGTCATCATATCCCATATTTTTAAAGTTTGCTAAATGATCCTATAATATTATTTCAAGTGAATTCTAGGCTTTGATTTAATACCCCGACAAAGAGAGAGAGCACAGATAATTTACTTCAGATAGGCCAGTTTTTTTTTTTGTTTGTTTTTTTTTAGATGACCCAGGGCACTAGGGGGGAAAAAACAAACTTAATTGAATTCTGGTTAGGCCAGCTTGAATGCTTTAAAAACTTAGTTTGTCCTGTGGTTAGCATCATCAACAGCTCTTAAAAACCTCAGTATTCATTTAGTTTCTAAATTTAACAAAGACTCAGATCTCAATTTATACAACTGCTGTTATAGATCTGAGAAAATATGATCACCATTTTGATTTATTTTCAGTAACCAGTAGGCATGCACAACATACCAGTCATCATTGTTGTAAATTAAGCATAAGCATACTATATGCAACTTGTCTTGTTGGTTAAATTGTATATTTTATCAATTTTGCATTTTACATTTTCTGTACGAAATGACTAATTTTGCAGTTTGCCAATAGCTTACATTGGGCATCAAGTGCAAACACAAAACACTTGTCTACTGATGTAATTTGAGATCTGTCTGTAGTGTACTTTTTAGGGTATACACACCCGAGACAGATTTGAAAATGTTCATATCACTGAATATCAACTCAAGTACATTTCTATAAAAATGTGTTTGTCTAAGAGCCATAATACATCATACTGTGTATCATGATCTTGTCTAGGTGCTCAAGCTGCCAGGTCGTGTTTGGAGGGTTGAACTCAATCAAGTCCCACATTCAGACTGCTCACTGCGAGGTCTTCCACAAGTGCCCCAGCTGCCCCATGGCTTTCAAGTCTTCCCCTAGCGCCCAGAGCCACATCAGCACCCAGCACCCAACGCTCACTGGAGGACAGGCCAAGTACGTGTTCTACTTCTACCAAAACATTTTCAACTCGCATGTAGAGAAATATCTTCAAAGGATGTTTGAAAATTATGGTCACGTTTTGGAAATAGATCCCTAAAATATGAATTCTTTTGTCTGTATTTTTCTCCTTTTGCAGAATGATCTACAAGTGTGTGATGTGTGATACGGTTTTTACCCAAAAACCCTTGCTGTACATGCACTTTGACACTCATTTAGCCAAGCAAAAAGTACACGTGTTCAAGTGTCCTGACTGCACCAAGCTCTACGCCCAGAAAGGATCAATGATGGAGCATATTAAGGTGTGTTTTCTGATGGGTAAACATTCAGAGATCATAGATTTTAGATATTAATTTGAATAGATACAGCATAATGTCACTGCAAATCATGAATTAGCCTTTTTGCCTTAATTTGTTGCCCATTCTTTGCTTTCTACAGTGAATGTGGTGTCAACAAAGGCATACAGCAATTTCTTGGTTCGGTCTTAGCAAGGTTCCTCTCCGGTGACCTTGTCCTAAGTTCTATACCAAGTACAGTAGTTGCTTTAGTAACAGAAATAAGTTTTTGTGGGTCAGATTATCTTTTTGTGTGCAGTTAGAGTAGTTAAATGAATTCATTTCGAATGCTCTGTATATCTTTCTGTTCTCTCACACTTGAATGTTGTCCCTCCAGACCGCTCACAGAGGACCTTCAGCCAAACAGACAGAGCCTCAGTCCGATGCTTCTAACCCTGCCTCAGCCCCGGCCAACGCTTCCGGTCCCTCTGGCGTCAAATCAAAATCCTCTGGAAAACCTGACAACTCTGACGGAGAGGACTGGGGGCGGGAACAGGAGGAGGAAGAAGAAGAGGAGGAAGACGACGATGATGACGATGCGGACGAGGACTACGAGGCTCCAGGGACACACCCGACCTCCACGGGGGGCAGCAGTCAACCCCCCGCCCAGACTGAGTGGACGTGTCCCCAGTGTCAGGCCACCTTCACTGACAACGAAGACTATCTGAGTCATGTGAAGATGGAGCACGGCAAGGTGTGGCATACTACCTCTATTATTTATTTTCGACTTATGTATTGAATGGGCTTCAGTGCACCAAATCTGAACTGTTTAACTAGCTACTAGTATTTTGTGGATGGAAAATGACCTCTTATGTGGAAGGTAAAGCGGAAAAAGAACCACCCATACTGGATGGTGTGGGTATGGGTGGAGGCTGTTGTTCATTTCCTGTCCGTACTGTTGCACATTTGACTGAGACTTACTATCTTTTTATGTTATCTCCCTCTGCCTCTCTGTGTGTGTGCTGTCAACTCCAAAGTTCCCTTGTCGTATTTGTGGAGGCACGTTCAGCACGTCTTCCAGCCTGAGACGTCACGAGCGTGTCATTCATGAGGGCAATAAGAGAGTCTTCCATTGCCAGTAAGTCATTTTAGCTTTCATCAAATACATGTTTTATAGTTTGTCAGACACAAACTTACTCACAACTAAAGATTTTAATGTTTTCCTCTTTTTCAATTTTTTTTCTAAAAAGAAAAAAGTTTTACTTTATTTAGGCATGTAAACTAGTGGAGGTAGACTGATAAATCCGTCATATTAGCTGATTGCAGATATATCAGTATTGTGCAATTGTTGCCCGATAAGTAACAGAAAATTGTAGAACAGAAATGCCAAACTAGGTTTGAAGTCATTCAGAAACAGTGATACCATTACATAGTTTGTCCACCAGAGAGCACTGACAAATGCAATGTGTCACAATTCTTTAAAAAAAACAAAACTAAGGGATCCTTATCAAAATAGTTATGTTAGTTTAAGTTTAAGTTATGTGTTTATGTTAAAAATTACTGTTGGCCAATATATATTTATGAGATTTTTTACAATATTGATATCAGTATAGGCCTCAAAAATTCAGTATCAGTCAGGATATATTAATTAGGCCTAGAATTTCTATAATCTAGTGTAATCTCAGTGCTGAATGAAGTGATTTAACCCTGCCTAATTTCTTTCCAGATATTGCACAGAAGGCAAACGAACCTTTGGCAGTCGGTTTTTACTGGACAAGCATATTCGGCTCCATCACAGAACCACAGATGGACAGGTGAGTCCAGACAGTGTAGTATAGTTCTCTCTGTTTCTGGACAGTAATTCTAAGCAGGCTTTGTAATGTTCACACTGGAAAGTGACAAAATTAGGTTTACTTAAAAAGTCAGTATGCATACTTAAAAAGACCTTGATTTGTGAGTCTGCTGTTAGTGTACACTATTGTCCCACAATGCAATGCACAAAAGAAATGGAAAAGCTGCTCATGGCTGGAAGAAATACAAATAAATTGCAGGTGATGGTGTGACGGCTACAGAAAACCAAAAATAGGTATAAATCTTTGGAAAGACATTTTGTTTTCTCTTTGTGAAGTTTAACGTACAGTGAAAAAAATCACTGATTGCTTGTCAGTGTAAATATTGCATAATTTCCTGTTATTATAAAACAGTAAAGTTTTTGTATTCTAACTGCAAAAACAGTATACTGTATTCAATTATTATGTAGTACGTAAAGTGGAATTGTTCAGTTTATTAGTAATTTTAGGATTTTTTTATGTTTTGTTTTTTGTTTGTTTGCTTTTGGGCGTGCGGGCTGTGTAAGTTATAAAAGTTGTATACTGTCTTTGTTATTAATTATATGTAATATGGAATTTGGACACAGCAATAGTGTTTATCAAGATATAAATTCCCCTTTTTGCTTGCCTTTTGTATCAATACTGCAAATGTTTAGTCTGTCTCCCTTTTTGTGTCCTCAGGGTCCCCCCATGACCAGGAAGCGTGCAGCCACAGGGGGAGAAGGACCAGGTAGCTCCTCAGAACAAGACGGTGAGAGCGGACCTCCTGGAGGCAGGGCAGGGGACGAGGAAGAAAACACCACTGAGGACGGTGAGGAGGGTGCAGGTCCTGCAAAGAGAACCAGGGCTTCCATTGCATCGTCATCGTTGGCACCCAACGAGCTGGAGGAGGAAGACAACATTTTCCGTTGCGTCCCCTGTGGCTTCTCCACCGAGGACGGGGCGGAGTTTCAGCGCCACATCCCCCAGCATCGGGCCGACACAGCCTCCTTCCAGTGCCTGCAGTGCGGCGTCTGCTTCGCGTCGGCAGGCTCTCTCAGCAGGCACCGCTTCATCACTCACCGCGTGCGGGACACCCAGAGCGACGCAGACCGCAGCACCCCACGCGCTCACGGCTCTCCCGACGGCTCGCCCGCCTCCTCCCCTCAGGCACAGGGCGAGGACGGAGAGGGGAATCTGAGCTGCAAGGTGTGCGGCCGGCGTTTCGACAAGGCCTCGGACCTCAACACCCACTTCAGGACCCACGGCATGGCCTTCCTCACCGCACACAAGACAGACAAGCCCCAGTAGAGAGCGGGCGGGTCCTCTGAGACCGACAGATCATCTACAACGAGGAGTCGAGGGTCACGACGGAGGAGAGAGGCTGTAGAATATGAATGTTGATCCTGAGATGAAACAGAGCTGCTTCCTCTGCAGTTTTTTTTTTTAGCCACTATAAACAGTTTAACTCCATCTATGGCACCTCTTCTGTGCAATTGTAATTGCATGTTTGATCATGTTACTGGTCACGTGACTGTACACACCTGTGATAGACTCTTGAGTGGAAAGGCTCTCAAACAGCCCGCCCGAGTAAAGCATTTATATATCAGCCATACTGTATCTAATATGTCTTGTCCTTCCTTTTCAGTCACTCTCACTCTGCACTGACTGTAGCCACCTGCCTGTTTTATCATGTAACACACTTAAATACATACACCTCTCACTGTACTCCTGACAGCTGTAGTGCCGATATTTTTGTACTTTACATTGTTCATGGTATTCATACTTGTTTGCCTCAAGTCCATGCTCATTTTTCTGGAATTAGATCAGTTTTACCGTCTCCAGAGGCCGGTACGACGGATTTCAAGCCAAGATCTCAAGATGTCTGAAGCATGAGTGAGTGTTTAGAGAATTTGACACTGACTTTTATGTTGCTCTAATATTTATTTATACGAAACACATTACTGCTGTTGGTATTTGTTTGAGTCAGTTGCGTCAAATCTTACCTGACATGGTGCGATTTACCTGCAAGAGAGACATGAGATGAGAATCTTTGAAGGCATTTTATTAGGAGACGAGGTTACTGGAGGTCTGTAACCTGTGTAGTGTGAATAATGTGTGATGTTGTTAATCGTTAAACTAGAAGAAAAGGAGAGGTCAGGCTTCCTGCTTGTAGTATGTGAGTACGAGTTTTGCCATGTAAATACATATTACACTAAAAGAAAGCGTTCTGGTTTTAGTAACTTGCTATGATAATGTGAATACGTATAGTATTTGTACTTGTACTTGTACTGTTCCCTTTTTTTTCTCCAAACAATTTCAAGTTTAAAAGAAAAAAAGAATCCCCCCCCCCCAGAGGTAGCTATTCATTGTAATTACAAAGCAGAGGGAGAGTGAGGGGGTTGTGTTGTCTTAATGTGTATGAATACAAATGTTTATCTCTTTGAGACGGTTCTTTTTTATCTACAGAATCAGTGCTTGCTGTAATCACATTTCTTTTGTATGTTTCAAAAACGGCCTTCATGGTCACAGGATGGAGGCGTATGAGTAGATTTTTTTTTTGTTTGTATCTTTTATATGTCATATCATATTTATATAGCTCAATTTCCATGGTTGTGGTCTGCTTGCTGAAATGCCATACACTTTTGTGCTGTTTCGAAATAAATGTGTAAAAGAGATGCAGAATTGAGGGTCGCATTCAGAGCAGTGTTTGCATCTTCTGTTTACAGTTCTCTGTTCATATTGCATTCACCTAGAATTCATATTTTTGATTAACAAGACAAAGAGTCTACAACCATCCTAGCAGCTCTGAGTCTGTACTGAGGCACAGTGGTATGTTGAGCTAAATGCTAACATGCTCTCAATCAAAATGCTAAGATGCTGATGATGTTTATCTTAGTTTAGTGTGTTAACATGCTAACATTTGCTAATTAGCACTAAACCCAAAGTACAGCTGAGGCTGAATGGAATGTCAGTTTTGCAGGTATTTGGTCCATAAACCAAAGTATTGGAAAAATTAAAAGTCAGAAGTCAGGGGATCACTAAAGTCATTAGAATTCATCCTGAGGAGAAGATGAATGTCTGTACCAAATATCATGGTAATCCATCCAATAGTTGTTGACGAAAGTGGCAGAAACTAGATTTAGTTGTGCTTGCACATGTAATTATGCTACCAAACAGGTTTTCTGCAATCACAACCAATCTACTTGTTCTAATAAATCAGTCACAGACATTTATAAAGACAGTTTCAGTGGGTATCCACAGCATTTACTGTATACATGACTTTTTTTCTCTTTAATTTTAACACTACATTTTACTACTGGGCTTTTCACAGTCTAGCTCCACGCCCTCTAGCTCTGTCTTGCCCTCAGTGGCCTCCTGACATGAGGTCTGGAGCTCAGACCGACTGGGAGGATGGTGGACTTCAATCATCAGCTCGTAGATCAATGTTCCCAGCAGCGCCCCGACACAGGGAGCCCCTATGGGTACCCACCACCAGCCACCTCCAGCCCTGCAAAGACAAGTAAGGTTACATACAATCAGACTTTCCTTTAAATGAATTAACATGGGGCAACCAAGTTCAAATTGCATGGTTTAAATATACAGATAAAAATCAATGCCCTGAGTGAAACTACGAACTTGAAAACATCCACTCCCCAGCCAGCGATGTATGTGAACAATCGAGGTCCAAAATCCCTGGCTGGGTTGAGGGCGTAGCCGCTGTTGGAGCCCATTGAGATGCCAATAACCAGCACTGCTGCTCCCACCAGTACAGGCTGAAGATTGTCAGGGAGGGAGCTGTTCCTCTGGTCCCCAAGAGCCAGGACACACAGCAGCAGGGCAGCTGTGCCTATCACCTGAATAACAGGGAAAGTGTTACGTCTAGGCACAAAGGTAGTTGTGTGCACATCCTGTCCTATATTTAGGCCAGGAGCAGAATAACAGATTCACTGAAGTAAAAACGAAAGTAGACACTTGATTAAAGCTCTCAAGACGTCATTGGACTGAAAAAAAAGGCATCGTTTCCTGGTTGGGTCAAAACACAGCCTTTTTCCTGTCCAGTTATGTACCACTGTGGACATTAAGGCAACATCTACTATAGTGGCCTCCAAGGTTATATTACAACCACAGTTGTCTCAGAATAGTAGGCCAACAAGTAAATCCAAGTTAAAAGAAATACCCTCAGCATGTAAAAAAGCCTTCATACAAGTATAACATGCATTATAAAAACAGGAGCATCTCTATATTTGTAAGTTTGGGCAGTGAGTGCTTTCAAGTGGATGCCTAGTGGTGAGACCACATTACAGTACATAACCTATGATGTTCAAACCTTTTTTGGTGATTTGGCTGGTGACAGATTCAAGTGACTTTTAAAAATCTTAATTAATTCACACTGATGGGAGTGACTGACCTGGTCCATGACACCTCCCCACACACTGAGGTAGTCAGCTGGGTAGGTGGAGAATATGCCTGCTGTGGCAGTGGGACCCGTCACTGTCAGCTCACCTCCGCTGTACGCCCAGATGGCATCTGCAAACATCTCATCGTACATGCGAAAACACACAAAAACACATGCACCATTAGCAGACTTTTATTCATACTAAACAATAAAGAATACATCTGGTGATATTCTATATTTTTATTGTCAACAAATCTCATGAAAAGACCAAAACCAACAAAGAACTGGTTCTACTAACAAGTGTTGTCTGTGTTGCCAAAGCCTAATATAGCTTATTCCTCTGTGCCATAGACCTGTTGTTCCACAATGTTGCACTGGGTGACATATTCCTTTACCACAATGAACATGGGCACTTCTGAGTCAATCCTGCATACACAGCCTTACTACCAACTGAAGCACATGTATATTAATCCACAGATAAAAATAGTCTCTAACAAATCTATTTCCTGTAATTTGAGTAACATTTGCTAAAAACCACAGTGCCCAGCTGTTTTTGGAAATTAGACAGAGTTGGGAAGTTCCAAAGTATTGAGGGACAGACTAATGCACTGTTGGTTTTGGTCTTTTAATGAGATAAGTTGGCAATAAGAAAAATAGCGCCCACCTTATCCTTTAATATGAACCTTCCCCTTGTACCTATAGAGAATTGCTTCTAGTGTACTATTTGGAAGATTCTTATTGCAGATCATTGTTGAAAACTCACCGTAGTACTGTAGGCCAACGGTGGCTGCAGCCAGAAAGGCTCCAAGCACTTGGAAGAAGACATAGAAAGGTAGCTTTATCCAAGGGTGTCTTCCCAAAACGCACAAGCTCAGAGATACAGCCGGGTTCAGATGGGCACCTTATGGATGAAAATAATCAAGAGTTCAGGTCTGAAATGAAACATTTCATAATTTAAAATGATAGATTTTTTGTGTCCTGAAATTTTTAAATACCCTTTGCATTTACATATAAATCTACCATCAAGAACTTTTGACCTGCACAATGAATGAAAGGTGATATTATATATACAGTAATACAGGCATTTCTGTTGTTGTGCACAACTTAGGGACTGTAGAAAAATGATTAGGGGCGGAGAAGGGGTCAGAAAAGGGGGAGAGTTTGGTCATTTTTCTTTTGGCTGAAGGCAGGGTAGTAGTTTTTGGGAGAGCCTCATTTTTTCATGTCCTAAATGTATATTTTATTTCAGTCTTCCTGCAATATCGTTGATAGTTAAATAAATAATTAGATCAAAAAGACAACTTTCCATGGTTCTTAAAATGCCATATGCAGAGGAAAATAGTTATGTCCCTGTATCAGGGTTGTTATTAATGTGTACATTGGTGGCGCACATTATTAAATTATCTGTATTTAAAGTTCCTTTTAAAAAAGAGTACTCCACCGCATTGCATTCATAACACTGTTGGACTCACAATGCGCAGTTTAAAAAAGGATCAAAATCAATGCACCAGAACCCACGATAGTCTTTTTTAATTTCACACATTCTTCTTCTCTTGACAAAACTTGGCACCTACATTACCCACAATGCAACTCGACCACTTCAGCCCCAACCAACATCACTTGAGGCAGTTTATCACACAGCTCCCTCTGGAGCCACAAAAGGCTTAATACAACTTTTTCACATTTGCAGTAGTACTCCACAACACCTGTAAACAGACTTTGATGTGTACAGTTTATTATCTTTTATGATATTAAGTTTTAAACTGGGGTTCAAAGAACACATTAATAACCTCTGGGGGACTTGCTTTTTTTTTTTTTTTTTTTTTTATAAACAAAGTGAAACATGAGGTTCAGGTTCACCTCTCTAATAGTTTTCATACAGTCCCTCACCTGAGACTCCACGAGACACAAAGATCCCAAATGTTACTCCCAGAGCAAAACCCAGATTGATTGACAGGTACTGCCCCTTCTTATCTTGAGTTGTGGTTACCTGGGCAACGGAGCCACATCCAAACAGCTGCAATTACATGAGATGAAGAGTTGTATTAGAAGAATATATATTAAAAAAAACAACAACAACAACCTGAAAACAATCTGCATGACTTTACAATGAATTAAAAAAAAAAATTAAATAAACTCGCAGTATTCCAGATGTGATGAAACTTTGATTTAGGCACTGAAACTTACTATTCACACAGAAAAGTTAAGCAAGTTCTTGCACAGGTAAGCAAACACACAGCATTGCCTTGGTATATAATCTCTTTATTATTATTTTTATGAACTTGATTGCCACGGATCCTGCTTTATGATTTGTGTTGTAAATGTTCATTGCCCTGACAGGTGAGACACACAAATATCACTGCTTATTCCAAATCACTGATGAGCAACACTTGCACCACCCTCGCTCTGTATCCTCCCCCTCACTCGCTTGCTGACTGGCACCCTCTCTTTCATTCTGTCTGTCTGTCTTTCAGGCCAAAGTCCTTGGTTATCTATTGTGTGGATTCACTAGCTGTTTCAAAACAAGAGAGTAAGCATGTAATTGTTTTAGGAAACTATGTTAAATACTTAATGCTGAGTTTACTTATCAAGTGAGAATTTTGCATTAACTAGTAGAGAAGAATTTCATTGTTTTCT